>NC_084946.1:25544865-25857365 GCF_949316205.1 Platichthys flesus
CCTCCTTCTCCTCCTCCTCCTCTAGTACTGACCTCCTCCAGCAGGTAGACCGTGTTCCTGCAGCTCATCATCCTGGAGGTGAAGGAGGAGGTGGTGGGCGAGCTCCAGTCCTCCTGCACCTCATGCACGAACTCCGGCACCGACACACACTCCGGCATGGTGCTGCAAACCACCGGGACCAACCGGGACCGACCGGGACCGACCGGGACAGTCTCACAGAGCAGAACAAAAGAACCACAGCCAGTGACGATGCTAATCAATAAAATGATTTAAAGATCCACAGTGTGAAGGAGAAATAATCCCATCAGTTCCGAGTTCTGGTTCTAAACCTGATGATTAATGCCCGGATCCGGTGCCTCCTCCTCGGTCACTTCACCGCAGCATCAGTCGCGTCTTCCTCCGAACAAAAGGTGAGAAAGCCCCGCAGGAGAAATAATCTGAACGGGCGTAGCCTCCACGGTAAAAAAAACAACAACAGAGTATTTCAAATATAAAGTATTGAAAATAGAATTCATGAAGGTTTTCAGGTTATTGAGTCTTCATCCGGAGGAGCAGCCTCACTAACCCGCCCGGGTCTGCGCGTGAGAGCCGGCTGACAAAGAGCGGAGCAGCCGAGCGGGGAACCGGAGATCGAGGCACCGGGGCCGGGTAGAGATGAGAGGATGCGTCCGGTGTCTCCTCCTCAGATTCATCTCTTCTCATCCATCACCTGCTTTTCTCCGCGTTTCCTCCTTTATTCTCACCGCATGGACAGGCGCGTTCACGGTGCACGGCGGCGGAGCCCTCTGCCGCGGCGGCGCGCCCTGTTGACCGAGCTCAGAGGTGCACTGGGAAGAGGAATTAAGGTCCTTATGATATATAATATTATTATATATTATATTATTATACATTTTTGTACCATAATACCATCACTGTTTTAATGCTTTTGTTTTATTTAAAGCACAGAGGTGTACAGAGGCTTTATCCTTATAATAAACTACCATCTAAAACACGACTGGTTTATTATTGATGAACCTGCTCTCAGGGTTTAATCTAATTTAGAGCACAGTGAGGACATTTTGTTTGGTTTTAGAGAAACAGAAAGAAAGAGAGAAAAAAGACTTTACACAGAAACAACCATATCACTTTACTGTATACGGTTTTATTTTATTTTATTTACAGCACATAACAAAATGTTGTTTTGTTTTAGAGACAGAAAGAATGAAACTTGTTAAACATAATGTGAATATCACTTTGGTGTATATGGTTTTACTCACACTGGTTTGTGTATAAACAGAAACAAAACTCAGAGACAGACAATCTCTGACAGACAGAGTGGCGTAACCATCTGTGAAGCTATAACGTGGCAGAAGACAGAGAGGGACTCTCCTCTGCCAGCAGCACGACCCAAACTGTTAACTGGTTTTCACATGTATCTTCCCTTCTGGTCTCTGACACGAGTCAGCATTCGTCTCCACATGATCCGTCATCATCACCAGAGTCTCAGAGGAAACAATCACAGCCGGCGTCTGTAAACAAACCATTCAGACTTCCTGTGGTTCGGACTGGAGACGAGGATGAGGAGGTTTGGAGTCTGGAGGAAGAGTCCTGACTTTAACACAGCTTCATCTGTCAAACTGGGTTTTTCTCATTATTACACTGAATTATCTACGACCTCGGTTCCCAAACTGGGGTACATGTACCCCCAGGGGTACGCAAAGTGGTTCAAGGGGTACATGGGGAGAACATTTTATTTGCGTTTTCAAAGTGAAAAAGTAGCTGGAGATTGAATGTCTGAAGTGGTACGAGACTGTAAAAAGTTTGGGAACCACATACGAGTACAAAGGTTTGGACTCCAGAGGATGAAACACACGTGAGCCTGTCCACTTCCCATTAATCCCATTCTGATCTGATACGGATCCAGTTCATCCCCTGGTTACTACAATGAAAGATAATTTAATCTTAAATGAATTTGAAATCATATTAATTTTACATTAATTTGTCATAATGCATTTGGGGAATTGATAAACCTCAGTTCTGAGTTCTAATTTCTTTAGATAATAACTGAATATTTGGGGTGTTTCTGTTCACTGCCTTCAAACAGACAGAATCATTCTAACTTATATTCATATTTATTTATTTATAAATAACTTGGACTATGGGCAGAGAAGGTCTCTGGTTCGTCTCTAGTTCGACTCCACGGAGAGACAACAAAAAGACGAACCTGGATTGATCTGTCCAAAAATCCAAGAGTCTCCCTACCCTGTCTAGTGCCCCTGAGCAAGGCACCTTACTCCCCCAACATCTGCTCCCCGAGCGTCGTACATGGCTGCTCACTGCTCTGTGTGTCCTGCACCAGATGGGTCAAAAGCAGAGGTTACATTTCCCTACCTGCATGAGTGTGCCTTTGTATGTCTGTGCATGTGTTTGGGACTAATAAATGTATCTTAATCTGCATCTTAGTCATAATCTGTCAGTGCATCTTTATTTCACTTATTTATTTGCGTTTAACATTAAAAAGAAAGTCGCAACAACAACCATTTAATCAACTAAATTAAACACAATAGTGTGAATCTTTTTGTTTGGAAAAGTGCTTATTTGTTGGATGTAAGTTTGTCCAGTGATACACAGTAATAATATTTAAATGACATTATATTAATATGTATATAAGCTAAGCATGAAGTAAAAGGTGTCCAGTAATTTTCTCTGGTTGTGAATGACAGTCAAAGAGAATCCTAAATATCTTCAATCACCATCAGATCAGTGGGGACCCTGGGTAATGTAGTGAAGTCCAGGCTGAATGTATTAAATCATGATTGAGTTCCACAGTGATCAGCTGGAGGAGAGAATATGACGCCAGTTAGTCGTAAACTGGGAAACCTGTGCTGGAGCTGGAGGTGATGAAGACTCTGCACGTTTCTTCATCCGTTGATGATGAGTGCGGAGATCTGCTGTGGCAGCGTGTAGAAGATGAGGCCGAGGAAGAGGGCGAGGATGGCGAGGACAATGAGAGCGATGATGAACTTCTTGAACTTCTTCCAGATGAGGAAGATGAAGGTCTTCATCGGGTTGACGAACCAGTTGAAGCTGGTGGTTGGACGACTGGGGGGGGGGCGACAGAAGATTGGTCACACTACAAAAGGCTTCACTAGCATTTAAAACTGATCAATTTCAGCAAGGAAACTATTCATGTAAAAATGGATGCCTACATGTGTTTGTGTTATGTGTGTGTGTATGTGGCTGTGTGTGTCGTACTTTGGTTTGTCCAGAGGCTCCGGTTCTTTGCGGGCCCGCCCCACAGGGTTGGCCTCTGCCTGCTCCAATGTCACCAGCTGAAGTTCGGCCTCCACCTTCCCCTTAACACGAGTATTAAAAGAGCAGTTTGGATTAGACTTAGTTTTTACATCTACATAAACTTCAGTACTGCACACTGTGAAATAAAGAGTGGTTTTTCATATAAAGGCCTTTTCCTCATGGAAAACACTGAGGTGGGTGAAATAACCAGAGCTGTAATGTCTCACATGATACATTTCTGTATAAAGCACATTTTCATCGTACCCTCCACTCTGCTGAAAACACTTTTTCTTTGTAAGACTAATATCAATCCCACGTAATGTCCTGTTACTTTCACCTTACGCTTCCTGTGCCCAAGTTTCACACATTAAAACCACACCACGGAAAGGAAGTTGTCTAAAAATCTGCAATGGCTCCAAATCCGCTTCCTCATCTTACTCAAATTCAAATGCACAGAGCAAAAATTATAAAATCACAGATTGCAGAGATTTCGTTACAGCAGAAATGCAAATCATTTGTATATTTAGGAGTCAGTTTTGTTGGTACCATTAGCAGGAAGGTGTTGCCACTGCTGTCGGTGTACTGGAGGTGCTCCTGTTTCAATTTCTTCCTCTTGTCCTTGCTCTTCTTCTTCTTTCCCTTCTTCTTGGCCTCCTCCTTCTCCTTCTCCTCCCTCTCTAAGTCCTTGGCCGTCTTCAGGCGGGTCAGTGGCCACCAGCCCTTCATCTTCTTGGCACGGAAGATGGAGAATCGGGGGCTGGCCCGATCCTTCGCCATATCAATCGAGCACTGACCGGACGACTTGGCTGCTCGCACCATGTCGTTGAGACGAAGCTCGATGGAGCCTGGGGGGGGGGGGGGGGGGGGGGGGGGGACAAACAAATGACGATGAGGAGCGAGAGGAAGACGATTTTGGTCAAACTGTTTTAACCCCTGAACGTTGAATAATAAAAAGTTGCTTCAAATGATATCAAGCTCCATTTTAAGGCAACTCTGAAATATTCTATTTAAGACTTTACTTTGTTAAAAAATATATTTTGATTTCTTTTGTTCAAGATTGGAAATATCGGAGTCTCTAGAAGTTGTTAACTTCAGAATGAGTTACAAAATGAAAACAGTATTTCGGTTTGAGACTAGAAACCAGGAGAATATCATCATAACATTTTTTTTTTTTACTGAATATGTGGAAATAAAGGAAGTAAAAAGCAAAAGAATGTAAATAGTTTCAGTTTCAGAGAATTTTGTGTCTCACCCAGGAAGTCGTTGGCTCCGATGCAATCATAGTCCCACACCTGCAGCGTCAGAACAGCCGGCTGTCGAAACTCTGACTGCTCCAGAGAGAAGAAGGACTCCTTCTTCTTGAAAACCACCTCTTTCTATGGGACCAGAGATTTACTGCATTTACACCAACAGACAACCAGACGGTAAATCACAGTGTTTCGGTTCCTCCTAACGCCTCCTAGGGGCCAGAGTGTTAACTACAACAACAATATGACCAAACACCATGATAATGATTTAGCTTTTCTTAAAAGTACAACAGTGGTGGGGTTAAAAAGGACATTAATGTATACAGGAAAGATGATGTGTCATCTGGGAAGGTCTGGGTTCATCCTCTGGGGAACAGGAAACAGTTGAATTGAACTGAGCTCACCTCAGTTGGAAGGTAATCGAAGCGGAACACGAATCTCCAGTTGAAGTTTCCTTCTCCGGTCAGAGAGTTGAAGTGGACGTCAGTTTCCTGTTTCTCTCCCTCCAGTCCCTTTATCCATCTGCACAGAGACGACACCACAACACTGAGCCAGTCACAGATTTACCTGAGTCGCCAGATATATACTAGGGTAGCTTGAATTATGGCTGTGCGTGCCTGAGTTGGTTAGGGTTAGGGTGTGTGTGTGTGTGAGCCTGACCCTTTAACGTAGATGTCGGATGATGGGTCACCAGTGAACGGGTTGACATCCTCCAGAAACACATCGTCCGTGTTCCAGATGATGACGCGCAGCTCGTACCTGTTGCCACAGGATCAACAAAAGGTCACATATTATCACTACTTCAGTTCTATTCCACTGTACTTGACCGACTCACTGTTCAGGTAGGCGGGGCTTGATGTCAACAGGGGGCGGGGCTGGGACATCGGTAGGGAACATGTCCACCCACATATGAAGGTAACCCTGCAACACGCACATACACAAACCACTTGAGTAACATTGTGGTGTCATTACTGTGGTTGAGCGTGACTGGGCTTGTTTGTGCTGGGATCACCTGTGGGAGTCCAGGTTTGTCCGGGTTCAGCAGGGACCGGACCTCCACGTGCTCTGGGACCAGACGGACGGCCCCAGGGAGGAACTCGTTCATCTCCCCCCAGCGCTGCAGCACACTCAGGGCCGAGTGCTCCTCTATCTCTGCCTGCTCCTCTGGAGAGAGCTCATTCTTCTTCAGCAGAGCTGACAACAACAACAGTCGAGAGTTAGAGCCATTTATACAGTTTGTGGTGTTAGCAGAAGCAGTAGAGCTGGGTCGTAGTAGCAACACCAGTACATGATATATTCTGAATGTGGGTCCACAGCGGTCTGTCTGTCTGTCTGTCTGTCTGTCTGTCTGTCTGTCTGTCTGTCTGTCTGTCTGTCTGTCTGTCTGTCTGTCTGTCTGTCTGTCTGTCTGTCTGTCTGACCGTCTGTCTGTCCGTCTGTCTGTCTGTCTGTCCGTCCTACCTTCAGGTACTGCGTCTGGTGGGATTTTGAAGATCTTGTTGAGGACTTTGACCTGAGATGCTCTGTACTCGGGAGACGGGATGCCGCTCTCTCTGCAGAGTTCGGCCAAGATGGCGGACGGCTTCTTTGCATCCCGCCAAATATTGTAGCCATCCCTAGAGAGAGAGCGGGAGACAGACAGGTAGATAAATACTTATAATAAAGTGTTGTAATACATTTTCCAACAACTATTACCAGAATGAATGGTCCATAGTTCTCAGTCTTTGAAGTATCCCAAACATATGTTCTTTTTTATCTTTAAACCTCACAGAGACCATCCTACATGTCTTCATCTCATCTAGAAACCTTTTTCCCAACTAAACCAAAAATCGATTGATCGACTCCAAGCTTTGCAGAACTCAGTCGTCTGGCTTTTAATCACAAACAAGAGACGTGATCAGAGGCCTGAGATCTGTCCCAGAAACCGGCTGAGAACTAAAGGGGACAGAGCAACTGCAGTCAGGGCCCTGAGGCTGTGGAACCATCTGCCTGAGGAAATCATGTCGACTGTCTCCTCTTAAGAAAAACATGTATCAGAGAGCCACTCCTCTATTATAGCCATTGTCTTTTAATCTGGATTTTGTAATCTGGATTTTAAATTTCCTCTATATTAAGACTACTATTATTTCTCATGTTTGATACTAACAACATTAAAGTACGGTATTGTCTCTTAGTTTGGGTCTTTAAGATTCATAGTTCTAGTACAAATGTGTCACAATTTTGTGAGAAACATGTAGCTTTGAGAGTTTTATGTTGCAGTCCTCGTATGTGGTCTTTCTACTTTGGCCATTATTGTAACGTGTCACAGACTAATGTGATGTGGTCGTACTAACGTGTCATAGTAAAGAGCCAGCCCACAGAGGGCTCTGTGGCGGCTGTAGAACCGGTTCTCAATGTCGAGCCGGGTCTCGCCAATGACGTCATCGGAGCCAATGAGGTCGTGGTCCATCACCATGATACTCAGCTCTGTCTCCAGTGGGAAAGACACGGTGAGTTCAAACACCCTGAAAGACAAAGTCAGACAGACAGTTGGACAGTGATGAGCTATTGGACTGGTACAGGTGGTACAAACAGGAACTCACTCTCCGAACGTGGGGTTTAGCTGTTTGGGAATGTATCGATCTTTGGTGTCGAGACTCTGCTGTCCGACTCGAATCATCAGGTATGGGTCAGCTTTACCGTTTGGGTCTGTGGGAGCCAGACTGGTGGCCTGGACACAAACAGAGACGGTAGAACACAAAGTAAAGCTCCCAGTGAAAAACTCAGTACTAGTTGGGTTAAAGGGCAAAAATGTGTCCTTTGTAGATCCCAACTCTCATATCTCCTATTTCTGATCATAATTTAATTTCTTGAATGAAACAACAATGTAAAGCAGCCTAAAAAGATTATATATAAGAATTATGGTCAACCAGAAAACATGATGCCATAAGCCACTGAATGTCACCGGCACAGAGGCGTAAAATGTGGAAAGCAGTAGTAACTAAGGCAAAGACAAGCGGTGGTAAACAGAAGGACAAATACCTTGATGATGTAGACTCGGACTAAAACTTTGATTGGTGAATTTTTGGGGATTCCATCTGTGATCTGACACTGGGTGTTGTCACTGTCTTCCAAATCAATCGGATAAACCAAGAAGGAGCCCTGAGGAAAGAGAGGACAGAGTAATGACCACCTGGTATCAGAGTGACAGACAGAAAGACCAGAACCTCTCCTTCCACTGTACCTTGTATTTTCCCATCAACCGCTCTTCTTCGTCCTCAGCCTCGTCATCAGCACTCGCTTTGCCTTTGTACAGCGGGAAGATCTGCAGCCAGTCCTGGAACTGACTGAACTCTGACTCCAGATCACCTCCATACAGCTGAGCCCACATACACACACACACACACACAAACAAAAAAACACACACACAAACACACTGAAAGATTACATATCTGTCTTTATGCATTCACCTGACCTGGGACAAGAATTAGACTGGTATTAAATCATATTTCACATCTAGCGTTTTTTCTGCCGCTGACATTATGGCAGCCTGAACCGTAAACTGTAAAACACAGTGATGTCACACACCTGCAGTGTGGCGATCGGCTTGCGTTTGGGAGGTTCGATCTCAATCACCACAACTTCCTCCTCTTCCTCTTCGATATTCGCCATGGACAGATTCACTCCATCTGAAAGAAATCTGTAAGTTAATGATTATAGCCAATAAGGAAGCAACATCACGAAATATTGAAAATAAATTCATATATTTTTATTTGAAATAACACAGATGAAATGTACCTCCATCTGCTTGATCCTCAATCTCCTGTTCCTCAACAGCCTGCAGACAATCAAGAGACATGCGGAGTAAAAATCATAATGATTAGTGTAATTTTTCTCTTCCTTCAAATTGTAATGTGTATTTTTACATATGTTCTATGTAAAGGAACTCCATCTTAACATGTAGCCTGTTGTTGATTTTACTAAAATGAATTATCTGGTAATCATGTCACAATAAGGGACATTTAAATACATATAATACATATTACCCGACAGTAAAATAAATACACAACATCACCAAAAATCTACAATATGTTCATACGTTACAGCACAAGAACCAGATAAATAATGAATACATCGTTTTTTGTTTATTTCCCTATTAGTTCTTCTTATACATATTTTTTCATGTTTTCTTTTTTTGTGTGCTTATTATATATATATTTTTTATATTTACAGAAAGGCAAATTAAAAACATTGACCTAATGGAGTCTCACCTGTCTCTCTAGCTCGTCCACTGAAGCATAATATTTCGACCACCAGTCCAACTCCTCCTTCTCTGGTAGCTCCTCTTCCAGCACCTCCTCATTTTTCCTAAATTTCTTCAGAGGAGACTGAGACAGGGAGTAAGGTTAACATCAACACAAACTTTCATCTCACATGGTTCAAATTTGGTTTCAATTTCAGTTCAGGTATATTTTTATAACCAGAGGAGAATGTGAAGGAGATATATCAACATACGGGAACCAGCTTCATGGGGTTGAAGGGAATCTTTGACTGTTTGATTGTCAGGGTGCTGAGTCCCATCTTCTTCACTGTGGACAGAGTGTTGATGGTCCCTGTGTTCCGCCTCGCCACTGGTAACGAAAACAGTGTCCATTTAAACTTCAGAAGGGAAGTCAACCACAAGCTCCTTATCATCAATTTGACTCTAAGTGGGACCATCATTTACTAAATGAACATAATGCTTCAGTGTCTGGACCCAGAGTCTACGTCTATTTTTTTTTTTATGTCTGTCAATAGGTAGTTCTTACCTTTTGGTTGAGGCTCATCATCTTCCTCCTCTTCCCTCCCCCCCAGCGCAGGTGGGGCATAATACATGAGACTCTGGACCACGTAGGACCCAACTAGAGCAAGTCGACCGAAGGCTCGATGCTCAACCACAAACAATGTCAGAGGAGGATGGAGGTAGGCCTGTTCCGGCAGGTCCTGATTGGAACAGAGAGACAGAAAAATAAGAGGGAGGACATTAGCTGTATGCTTGCAATGGATACACAGAGTGTGCCCCCAAAGTATTCAGTGAAAGAAGTCGTACGTCTTCAACCTAACTGATGTCAATAACCATCAGTAATGACAATAAACTGACCACGTCAATGTAGCGGACCAGCTCTTTAAAGTTGGGATGAGTCTTGTAGTTCTCGACCTCTTCAGACTCCAGCTGTCGTCCTGCACACTCCACCCTCACCAGGGGGCGCTCCACCTCAAACAGCTGCACCCTCTTCAGGTCCCGCAGACCCCAGAACAGCACCTGAGCACAAGTGCACACCTATAAGCCTGCTGTCCTATTACACTTATACACAATAGTGTGAGTTTGCATGTGTGAGACCTCTATCCTGAAGGTCTTCAGAACAGGTCGGACTCCTTCTGGGATGATGTAATATTTCTCCTCCTCAATGTAGGTCAATTCCTGAGGGTCTGTACTGCTGGGGAGGCAGGGCTGCAGGGGCGAGATGACAGTTTAGTTCACTGTCTGGAATTAATTCAGTATTATTGTGTTTTTGTTAATAATGTGACACTTTTTCTTATTAAATTTGTATACACAGCCTATGGAAGAGAGAGACACTAAGCAATTGCTTTATTGATTAACAGGTGTCACCTCTCCAAACCCAGAGTAGTCCAGCTCGATGAGCTCGAAGGCAGCCAACAGCTCGCCGGCAGGGGCCCTTCCCAAGTTGATGTCAAAGAAACGAAGGTTGGGCCTCTTGTAGAACTGCTCCGCAGGTTTAAACTCTGGCTCCGCAAACGCCCGACCCAGTGGCTTCGGCCCACCCTACACAAACACATAACACAGAGGCTGTTTTAACAGTATTTTGTCAATGAATGTTTCGTAAACAATACTAAGAAGAAGAGGAAGAAGAAGAAGAACAACAACAACAACAACGACAATGACAACAACAACAACAAGAAGTTCTGTGTCACCATTGAGTCATAGTCAAAGACGTTGATGATGATGAGGGGCGGGTCTCGTTGGAGCTCCTCCCTCGTTCCTTCCAGTAGGACTCTGTCGAACAACAAACACTCACACCAGGCTGGAGAGAGCGTGTCAGGCAACATCTGACGACACACACACGTAAACACAAACACAGAGAATAGGTATAAAATATCTCTGTGTTAAAGGGGCACTCTACCAATTCCACATATCAGGCTCAGAAGTTTAAATCAGTGACAGAATGTTATTTAATAGAATGAAGAAATGAACCTTTCTATGAATGGGACGATTGTACTATTTTACTTACCCTGGTGACCTGGCACTGGGTAGAGAAAAGGACCTTGGCGAAGGGATCTGACAGGCCGTTGTCGTCAGCTGCAATTAGGCCACGCCCCTGGTACATGTGACAGCGTAGTTGGAAGTACCTGCTATCTGCAAAGAATAAGATCTACTTTCACCGATGATGAGTCAAACTAAGACATAATGTAAGTCTTGGTGTTTTTTTTACAAAACAGACAACCCAAGAAATATCGTCATCAATCCTCCTGCTGGAGGTCAGCTGTCTCACCCTGGCAGGACAAACTAACAGGAAGTTTCCTCCTCCCCGCAGTGACAAGGCTCCTCTGCTCCTCTGCCTCCTCCTCATAGACCGGCAGGAACTCGTCCGGTAAGCTGCTGGTTGCCTCTTTACTGTACTTGGATGGACCAAGCCACAGGTAGACCTCAAGCTTAGCAAAGATCTCCCTTGCTGAACCTCCTGGAGACTGAAAGAATGGACAGCAATACAGACTAATGATGAACAATGAACATCATTTATGATTTTAGAAAAAGAACGATGATAGGCAGTAAAGACTTTTACAACTATTTGTGTCATGGATGATTTAGAGACAGAACAACAAGGGTCTTTGATCATTTTAGATACCCTCATGTACAGGGTGGTAACTCGGCCACAGTCTCGTCCCCTCTGCTCCTCCACCAATGAGAAAAAGATGGAATGGGCCGGGATCCTGATGTAAGCCAACCGCTTACTTCCACTCAGTAACCACAGAAACACATCCGGGATGGTATTCTGGGGCTGGAAAGAGTGTAGTTTGGGGTTGGGAGGTCAGACCTCAAACATAATACATATTGCAACCTTTGCTATCTTTGTGGTGACCTATGGCGATCTCTCTCTCACCTCTTTAGCCAGAAGACGGAGTTTCTTCAGTAGTTTCCTGGTATCCATCAACCGCTGTTTGGCCAACCGCCTGGTTATCCTACGTCTGGCCCGCACTGCCAGTCTGGCCAGCAGGACCTGGAGACAGTCCACCATTCAGTTAGTAGGTAGTTAAACAGTATAGAGACAGGTAAAGAGAGAGAGAGAGAGAGAGAGAGAGAGAGAGAGAGAGAGAGAGAGAGAGAGAGAGAGAGAGAGAGAGAGAGAGAGAGAGAGGGAGAGAGAGAGAGAGAGAGAGAGAGAAAGAGAGAGAGAGCAGACTCACTAAATTCTTCTTGATGAACTCCTTCCTGCATCTGTCAAGGTTGTTTGGACGACACTGAGACTTCCTTTCTGCAAAAACAGTAAACTGCCTGCAGGGAGACAAACCGACAAGAGGATAAAAACGAATAAAGGAAGGAAAACAGACAGCGATAAGGACAGACAGGGGTACAGCCAGTTACGTAGTTGTGGGGACAAATCAAACTATTCTGTATGAAAGGGAACTGACTTGCAGGAGGCCAAGAGTTCCAGGATCACTCCCACCAAACGTTCCTTCGCATTACTCTTCGGCCTCCTCAGGAGTCGTTCCACCTCATCAAGACCATACTCCTACGGGGCAGTGGAGAGGACATGACCACAGTTAAGACACATCACATCATTCTGTATTATTTGTCAGGAAATTAATAATTTGTGCCTTACCAGTCTGTCGGCCATCTTGCTAAGCCAGTTTGCCTGATTGAGACGAAAGCTGTGATCTTCAAACTGACTCCAGACAAACAGACAGGGCTTCTGTTTCATGGAGGAAGGGTGGAGGTGAATACACTGGTATGACCTGAGAGACAGACAGAGAAGTAGTGGACAGTATTGTGCAGTGTTTACCACTCCAAGAATTATTACCATATTATGGTGGCAATGGCAACACAGTGGTCAAACCATTGGGATCAGACAAACAATCAACCCTTTGAAGGACTTTGAATTGGCCTCACAGAAGTCCTGGCAAACTGTATGACAATGCAGGAAGGAGAGGCAGGGCTTAACACGTGGGAAGCAGACTGCTGACCTAGACTGAAGATACTGTTGGTGAGGGGAACAGAAAGCTTTGAGAAAATCTTAAACTTTACTGACACGCCACTTGAGGACTCAGACAAACCAAGGTAAATACTGGAGAGACTATCCCATCTGGTCTGGGAATAACCAGACGGTGCTTGGGAAGAAGAATAAATAGGCTTCTTTATTAGAAATGCTGTCCCTGTGCTTACCTTGAACAAGTGACAGAAAATTGGAAGGTGGATGGTGATGAGAGCAATGCAAGAACATCTATGAAATAAGTTAAGTTACAAGATAAAGTGAACAGATTAGGGATTCTGCAGCCACTTCATGGATCCTGGCCATGAGAGACTCTTTCCCATTTGGCCAAGAAGTCTTTAGGTATCACACAGGAGCAGTTGAAGGAGCTGGCTGAGAAGCTTATTCAAGCAACCTCAGTTGGCCTCCTGAGCCTGCCCCCATGTAGGTGCAGTGGTTATTTACCTGTCATACTCAGTAGCCTGGGGTCTCATAGGAGTGGACAATGATCTGTTCTCAGGTTCCAGATTCAGAATCTCCTCCTTGTCAAGCTCCTCCTCTGACTCCAGCAGACCCTGTGCTTCCTCATTCAGATCCTCCCTGCTACTCCTTAGCTCCTCTCTGCTCCTTCTAAGCTCCTCCCTGCTCTTGCTCTTCTTGGATCTCCCGACCCCCACCGCTTTCCCATTATTCCCTGTGAGAAACAGAACAGCTGGTGAATACAATGCCACATCTTCACTGTGGATGTATAATCCATGTGCCTGTTAAATGATTCTCACAGACAGGGTAATAGAATACACTTTTTACCTATGGAGAGTTCAAACGTCAGTGGTCTGGTTCCTACAGACGAGTCTATCATTGTGACTTCAAACAGAGATGCAAACAGCAGAAAATCCTCCCTTTCCCCAAGGAAACCCTGAGGATGAAAAACAAAGACAAATGTGAGAGATGCAGGTCGTCACACTCTCAAAAAGATGAGCCAAAAAGAAAGAAAGAAAGAAAGAAAGACGAGCAGGAAAAGCAAATAGATATTGAAAGTCTGGAAGAACGCCATACACAAGAAATATTTGATAGTGAATGTTCATAAACACATATGGTGCTGTTGATGAGGGCACTGACCTCAGGGAGAGGGTGGACCTCCTCAGTCTCCACAGTAACAGACTCTGGTACCTCAACTCCTGCATCTCCTGACTCACTGAGAAATCCACTGGCAGCTGTGGATGCTAAGGCAAAGACAAGCAATTGGTGTTCCTGCTCACAGCATTGTTTCATGCTATAGTTCTGCATATATGAAAAAGGTATGGCCTTTGCAGTGTCCTGGACCTGTCTGTGTACTGAACAGGGCCCAAGTGAAAATGTGTCTCATCATGAAGTATTTTTCTCAAAAACAAATGTTGGAAAAGAGGTTCTATTTGAATCACTGACCTTCGTTCTTCTCCTTCTTCTTGCTGCTCCTCTTCCTCCTCAGTCCAAGCTTCCCCAGTTTTCCTTTCACCTTTTGAAAACAGGAATAGGAGCCGATGAAGTTAGAAATCAGAAGAGTTCAGGTGAGTCTTGGTAAGGTCACACAAGATTTCATCAGATAATAACATTCTGACTCTGAGGTGTAATAAGTGTACACAGAGCTTTACTGTTATATTAGAAAATGAGTGAGTGGCCACCTTTCCCAGGGAATTTGAGCCTGTATCTGCTGTGGCAGCCGCCGGTGAGGAGTAGACCTCCACACTTAGGGCGAGGAGGATTCGACCGCGATAAAAGATTCCTTCACCAAGACCCTGGTTCAAAGCCTGGAGGAAAAACAAGTATTAACAATACCAAATTATGGATTGTTGGGGCAATGTGCCGCACTATCTTTGTATATGCAATGCCTCCCTGGAATCTTTGTTGGATTCCTGGCAATAAAATACCAAGACTTTTTTACCTAACCCTACAAGAAAGTGAAGATGTGTATTTCTTTAAATGTTTAGTTGGGTTTACCTGGTGGACGTCTCCAAGGGTGGAGTTCTGCGGAGAACCATACAGGTTGACCCAACTGGGCCCAAAGGTGGGGTTAAACCCTGCAGACAAAATATAGACAGACATTCCCCTGTTAGGTCAGGCATTACGCAAGTAAAGGCTGCTCTCTCTGTGTCAAATGCTGATAATACCGTTCCTGGTGGGGTCAGAAATCTGCTGCAGATCCAGAAAGTGTGTTGCCAGAGCGATGTCTCCCATTTTGGCGTCATCAAGGACTTGGATTCTGATTCGTTGCGCCAGAGGAGGAAACTGTTCGATAAAGTTGATCTCCTCGTTCCAAACTGGACAACTGGTGGCGCTGCCGACTGATGTCTCTCCCTGGATTCATGAATACACATGGAAAGACAAAGTGACCATTTTTAACATTTCAGGAACTATGGAACTAAAGAAGCTAAACTCAGGAACTATCCTCAGAGCAAAAAATGTCCATTTGTACATTTAGGTTATTTCTCAACACTCAAGGCACTAGTCCTTTTCACGTTTGGGGCATGAGCAAATGGCTTCACAAGACCTTGTGGCAAGACTGACCAGCAATGCATAATGGGAAAGTAAAAAAGTTATGCAAATCTGAGTTATCGTTTGTTTGATTTGTGCATATTTTGGCCTCTTGGAGTAAAACACATGTAAGAGCATTTGTACAAAAGTATCTCAGTACCTGTTGTCCTGAGAAGGTCACTTGTACATAAGGGTCAATGAAGACCGTCCGGTCAGTGACCTTCGACATCTTGGCCATTAGACCCGAATCCATGGTGGGCAGACCCTCGGCCCTGTAAATACGAACACGGAATCGAGCCCACGGACGCTCAGAAGCCATACCCCGAGGGAGCAGCAGGTTCCTGCAAGAACAACAACAGCATTCAGGGCATAACTGTTATGATTAGAGTGAAGATGATGATTAATATTCTATTTTAATACTGTACATGCAGTATTGTTCAAGTTTCAAGTTTCAAGAGTTTATTGTCATATACACAACGATCACATTAAGCAGTCGCTTGAAATGAAATGCTTGGGTCACAGGCTCTCTTATGGCAATGCTCAGAATATTGTAAGCAGACAAAAAAGACAAAATATAATGGATTATAAAAATGTAAATACAAATAAAATATACATATCCAAAATATATATATACACCTGAAGAAAAAAAAGAAAACAACAGTGCAAGTGTGTGTAGGATGTACGATGCAAATACTACTGACTTCTCGATATCCTCACTGGCTCCCGACGCGGAGCTTGGCAGCAGACTGGGCATGTTCAGAGCATCTCCCTTCATAAACACACTGATGCTGGCCTTAACGTAACCCTTGATCCCTGATCTGGTGTCTGCCGGGTCAGTGAGAGGTGCCCACTTCTGGTAGAAGCGGTGATCTGGAAACGCAGAGATGTCATAGGTCAATGAGTGCCGCAGTTTTTGAATCCTCAGGGTACTCAGGATGTGAGCGGTACTTGTACCTGGTTGGTTGTAAACGGTGGAGATGTCAATTTTAAATGTTCCAATGTGGGTCATCAGGAAGGCCAGAGTCCTTCTGTGGAACACCTGAGAGGAGGTGACATCCCAGGTGTTCAGTTTGATCATGCTCAGATCTGTTATCATGGAAACATAACCTATGACAAAACAACCGACCTTTATCTCTATGACTTTATCAAAGAGGATCTGTGGAGCCTCCTGGAACTCAAACTGGAAGTTCTGAAAGAGGATTTGAGGGAAACAGCTGTATTCATTTCACTACACTGTACTTGTTGTGATTGTAGAGTACTCGACTGTACTCTCCATTCTGCGGTACCTCGTTGTAGAACGGGCAGTTGGTCGATTTCTGCGTCGCTGTGTGTCTTTTCTGATCTTCAACTCTGATGAAAACTGCAGGACTTATGTTTACTCCAACCAACTTCTGAGCCTCCATGATGTTTACATTTACCTGCATACACACACACACACACACACACACACACACACAAATACACTTAGTGGGAGTAGGACTACGCCAGGGTTGAGTCTTCATACTATGATGTTCTGATTCTTAAAGGTGCAATAACTGAGTTTTTGGTCACTAGGGGGCAGCAGATACAAGTTGTGAGCCTTGACATATCCTCCCCTTGTGTTTTTGCATAACCTTGAATGAACTTGTTGTCAAAGAGTTGGTTATTTACACATTCAGCTGTTCAGGAGTCATGTTTCTGGCAGGGGAAGTTAAATGTTTACCAGCCTGTTTGTAATTGTGTCAATTCTCTGTTTGGTGATGAGCAGTGAACATCTGATACATATACTGTATATTCTACATGTTGGAATGAAAGTGGATGAATGGATGGAGGGATAGATGGCCTCACCTGGAAGCTCTGTACTCTGGGTGTTCCTGCGATGACACTTCTGGACAGCGGCCTGCACCGACTACACAGACACACACAGACACATTGTTAACTCCCCCCAGGGTGAGTTTGTGACGAGTTGATAACACACAGGTTAAGATCCAGCCCGGTGAGCAGACCTCAGCAGAGGAGTGATACTGATGTTAGAAGAGTCCAGTTCCGACAGGTCATCGTCATAATCGTTATCGCTGTCGTCGTCATCATCTCCAGTCATGACCAGGCTCCGGCCCAGACGTCGGGCCTCCCGCTCAAGCGGATCCGGTCGAACATAAGTCCTCTGGCTGACAGGAGAGAGACAGATTTGGTGTGCTTTGTTTTATCTATTTATCTTTCTTCCTTTGGTACAAACATTCACGAGGATTCAAGATTAACTGATTCAATTTAGGGGTTTGGGGGTCAACTGTCAAGGTCACTGTGACCTTTACAAACACATTTCTTTGCCTTGTGAACGTGATTTCCTAAAGGCACCTCCATAAAATCCTTTCAAGTTTAGTTCAAACATTCACTTGAGCTCATGGGTGAACTGATTACATTCTGGTGCTCAAAGGTCAAATGTAATGGTTGGCAGAGGCATAGAATTGCAGGGCCGTGATTCTAGTTATTTTCCGTGGTCGTATGTGGCATGTTGGTGCAGTGGTTAGCACTGTGGCCTCACTTTGAACATCACTTTGACCCAACCTCCTCCACGCTCCTCCCGCACTCCCAAGATGTGCATGTTGGCAACCACCTCCCACACCGAATGACTTGCTATAGCTGAGGAAATGCATGTGTGAGTGGTGTCAGCTCTCACCTCTCTGGATCGTCAAATCCTTCATTCCTGATGATTGTACCTGATCTGAGGATGAAGACAGGAAGAGAGAGAGACAAGAAAACGAAATGATTTGCTCAGTCCGGTTCTGTACTGGAACACAGATCTTCTCATCTGACTCCAGAGACAACAGAGACCAAGTGCTCCTCTAACACTTCTGTGGATTTAAGTAAGAACTGGAAGGTTTGTGTCCCTGACCACAGCACAACCAGAGTCTGTTTTGGTTAAGTATCAAACATGAAAAGGTAAGTTAGGTTCACAATCCTATTTGGACATAAACTTACTCATCTTTCTCTTCAGCGTCCAGGAAGTCAATTCCCACCCATCCTCCGGCAGATCCCTCAACTGGATGGTAGTTGATATCCAGCTCGATATAGATCTAGAGAGATCTTGGTCCTTTATTTTGTGTCAATAACAGTCTGAAGGACTTGTTGCATTGTGTGTGTTTGTGTGTGTGTGTGTGTGTGTGTGTGTGTGTGTGACCTTACGTCGGTCAAGCTGTAGTTGGCATCATTGAGTGGTTCCCGTAGCAGCAGCCTCCCTGAGGTAACAACATGCTGGAGACTGACCACAAGTTTCCCGAGCAGTCTTTACACAAACAAACACAAATACACACACATTAAATTAGTAAATTAATTTCAGTCAAACTAAATGATAATGTGTGTTTCTGTGTGTGTGTGTGTTTCTGTTTTTGTTTGTGTGTGTGTGTGTGTTACCTGTTGGAGAAGACTTTACTGCAGTTGTAAACACTGACGGTCAAAACTTCATCTTTGACCACTTTGCCATAGTGAGGCCAACGAAAATACTGTGCATGCACACACACACACACACACAGACATACAGATACACACACACAGAGAGAGAGAGAGAGAGAGAGAGCGAGAGAGAGAGAGGGAGAGAGAGAGAGAGAGAGAGGGATTATGTTAATTTTCAATTTAACGCAGATACGTTTTCAACATGGAAATTCATTGTTTTTGAAGGTATCACATTTTCTCACTATATGATATATATCATACGCTGCAGCCATCAGGACTGGATCAAACATTCAAACCCACTTCACATTGTGATTGGTCAGAGAGGAACCGGGGGTCTGAAGCTCTCCTCAGAGCCATGTCCATGTTTGAATGTTTGTCACCTTTTGAGATGACGTCATGTTGTAACTCAGGAGGGAATCTCTCAAGTGAATGAAGGACAGACGCATTCCTTACTCAATCGAATGAATTTCCCCTGTTTCTGTCTATTTCCTCCACCAACCATTAATCACTGTGTTGTGTGGTTGGTTCTGCACACACACACACACACCTGGTAACGCCTGAAGAACAAACAGAGCCTGACTCAGAAGCTGCACATAGAAACTCAGAAACTCAGAACTCCCTGTTCACGTCACGCAGAGGCTAATGTTATTATCGTATCTCACATGTGTGCTGTGTTCATGTCAACAAACATGTGATGATGTAAAGAACATGCCGGAGGCGTCGCTTCAACATATACGTTCTCCTTTTCTGTCAATCACGCAACCTTTGTTTGTTTGTTTGTTTTCAGGAGGAACTGATCTGTTGGTTCTTGCCGTCGGGATGAAATTAGTCAGGTTTTTTTCAACAGGCTTCAAAAGCAACTTTACCCTTGAGTCTCAGCGGCGGTAGTTGCTTTGGAGATGCCTGCATTCGGAGGTGTGAAAAATATGAATCCACCGTCTTATGCAAAACTCAACCACCTGTAAGCTCAGCAGATGAAAACTGGTGAATCTGGATTCTGTTCCTGAATATTTGCATCAATTAGTTCAGATCCAGCTGTTTAGTAGACGAGTATCCCGCAGCATGTGATCCAACGCGATTATTTTCCTACAAAATGTGTTTACTCATGTATTTTCATTTCAGTTGCATAGCATCAGCATTTTTACCCTTTGTGCCGACACAGCCAGAAGCAGGAAATTGTATTTGCCCATCTGTAAGTGTTTGTGTACAAAATCACTTAAAAACAGGTGGACAGATTTTCACGAAACTTGCTCAGAGTAGTTCTGGGGAGTGAATCTCCAGATGATTCACTTTTGGAGATGATTGGTAAAATATTAAAGGTCGAGGTCAACAAACCTATGGTCAACATACAATAAACAACAGCATTTTTCACAATAAAGTCGCAATCTATAGGACTGGACACAACCTAAAGTTTATATAGATCAAAAAATAGTTAAAGATTATATGGTAGGAATGATCTTGGGGATAAGTGAAAAAAAATGGATGGATGGAACTTCTGGGGAGCATATAAATGCCTGCACAGATTTCCTTCCAATATCTGTTGAGTCATTTCATTAAAGAAGAAAACATTCACTCTCCTCGTGGAGCTAGAGGAAAAATCCTGGACAGTCAAAGTAATAAGGATTTATCCTCTGAGAACCATGAATGTTTGTACAAAATTAGATCTGAATACGTTGTATAGTTGTTGAGATATTTCAGTCAGGATCAAAGTGGTGAAACTATCTATGGAGATGTTCCACTAGGGGTTTCTGCACAAACGCTGTTGTAATCGTTGTATCACACATTTTTATGTTTCTACAGAGTGAAATAGTGTAGGTGTGTGTGTGTGTGTGTTTAAGGTGGAGTTTTTACATTACGTGTGTGTGTGTTTGTGTGTGTGTGTGTGTACCGTGGGAGTGGTACAGTCTTTTATCAGCCCCATTAAAATACTTTCAATCTGAAGCAGACAAATAAGCTACCTGCTGTCCCTCACACACAAACACACACACACACACACACACACACACACACTGGACAAATACGATGACGGTCGCATGATCTGAAATCTCAGTGTCTCGTCCTGTTCCCACCTGAACAGGCTTCAGACCGACATCAGGAGAAGTTCAACAGCCGCCTGAGAAGTGAACATGTTGTGTAGGAGCAGATTTTGTCTTTATATTTGTAAAGAGGAGTTTCGTTTTCACTTGTATGTAAGTTTTGTCCATGTCCCATTTGCTAACGTGGAGGACACAGGGCTTACGATCTACAACTGCAGGCAGAACAAGGACAGGCACTGAGGGCAGTTTTTTTATGTTGGCCTATCGGTAACCGTCAAAGATGCTTCAACCAATCAACAGTCAAACCTCCTTGAGTGTAAAAAAACATGTGGTGAATGACGTAAGCCTTCTGATTGGTTCCAATATGACAGACAGACTCACCTCATCAAAGATGGCCACGCTCTCACTCTGCAGGACTCTGGATTTTTGGATGAAACCTGGAGGACAGACAGGCCCACAGACGAGTTACCATGACAGCAGTACTGACGCTTCAGCCTTGGATGAGCGGCAAGAGACACCCTATCAGAGAGCAGTAAACTGGCCAGTACATATGGATTAAAGTATCGTACACATGAAAAGTTAAAGCATGGTACAGTTTATTAGGTACACCCATCCACGTTATGGACTCTCTACTACTCTTGTGTAGTTGTGCGTCACTACATGTTATTGACAGAGATTCAGGAAGTTGTGTGTATCTACTGCAGTGAACTTTTTAATGAATATTATTGATGACTGATGATGACCTGATGCTGTTGTTGATTACTGAAGATCGAGTTAATGTTGGTATTTATGAATCGGTCACATTGATTATTTTCTGTTGTTTGTTCTATGTGTAAGGTGATGTTCAGTTTCCCCATTAAAGGAATTCAAAAAATATTATTGTGTAGTAGAGACCACATCGCATTGTTTTGTATTGTACTGTATAGACTCGTATCGTATCTATCGTCATTTATCATCGTCATCATTTATCGTTTATAATATTAATTTTGATTAAATGATAAAGTGACAAATCTGGATAATATCCTTCAGTTCATGAGGAGGTTTTTCCAATTTTTATATCTTCAGCCCAAAACTACCAGCGGAGCTAGTCATTCAATAAACTTTCTGTTGCTGGATTTAACTGTTAATCAATTAATCGTTCCGTAACTTTTTTTTGAGTAAAGTGTCTGAATACTTTTTATATTGCCGCCACAAAAAACTGATAGCTCATTACAGTTAGAAAATTAATTTGATACTGTAGCATTATAACTTTTGTTTAAACACAAAGAGGCCCAAACCAGTATAAACACACCAGATCAAAAGTAGACAAAAGTATATGGACAGGACAGTCCACAGACTGTTGGACGTCATACAGTTAATAGTATATAAAAGACAGAGTGTGTGTTACTGACCTCTGAAACACAGTTCGACCTTTCTGTCTGAACGTCCCGGCAGGTTGGAGACCCTCCCCAGATTCACACTGATGGACATGATGCTGATTTAATCCGTTCCGCTGTCTTTGGACATTTCGTGGCTCTAAAGTCGTCTCATCTCTTCTGCGTCCTCTCCTCAGCAGTTTGAAACCAACTGCTGTGTGTGTGTTTGCTGTCCGACAGTGTGATGGGAGGTGCACGTGTGTATGTGTGCGTTTGTTAGGGCAGGTCCTCTCTAATGTTTGAGAAAGCAAATGGAGTTGCTCAACTAGTTTCCACCTTAAAACACACACACACGCACACACACGCACAAACGCACACACAAACAAAGAAAAGCACTGAAATTTCAAGTCAGATAAGTTAGTTGTAAATCTATTTCTTTTTTTGAATGAGGTTTGGTATTTGTGTTGAAGCTGGAAGGCAGTAATGTTTTAATATATTATGAAAACAAGAATCAGGAAAGACATCACACCTGCGTCAGAAACATAGATAAAAACAAAGAGCTCTATTAACCTCAACTTTGAGCTACTTGTAGTTTAAAACCTGTTCCTGGATCTGCTTCTTTGTCTTGATCTCAATGGCGTCTTTCTTGGCCAGTGTCCCCTCCATACTCTCTTCTGTACTTTGATTAAAATTCTGCTGACAAACATTTCGTCATGTATACAGGTGTAGGAACTAAATTCAAAAGAAACCATCATCGTGGTTATTACTGTTGTTATTAACAAAAGTAGCAACCGTGAATCAACATAAAGGTTCATAGATCAAATTTATGAAGGAGGGGGTTCAATATTATACTTTTTTCATATCAGTTCTGACACATAATCTGTACTATATTTGGCAAAATACAATGTGTCCCTTTTGGATAGAAACACATGTATATTTATATAGTCTAATTCATGTCCTCTGGGTCAATTGCAGCAAATTCTGGTACGAGGACAAGTCTCTACGAGGACGAGTGTCTGTAGACATCCTCTGGTCTGAGTCAACCTGACAGCAAGAACAGTCTCCACCAGTGTTTATATACACATATGTGTGTCTGTGTGTGTACATCAATGTCTTATTTCTTCAAAGGTGCAGCTTTCTTTTCACCAGGCCGCTGTTGCTTGATTCTCATGTTTAAAAAAATACACCCTGAGCCTAAATTAATATTTGTGTTAAGTTCATTAACTTTCGTAATTTTCAAATAGTGGCTGGCTGCCAAATGGCTCAGAAACCCGACCTCCTCAATGTTAGTGGATGGGACATGGAGCAAACCAAAAAGAAATCAAAATAAGTATATGTTAAATACAATTTTCTAAAATATGGTCTCTGTCATTTTAGATCATATTAATCAAACTGAATTGTGAACTGTATTTAATCTGCTGTTATTTCCACTGTAACATAATAAAGACACGTTTTTCTCTACCAAAGTTGTTTATTGTTGCATTCCCACAGTCAGCGGCCATACAGACATTATATCACTGCTCATGCTGGTTTATTATACTGGTTGGTTAATAGCAGATAGTTGTAAGCAAGGGAGGTCGTTAGCTCTGTAATTTTAGCGGGAAACTCTGGAAACATTGGTAAAATGAAAACTACACATTATTTGGCCAGATGTGAAACTTTGTTTTGACAAATAAAAAACACATGAAAACAGAAGTTCTCTTTGATAAGGTAAAAACAAGGTTTTGGCACCTATAGAGAAATAACAAAGTTCATCATGGGCAGAGAAACTTCCACCTATGAAATCTGCTGCTATTTGGCATCAAAACAACACGTGGTCAACAAAGTGGTCCTCTTGGATTATCCAATCCCTTCTTGTGCGTCATCTGATATCATTTTTGTTGTCCAATTTACATTAGATTGTCAAAATGAACATGCACGGTCTAAAACATTAATTCAAAGCCTTTTTGTTAGATTGTTAGAATGTTGCTATTTTTACATCAACAGCAATGAGAGGCTAAATGAATTTGTAACATACAAAACATGAGTTTTCTTTCCTGGTCAAACGAGGGTGACTCCTTCTTTAGGAAACACAGGTTACTGGTCGATAGTAGAATAGATACAGAAGTAAAGATATGTTCAGGCTGAAGCAGCTGAGCGGCAAATAGACATCTTAGTCTATGAGTCTTTAGTAAAGTCTATAATAAGGCTACGCTGGTAAAGCTATGTTAAAGTGAATATCATTCATAAAGATAGTTTCAAGCATTCAGTTCAACACCCAAAGTGCAAAGTATTGATATCTGATTAATAAGGCTGATCAGAGCCGCACACACTGTTAGTGCAAAGTGTCACCAATGCAACGAGTGGTTATTAAAACAATTATTGTATGAAGTCAAATTTTCTGTTTACGGTTTTGACTAGTTCAGCTCTCAGCAGATCAGTGTCTTTCTACTTTTAATATGGAAACAATAATACAAATCTAGTGACACGGTGAAACTGTGTGCATGTGTGTGTGTGCGGCTCCATGATATCTTTGACACGTAAGTGCACACGTGATCTGCATAGTTGGCGTGGAAGCAGCAGAAGGAATAAATCTATAATCTCTACTATTATCTAAGAGAATCTAATGATTATCAAACTGATACAAAAAAAGACATGAAACTGGAGTGTTTTTTCCCCCCGGACACCCTGATTGGCTGACAGCTGTATCCTGCCTGGTGATTGGCTAAGACTCCAGTATAAACTTCAGGTTGATCCCTTAATAGTGCTCGACTTTATGAGTTGGGGGCGGCAGAGTAGAGGGTTGGTGTCGGTCCGAGCCGGGAATGAAATCTGCTTCATGGTCGATGTGGGGATTACAGGAGGTGAAGGTTGGTGGGGGGGTCGTGTTGGGGTTTTAAGCTTTGTTTGCAGCTTTAGGTTTGGGTGGATCAAGACCTCTCATCTTGAAATAAGACACAAGCTGGTTGGGGACCTCAGCAAGGACGGACTTAGCCAGAGCCTCCTTTGGAGCCTGAGGAGACAGAGAGAGAGAGAGGTGAGACATTAGCATCAAGGTGGATTTTGTCCAGTTCTTCTCTCAGGAGATCGAACCCACTCACCAAAGTTACATAGAACAGACATTCAGGGTGAGCAGTGGGAATGGAAGAGGAAACATTCTCCATGTTCACACCCACTCAACCATCAAACTCTTTATAATGAAGCAGATTTATTCTTGTGTTGCTTTGATCCTGTTAACAAACACAGAGCCTTACGTCTTTGAACTGTCTGTACGGGACAAACTGAACGATGTCCCTGGCGACTGCCTCCCCCACCGTTGACCTCAGAACACCGTCGTCTCCATCCAGGAGCTCCATGGCCTTGAAGTCCGCTGGCCCCACCCCCACAATGATGATTGACAGCGGCAGCTGCGACGCCCGTACGATGGCGTCCCGGGTCTGGTCGAGGTCGGTGATCTCCCCGTCAGTGAGGATGAGGAGGACAAAGTATTGCTGCAAATAGACACAGACTTGAGTAAGAGGCTGAGTGTGTGTTTCTGGTTTATTTCATTGTGTGTTCTTGTGCATCTCCTCACAGAGGCATTGTTGGCCTGTGCGCCGCTGGTGGCGATGGAGGCGACGTGGTTGATGAGGGGAGAAAAGTTTGTGGGTCCAGACAGTTTGAGCTGAGGTAAAACTTTCCTGTAGGCGTCAATGATCCCCTCGACACCTGAGGCACAGAGGACAAGCAGTGAGGACGAACAGATCTAGATTTGTCTGGGCAACTGAAATAATCCTGATAAATGTGAAAATAGAAAACAGGCAATTAGCAGTGCTTAACACGCCACCTGCTGGTCAAACAACCAACTACACATGGCAATCAACACAGAAAGGCCTTTATTAAAAGGGACTGTCATAAGACAAAGATTTGTTTACAACTACAGAACAAGAACTTTTATTTTAGCTTTTAAGATTTTGAATGGCGTATGTGTGTACCTTGGCAGTACGGGTTAGTGGGGTTGAAGTTGAGCGCAAACTCGTGGTGGGCCGCCTGCACGAAAAACAACACAACAATTCATTAGACATGACAATATAAGCGCTACTCTGATTGGCTCTTCAGAAAAATAAGGTTATTCCAATTTTCATAAAGCTCAGTTCAAACAAATTGCACAATTAAACAAATAAAACCATTTAAGTCACAGAGAGCAACGTTGTGATTGGTTGGTTAGAGAACTGACCGTAAAGTCTGGAGGAAGTTTGGCTCCGAAACCAAATGCTGGGAAGAGTTTATCACTAAGACAGGAAACACAAAATTACCACCGTTAATACACGAATGAGAGCACCTTTTCTACTGGTTCTGAAAGTTCACAGTTCAGAGTTCATGGTTGATGCGGGGGAATTAAATGATTTAGAATTACGGTGAAGAGAGTTTCAGATGTGGTGTTTGAGGTTTAGGATGCAGGGTGGAGGGTTCAGGCTGTGAGGTGTAGAGTTTAGGTTTTGACTGTAGGAACTGAGGTCTAGGTGTATTTGTGTATAATATTTAAAGGTGAGTGGTTTAGTGTGCAGAACCTGTATTAACATGGTTACAGACTTAAGTGTTGGATGTGTGGTTTCAGGTGAAGAGCTCAGGAATGAGGGTTTAAGAATTGAGTTCTAGGTCACAGTGTTGAGGTTGTAAACAGAAAAACAAGGATGTGGGTTATAGGATTTAGTGTAGGGTCTGTGTAGTTGTTGTGTTATGTGTGATCATGTACTCACGTGTCGTAGTCCTGGACCACCAGACCCACAGACCACAGGGCCGACAGGTACTGGTTCAGCCCGTCTGGACTCATGAAGTGGAGAGAGTTGGGCGAGCGAGGATCCCCATTAGAGCCGGTGAAGTCGACTCCCACCTAACAACAATCATTCTTTTATTATTAAACTAAATAGTGGACATAATAATAAATAAATGAATGTGTTAGAAAGACAACTTATAAACTGGTTAATTATACAACAGTTCACAAAGATTCCAAGATTACATATCTTAATCTAAAGAAAACAACTTATTGTGAGTTATAGTGAGTGTGATTCATGGATTAAAATACATCATCTGAAATGTGTGTGTGTTCACTGGTGCAGACGTACGGTGAAATTGATCTGGCAGCCGCCCATCACGTAGTCCAGGAAGGTGTACTGGGTAACCAGCTGTAAACACACACAAAAACACAGAGGCACAGTTCAGCATCAACATCTGAGCTTCATGGCTTCCAAAGCAGCAACCTGCAGGGAACTCTGGGTAATGCAGTCTCTACCTTGCAGCTCTTCACAGAGACGACTCCAGAGTTCTTATAGCTCTTCTTCTTCTTCTGTTTGTCCGGGTGGATGCAGTCAAATTCCACCTGGAGAGCACATCACACAGTTGACGACTTCTGATCAGCCGGCTGGCGACTGAAGCTGTTCTTATGATCAGTGATCTCACCGGTGAACCCTGCGCAGCTTTCTGCAGCTCCGAGACTTTGGTGGTGAAAGAACCGATCAGATCGTGAGTTCCATCGCTGTCGTAATCGGAGCAATCCACCTGCAGGAGGAGCAGATTTGTCGTTGAAGATTTCGATTGGTTGTTGTTATTGAAGGTGCATTCTGATATGGCTGTTTTGAATGGAGGAATCTGATTGGTGGAACCTTCAGCGGCCTCTCGAGGTCGCTGGAGCAGAACGTTTGCAGAGGAATGCAGAACTTCTTCCAGCTGGGATTTAGATTGTTCTTCACCACCTGAAAACAAACAAACACAACTCATCAACTTCACAATGAACTTCATCGTAATAACATCATCCTGTGTGTGTCTGTCTGTGTATGACTGTGTGTGTGCGTACCTCTGTTCTGTGGACCAGCTGCCACTTTCCATCGTCTCCTTTTTTGGAAAACTCCAGGAATGGATCAGACTTCCCAAACGTGTCCTGATCAGACAAAAGAAAAAACACTGTGAAGAAGTGAGGGGGGAACAGCTGGTGTAACAGTCCTGAAGAGGTGGAGGATACGGTTAATAGAGAAGGTGAAGAGAGTGAGGAAGAGGAGCAGAATTACCTTCTTGTCCAGGTTTCTAGCCTCAAACTCCAACGTAATGGCTCTGTTGTCTTTTATCTCCTCCGCTGTGACCTACACACACACAAATTACATGATATTTACATTAATCTTTGAACTGTTGAGATCATCACAGTTTACACAGGAAATTTGTATTTATGCCAGTAATAATTCATTGGTAAACACCGTGAGGGTTCCTTTCCCTGCAGGTTTGCCTTTCTTCAGCTGCAGAGGTCTGGTCACACTTTTACTGGAAACGATCTGAAACACACACACACACACACACACAGGAGACCACGTTATTAACATAACCCATGATATACATTGACAGTTTCGTGATTACACTGTTAGTCCAGCAGAGGGGAGTGTGAACACTTAGAGAACCTGATCAGCGGAATCATTGTTGTGTAGCTTATCTCCCAATTTATTTATTTTTTCTTTATTGTTTTTATGCAGTTTTTTGTTTCCATTCAACAAACAAACAGTGTCTACAAAACTAGACACAAAACAAACACAAAACATACATGACAGCTCTTACATGAAGGATGAACATATGGCATGATACAAGAGGTGGTGAATCTCACAGTACACGAATGTCGTTTAAGTCCACACCAGTCCTTTTAGTAGGGTGGAGGAAAGGTCTAGACCGATATAGTCCAAAAATGGGCGCCACACTCTGTAGAACTGATCTACACTGTGATGTATGACATTGGTAAGATATTCTAAAGGGATCAGTTCAAAAATTATTTTGCGCCAACCGCAGACAGAAGGAACCTTGTCACTCATCCACTGCAAAAGAATATTTTTCCTAGCTGCAAACGTCAAAATATTATACAATCTTTAGTTGACTGCTGTTTTCAAACAGTCACTTGGGAGATCTAGAATCAGGGATATGGGGTCCATTCCTATATTAATATGAAAAATTCTCTCCATTTCACTTATAACTTCAACCCAATAACTTTGAAGTTTATGACAAGACCAGAAACAATGAGTTAAAGTTCCCAAATCAGTTTTACACTTGAGACACAGAGGGGAGAGAGAGCGGTTGAAGAAATGCCTGCGGTGAGGGGAAATACGTAATCTGTGTAAAATCTTAAATTGTATTTCTCTTGTCCGAGTGCAAATTGAATCTTTTTTGCAAGAGACCAAATGGTATCCCACTTGTCTTCATCTATGGTCACAGACAACTCCCTCTCCCACACACCTCTGACCCCCTGCGCTATCTCCCAATTTTAAAGGAAACCTGCCAAACCAGCTCATGTAAAACCTGCAGTGTCAGCGTTTCCTGCAGAGACCGTTACACAAACTGCTCCATCATGACATCTTCACACAGAAAAACCTTGACTCAACATTACAAGTACATCATGGAACGGCTGCCAGTGTATTTAGCAGTTTCATTATGTATTTTAAATTGGCTGCATTGTAGACGTTGTTCATGTGCATAGCATACATTTTGTGAAATCTGTGGTCCTCAATACAAAGCGATGGTCCTAG
Source organism: Platichthys flesus (assembly GCF_949316205.1). Classification (NCBI taxonomy): domain Eukaryota; kingdom Metazoa; phylum Chordata; class Actinopteri; order Pleuronectiformes; family Pleuronectidae; genus Platichthys; species Platichthys flesus. Next base: position 25,574,456 of record NC_084946.1, read on the forward strand.
ATGTACCAGACTCTGTGAAGTTAGGTTTATACACATTAGTCTTTTGCATCTCTGTTGTTAATTTAGCACAAGCTACCAATCAGCCATGGGTGGATGTGTCCCACAGGAGGGATCTGAGACCATTTAACATTGACCACATTTCCGTCATGGCCATCAAACTGCCTCCAGACAGTTCAAAGCAACACAGTGTAAAGAATCTGTAGACACATTCTGATCTGGTGCATACCTGTCCCAGTGTCAGCTCGACACCACCCAGGTAGTCATCGTCGCTGAGGTCAGAGGAGGAGTTGTCGATGTCGTACACGCCCAACTTCAGATTCTGAACCGTCTCAAAGGCATAGTCCAGCCTGAGACGCTGACTGAAGGACGGACTGGAGGTGTTGTTCAACCTCTCAGTTCGACCCAGCTGAAACAGAGAGGTGTGGTTTTTATTAAATCTTATATTCTACGTATCTTTATCAAAAATATTAAGAAGAACGTATGACTGTGAAGTTACCTCAGTCCATTTGTCTCCTCCTGTGCTCTGCAGCAGCACACACAGAGGGTCAGACTTCGACCCGACATCTTTATCCAGCAGGTTCGAGCAGGAGATGCTCAGCTCCACCTTCGAGATACAGTCCTTCGCCATCTGAGAAGGAAGAGAGAAATGTTTGGATCAGGATTGAGGAGAGAGACTTCATGCTACAGACGGAACAGTCGCTCGTACTGAAACATTCTGTGACAGAGAAGCAAACGGTTTCATTGGTTGAATAACTGATCAAAACACAGAAATGAAAGATCCACAGAGTAGATCCTGCAAGTTCAGCCAAGGCCCAACAGTCCTTAAATCCAACCAAGCAACAACAACAACAACAAAAACACACACTCAAATATCAGTCCTCCAAACATGCCTGGTTTTTGTCATCAAGATCAGTGAAGATGTTGGAAAACACCTTAGCTTTTAGTGTAAACCGGGTGAAAACACAACCTCATGGCAGAGGAGACTATTTCAAATCTTATCAACAGGAAGAAACACAAAATGCAATGACTGTCCCGGCTATTGCTTTATCTCCTTTGTTCTCTGCAGAGTTTCAGACAGATAGACATCAGCTACGTCCAAAATGACTCACACATAATAACTTAACAGTACGAGTTGTAAACCATATTTACAGTTACTATAAAATCAATCAATCAATCAAATTTTATTTGTATAGCCCATATTCACAAATTACAATTCATCTCATAGGGCTTTAACAGGGTGTGACATCCTCTGTCCTTAACCCTCAGCAAGAGTAAGGAAAAACTACAAAAAACCCTTTTAACAGGGTAAAAATATGTAGAAACCTCAGAGAGAGCCACATGTGAGGGATCCCTCTCCCAGGACGGACAGAAGTGCAATAGATGCCACGTGCAGGAGAACATCATCAATAATCAAAGTCTCTAGCATCATTGATGAAGCACAGTCCATGCTCAGCAACCATCTAGACCACGATCCACCATCCAGACCAGACGCCACTTCAGTCCTCAGTCACCGTCCACCGCCGCCCACCAGGAGGACCCATCACAAGCCACCACTGCGGTCCTGGTCCACCGCCCGTGCCCAATGCCAACGCGACACAGGGTCCGCCACCAGCACCACGATCAGCCCACATGTGCTTGTACTTCCCGTTTTATCCCAACAAGAAATGACTCAAGTGCTTATGTTAACAAATGAGTATTCCATCAGTGCATTGGAGGAGATAGTTCATCAACGAAAAATGGGAAAATCAAGTGTTAAAGATAAAAAAAATGGCAGAGATGTTTTCTGTTCTTTACTGAATCCAAATAAAACCTTGTGAGGATTCTTTAAACTTCAACCTGCGTGAAAACAATTCCAAGCATCGTTGTTACTTCTCTGACACACAACAGCAATAAAACCATGAAGAAGTTGTACTGAGGTGGAAAATATCCATATCCACATAAAGGAGTTCTGCTGAGAGGCTCTTTTAAATTTTAACATATCTATCATGTTAATTTACACAGAATTTACATTATATTGCGTCACACACACTCTGCTCTCTGTCTGTTGAGATAAATGTTGGACTAGATTTATCTTCTCCACGTGCAAAGGTTGATACAGATATTCAAAACACACACTAAGAAACTGACAGACACACAGCTGGTCCAAGATCTGCTGTAAACCACGACTGGTCCGTGTCTCTAGGAAGTTGTGGTGGATAAAACTTGCATAAAAAGACAGGATGGAGTCACTGGTGTTTATGTTTCAATAAAAACTAGAAAGGCTCTTAAAGAGCACAAACCTCCACTAAGGTCCATCAGTTACATTAATTCACTTGAAACACATGAAACCTCAAAATAGATTTTGAGATCCATTAATTATTCTCTGAGGAGTCAACAGAAATATATCTTTGGATCTACATTAAAATTCCTCTCTGACCCACACCACATTTTTCCACCAAGATTTATGGTCATCTGTCTGGTAGTGTTTGCACAACCCTGCTCAACAACAGACACACAATTTAATGATTAATTCTTCCTCCTGCAGACTCAGAGGCAGACTCATGATGTTGGTGGTTGAAATCCCATCAGCTCCTGTGTCCATGAGCAATAAACTAGTTTAAGTGGAAAGGAGATTTCAGCAAACCATAAGCACCTCTTCATATAAGAGTCTCACTTCCTACTGAAAGTTGTGTTGCGGTCAGGTAACTGATCACCTGACAGCTGGTTTATGAAGTGAATTGAGTGAGGAGCACCTGAAGGCAACACCAGCATTGTTAAGAAGCTGTTAAACCAGTCAGTCAATTTAACCCAAACACCACCTCTCTATCTATCTTTCTTTCTCTCTCGCTCTCAGGTTTGTACTTCTATCTCAGTAAGGACACTCCCTCCTTACCCTAACCATCCAGACTAAGTGCCTCAACATTACCATGACTGAAACCTGATTCTTACCCGAAAACAAAGTCTTAACTCTCAAACAGCACGTGTAAAAAGTGAAGACCGGTCAAAATGTCAGGAAGTACAGGAACACACTCTCTCCCACACACACACACACACTCTTAAAACACACACACACTCTTAAAAACACACCCACACTCTCTTAAAAAAAAACACTTAAAATCACACACACACATTGACTCGCTATTAAAAACACACACACATACTCTCACTCTTAAAAACACACACACACTCTTAAAAAACACACACACTCTTAAAAACACACACACACACTCTTAAAAACACACACACACTCTTAAAAACACACACACACACTCAACCACACAGACGCACAACTCTTACTCACACACTGCTCTCTTCCTCTCTCCCTCTTCATCTCTCTCTTTCTTTCAAACACACACCCCAACACACTCACTCATTCTTTCTCTTTCTATATAAACTTTATGAATCACCTCTTCTAATTCGCGGTATCTTATCTCTCTTCAACCCGCAGGAGCGCGCAGCAGGGCGGGGAACAAGCACAGTCACCGACCGGGAAAGTCACCGACCCCTCTTCACTCAGTAAACACAGCGGAGGGAGGGAACCGGATTCCAGGATTCTCCGCTCAACTACAGACACAGAACAACAGCAGCGGAAACGTCTCTCTTCTCTGGAACCGACGAACAAAACGGACGGACGTCTGTCGCTCTATAGCAGCTTCAGCGAACAGGGAGCGGCACTCACACGCTGATTGGTCAAGCGGTTGCAATAGCGCGTTCTGATTGGACCACACGATTGTCGATCAGTGTTCAGAATAACCGGATAACGTCTGTAGAGCTTCCCGACCACACTCTTTCAAATTAAAAGCAGCGTCTCAATAAACCGAAAGCAAAGCAAAGCAAAGCCTTTCTAACAGCAGAATGGAATGCGATGAATCATCCTGTAACAGCCGGTTTGCTACCTTGAGGAAGAGACACGGCAGTTCATCAAAGTTGATTATCATTAATAAACAATATATCAAACATAAAATAATCCTTTATTTAATCCACAAAGGGGGGGAATTGGCAATATTACAGCAGCAAGAGAAAAATAGGCATTAAATAAGTAAAAGGTAAAATGCAATACTTAGGTGTATGGATAAATGTATGCCATTTTTGGTATTTCTAATATCATAGGATTTTATTATAATCTCAATGTATGCGTCTCAAGTCTGAGCAGCAATTTAGCATCACAAAAGCCAGACTAGAAATTATTATTTTCTATTAAGAGGCAGGATGGCTGCAACAACATTTCCAAAACAAAAGGCCAACGGTGTATCTTACGCTTAAACACCAGCAAGGCTGCAAATTATTTAATTACCTGCTGTATTTAGAATGCTGCCTACAAAGCAAAAGGAGCTATAAAGCCTTAAAGGCCATAACTAAAAGAGGAGATCACAAAACCAAAAGATGAGAGGAAGAGAAAGGGCCCAAAGAAAGTATTATGTACCAGACTGCTCAGTCTAAAATCAATGGTCCTTCTGGTCTATCATATTGGTCCTGTAAAACACACTTAAAACCTCTAAAGGGCTGAAAGCAATTGTTCTTATTCAAGGTCTTCAGGTTTTATTAATTTCCAGCTCAATGACATGCCACAAGGAATAATATGATTTACACTCTTGTGCAGAACTGGGTGTATTCAGACAAAGTATTAATGTCCACTGCAGCTTGAGAAGGTACAGTACTACCTACACGATCGATGAGTCCACACCAGAGACCAGCCGCAGTGTTCGGACATTTAAATGAGTGCATTACAAAGCAAAACTACTTGCTATGTGTTTGCCAGCCTTGTCTGTAAATCCTCCACATTCACTAAATAGAACATAGTATTTATCTATTTTACTTGATAGGACTGATTTTAATATATTTCTTGGTAAAAGGAATTAGTTAATACCACATACTGCCACTTCAAAACTTTGACCAAACAGCTGGATAAAAACTGACAATATCTGCTGAGGAAGTCTGTGACATGGAGTTGAAATCTCCAGAAAAGGCAAATATGTGAGCTTTAGCGACTAATCTTGTCAACTGCTGTTCTCAAAGTTAAGAATTCATTTTCAGACGCTCATCAAGACTGTTTAAATTGTGTAATTCTGTGATGTTGAAAAGCAGAAACTAAAGGCGACTGCAGAAGAACTGTGTCTGATAAACTTTATCCACTGGGAGAAAACATGAAAGTCAGAAGTTCAATTGAAAACAGTTCAGGCAGAGGAGAAACAGAATAAACTGAACAAAGCAAGAGCGAGAATCCTCACAAAGAACCATGAAGTTTAATTTGATTCATCCTTTGCAGCAGAAGTCAGAAAAAGCTGCTGAGCACCAGCCAATAGAAAAAACAGTTTTAATTTTAATTTAATGTGGAATCCTGTTACACACACACACACAGACACACACACACACACACACATTGACGTTATAGTGAAGGTGACAGACATTCCAAAGATCTCAAATCTATGTGACTGCATTTTGGGGGAATGATGCAGCCTTTGGTCTGAATAACATTCGATGAAGAGCCAGAACAACCTTGTAAACAATAAAGGTAACATTACAGGCTAACACATAAGTACTATCTACAGGCTGCTAACTACTGGCTAATATGTCCCAAAATGGACATCTTAACCCAGTCTAAGAAATAAACCTCCCATGCCACTCTGTCAACATCGCGGCAAATCTCATGTGAGAGCATACAATCGATTGGCACAATGGACAGTTTTAACATCACGTCCCGTGTTTTACGATTTTATGTACCATCTACTGACTGCTAACTACAGGCTAATATCTATGAACCATATGCAAGACAGAGGATAACATTATGTACCATCCACATGCTAACATCCATCCTGCTAACTTTTATGTTCACATCTGACCACCAACTACAGGCTTACGTCTGTATTCTATCTACAGACCACTAACATCTACAAACCCTTTACAGGCTGCAAGCTACAGGCTTACACCAATGTACCATCTACAGGCCACTAACTATAGCATAATATTATACATGCACTATCTACAGACCACTGACATCTATGAACCTCCTACAGGCTGCTAACTACAGACTAACCTCTAAGACCATCTGCCACTACCTAGATGATTAAAACTAAAATTACACTATCCACTATGCAACAAACTAATAGGTACCATTTGCATGGCGCCATCTATAATCTAGTGTTACAAACTAGGTGGAAAATGAATGCCTCCACCATCATCTCAAGACTACCATCAAAACTAATATGTACTGCACCACCTACTGATATAACACAACAACCAACCGGCCATTATTTAAAATGTACACCTTACCATTAACCAATCATTTGTATTATAGCTACATGCTGTCATCTAACTTATCACCACCCTTTACATTTAACATTACAAGTGACAATCAACTGAGCACTACCAAGTCTATAGGTGATGATTCAAGTAACATTGAAAGTTTACTGTTTCCATCGATTTACAAGGTATCATACAGCGACTCATCTCTGTGAAGGTTTGAATCCCTTTAAAGGTGGAATCTAAGATTGTTGATTGTCCACAGTCAATAGACTGCATCGTTTCCCTCATCTACTAAATGGACCATCTTTATGTCTGTCACTCACCTTAGGTCCTGCTTTCTGTCTACTGATCAGGAGGAGGGGGGCCTCAGCCGGTGATTAACAGGTCGGTGTCAGTAATTCATCAATGACCTCTCTACAACTTCTTCAGAACTGCATCCAAGTCTGTCTTCTCCACCCACACACACAAGGTCCACAGCACAGACAGTCATTTATACCAACAATCATTTGCCCAGTCAGTGTTTTATTTCACTTTATTAAGACCTCATGCACACAAACAGTGTGCACAGCTAGTAGAGCATTGCGATCTGGGTAGCCATTTAGAGGTAAACCACTTCCTGAGCAGATATTTCCTTTTGTCTGAACAACTTCTACTGCTACTTTCTGATAGTGATGTTCAGTACAGCTGCAATTGTGCAACTAACTATAAATGGTTCAGTGGCTTTATTTTCACACCACACAAGCTAAGAGCAGATGATGTGACAAACAAGATTTAGACCATTTGTCTTAAAAGCTTTAAGTTCTTCAGGCAATATATAATTATACATAACATTAAATCATGCCAAATTAATCCAATAAAAAAGGTGGTAGCTTCGTCTCCATGATGGCCTGTCAGCAATTTGCTTCCCTGATTCTGTAGCAGTGCTCAGCAGTTAGCATCTATCAGCCACTGTTTGTCAGAAAGGAAAGGTTAATATTTGGCCGAGCTGCAAGCAGAAGTGATAGTTTAAATTTCTTATTTTGCTAAATAAATAGCTATATTTCCAATATAAAAAAGGCAAAGATTGCATTTTAAAAAGTTTAAAATTGAAGTACCTCATACTGCACTGAAAATGTCAGAATGGAAGTCATCCGTGTTCCAAATAAAACCAACTCGGATTACAATTCAAGATGAAAGAAAATTTACCCAGAAACTCGATGAATGAGTTTCCATCATCCATCCATCCATCAGCAGACAGGAAAGAGCAGGCAATTAGAGAGAGCTGATTGCAGGTGAGCATTAGTGCATCAGGAATGTCCTTTTATTAACCAAAGCAAAGACGACTCCACATCATGTATGGTTATATGATCATACACATTTGTTTACACTGATAATTGGAGCAAAAAAATATTAGCTTCGAGGTGGAAACATCCAAAACATTGTCAAATCTACATACAACAAACAGCTACCAAACTAAAAATGCTAGACCTCATCTCAACGTTCTACAATCCCCCAAAAACCTGCTGAGCATGTGCAAAGAAAAGGCTTGGGGGCTGGGGGTAGTCGCATTGTCAAAACACAGCAACATCAGAAAAATAAGACAAGAGGGAAAGGATTCAGCAGCCCCAGTGCATTATTTACAAAATTAAACATGAGTAAGGAATCTGTCCATCCCACATCCACAGAGCACTGCAAACAGAAATGTATAGTCGTGTTACAACGATGCAACAAGGCATGTCAACATTTCACCACAGCAACAGAGCATTAACATTCCATAACAGCAACATAGCTTTACGTTATGATTTTATCGTAGCAACAGGAAATGCGAAGAAGACATTACCGTAGCGTCAGAGCACCAACACGTAATCTACAGCAGGTTTTACCATCGCAACACAGCATGTTAAACTTGTCACTGCAACATGGCATTTGAAGATTAGACCACAGCAAAAAAGCATTTTCAGAGTTTATCATAGCAACAGAGCATTTTAAGATCTTACAATAGCAACAGAGCATTGACATGTTATCATGGCATTTGTACTGTGACTTTTCATCATATATTTTTTTGTGGCAACAGCGCATGATATCATCTTACCATTGCACCAGCAGAGCATATTGAAACGCAAAAAGCAAGAATTGCTCATTAAACCATCATGGTACCATAGCAGCACAACAGGTGTAGAGTGTGTTCAATGCATCAACTCTTGACATTATTGGACAAAATGCTGCAAAGCTGTCATGGAAACAAGACAAGATAAGACCAAAATCACCATCATCAGTTTGTGTTACGATAGTCAGTGGAGGAGCTGCAGGAAAGAGCAAAGTCTGGATCAGAGTCTTCCTATTAGACAGACTGCAGGGGCTGGGGCCTACCTGCTATTATCTTCACACAAGGAGAGGGTGCTCTTTAGTAATAACTGACAGTGAGCAGACAGGGCATGGTCTAAACTGAAAAAACATTGAGTTTTAAATCTAATCTGGTATAATTGCTTTTACCTAGATTGTTGATCCAGGGTAGGTGTAACATCTTGTATCTACAGTTAGTCTGTTTTGGGTAGGGCTTTACCCAAGGCTTATTTTGACCTTACGAGCGCCAATAGGTCGGTCATTGAGGTCCAAGACAGCAGCAGCAGCCTCCTCGTGGTTCTGAAAGGCCACCATGGCCTCGCCAGTTGGTAGGCCTTTCTCACTGAACTGCAGGCAAATGGAGCCTTGCAACACCTGGTAGCCATAGAAGAAGTCCATGATCTCATCCACGGTTACAGTGAATGGCATGTTCTGAAGTTTTACAATTGTTGGGCCAGCACCACCACGTTGACTATTGGGATTGCTGGATCCGCCAGGGGCTGGCTGGTTACGGAGACTGTCAGCTCCTTGAGTGAACACCTGCTGCCCACCTGTGGCCCCACCACCTGGACGTCCTTGGTTGTTGTTAGCACCTCCTCCTCTATTCTGTCCTCCTCCACTTGATTTTCTGTTGGCACTTTCAAAGGACACCAAGCCTCTAAGCCCATCTTGACTGAATGAAAGTCCTCCACCAGTTCCAGTTCGAAAGCCTGGTGGTTCCATGATTGCTACTCCAGGAAGACCGGCAACTAGTGGTGGAGCCAAACCCAGATTCACATCTCCCAGCCCTGCTGACAGGGGAGGCAGAGGAGGAGGGCCTGCCAGCCCATTCCCTGGGGCTGAGAATGGAGTTACAAATTGGGCATTATTAAGGTTCCCCATAGTGTTTCTGAGAAAGTTAAACTCTTCCCCACTAATCCCAGCAAATGGGTTGATCTGGGGCTGCTGGGGACTAGACTGGGTTTGCTGGTGCGGATTCTGATTTTGGCCCTGCTGATTTTGGGTGCGTTGGCCCCTCTTGTTCTGTGGGGGAGGATTTCTCTCGATTTCCTTCATTTGCTCAAAGGTCACTAGGTGGATAAAGGCATCGCGGCCATTGAGTTTTTGACGGTGCAGTCTTTCAGCCTTGCGGGCATCTTCCTCAGTTCGCAGCTGGAAGATGGATTGTCCTAAACCATTGCCATGGCTATCTGAAAGAACCTTCAGGGTGTCTTCATAAATCCCTACACCGTCGAGGAAGGCACGAACATCCTTCTTGGAGATGTTGTAAGGAATGTTGGTAATGTGGGCGCAGTTCCTGGGAGCTTTCAGGCCATCCTGGTTCTTTCCATCACCCTGTGTTGCTTCACGTTTGCGGATGGAATCAATCTTTTCAAGCATTCCTTTCCGGCTGATTGGCTGGACCTGGATAAAGCGGGTGCCCATGTACTGCATGTGAGAACCCAGAGCAGTCTTGTGGTCCTGTTCTGCTTTGAACTCAAGGAAGCCTTCTCCTGTGGCTCGCCCATTGGGTCCATAGGCGATGTAGACACTGTCCTCCACAATAGACAAATTATTAAAGAACTCCTTAATCTGTTTCTTGTCTGCCTCATAGGGGAGGCCCTTCAGGTAGACACAGAATTCCTGGCGGTGGGGAGATCTTGACCTTCCTCGCTGATCCCTACCCCCGGAACCAGCATTTCCACGACGGTGCTGGTGGTCCTGAAATTCGTTGATGTGATCTGATTTGCTGCTATTGTGTGGCGCATGACCCATCATACCGTCACCGAGGCTGGCCCACTGCCGCTCAGAGGATGGAGTGATTTCAATGAACCTTTGACCCATCATGCCACCTCCCCGCTTCACTGCTTCAAAGCTGTCCTGAGGTGAGAAGAACTTGACAATAGCCCTGCCACTTGGTCGACCTTGCCCATCCCTCAGCAGACGAGCCCCATCCACACTCAGACCCCGGAAGAATTCCCTGACCTCCAGCTCTGAGCAGGAGAATGGGAGATTCTGCAGTAGGACAAACAACTCATCCGGATTAGCTATTCCTACCCCAGAGGCTGCAGCTGCTGCAGCCTTCATGTGAGCCTGAAGGCCAAGAGAGGCCAGGGGAGAGAGAGGATTAAACAGCATTGGGTTGGGGGTTCCAAGAGGAAGACCTGGGCCTAATCCTGCTGGGGGAGGTAGGGAGGGGTTAAAGGGAGGCATGGAAGACATGTGGGAGAGGTGAGACATAGGAGGCATTGGAGGGCCTTGTGACATGGGGGAGACAGTAGGGACAGGGGGTAGCGAGGACACTTGAGGGGGAACTGGAATGGTGGGCAGTGTAGGCATCGGGGGCATGGATGGCATGCTGGGAAGTGGAGGGATGGGCGGGGGACCTGCATTGAGTGATGCAAGAGCTGTGGTGATTGTAGGTGTGGAGCTGTAGCTGTTGGGGAAGCAGTGCACTATGCTAGCCAAGCTGGCTATTACTTTGTGGCTTGGTGGCTCCTGTATTGAGCTGGCAGCTGTCACTAATGCAGAGGTGTTACTGAAACCCTGGTTTCCATGGCTACCACTTCTCCCCCCTGCCCCTGACTGCACTGTGGGTATAAGGGCAGTGCCCCCTTGCCGATTGGCATTTCCTGCTGTAGGTGCAGCTGTTTCAACGGCACCTGCTCCAGCCTCAAACCTGCGGCGACTGAGTTCAATCATATTCTGCATTTCTGTCTTACTGCTCAGCAACAGCGACACTTTGGAGGCTTTAATGGACCCGCCTGTACGCATCATCCCCAGCCGAGCATCCTCATCAGTGGCAAAAACGATGAAGGCCTCGCCATGCTCACCACCTACGATGTGCACTCCCCCGTCAGGGATGGTGAGGCCAGAGAAGAAGTGTCTGATGTCCATGGTCCCAGCCATTATGGGCAGACCCTGCAGTCTGATGACTACCGCCATACTGACTGCTAAACCACAGCCCTACAACCTGGGGAGAAAGCAACATTATTGTCAGATGTAGAGCAGAAAGAGGGAGACCAGTGGTTTCCAGATGTTTTCTGGGGAAGCTAGCATGAAACTAAAATTGAGAGCTAATAATAGCTTAGCCAACATTGCTTACATTTCAGTTTCTAACGAATGACCACAGATCAATCTTTGAGCAACCATTTTTAGAGCCTGACATTTGGAAACCAGTGGTTTTTGGACAGAGTTTGTGGCAAAAATCTTAGCGAAATAGGCAGAAAAACAACCCTAAATTGAAACAGTCTCCAGTCACGTATTGCTTATCATACAATTGATTAACCTTTTCTTACTCTTTGAAAATCATTAGATCAAGCTAAAACCCAACAAAAGCTACTTTAAGCATTAAAATTACATCACTGTCCTTAATTTTTATTTTATAAAATAAATAGATGAGAATAAATAGCACTGATTTTAACAGTCAAATAGTCATGGGAATAAAACCTCAGATAACCACACCGAGGCTGCTCTAATACATGGTACATTTATTCAAGTCTCTGATGTTATGCATTGCAAATTATATGCAACTGAAACAAGGTACTAGGTTTGCAAAACAGACAATTTCTCAACTGCTGGTAGCTTTGTTTGTTGAGCCAGAAATAAGTTTTCCAGCTAGCTAACTAGGCCAATTTCCTTTTTCTGAAGCAAGCATGCACCAGGGTCAAGTCACATTTTATGACTCATCCCAGTGAATTCTGATTGGTTTTTTAAATAAAAAACCCGAACACAGTTCCAACTATATCCAACACGTCATGGTAGGTTCCTGTAGACTTTGAAGTACCTTGTGGTTTTACCTTCTCGTTTTCAATGAAACTAAACAGCCTAATGTCAGACTTGCATGTTGGAAATTTGAGTCTACAGTATGCTTCAACCTAGGTGCTTGTCAGATGATCTAATATCTTCTGAAACCCCATTTCAAAAGATGGAATCTACAGAAATTTAAAACTTTTAACAGACAAGCAAATTTTGGATTTAAGTATATATTTAGTTTTTTTGAAGATTACAGTGACCTTCAATCTCAAAAGAGTTGCTCTCTATATTGGCCCAAAAGTTAGAATTTTTTTTAAGTAACCTTTACTCTTTCTATCATGCAGTACAAAGATTTTGCTTGCATGTTTGGCTGAGTCCTGAATATTTCGTGCAACAGTGGACCTTCAAGAATCTCATGCAACTTGTAACTCACCAATGCAACTAAGCTGTGTGAATAGTTTCACTGTATACCAGACTGATGATTTCTGTAGGACACTGAAACCTGGTGAAAAAGTCAGAGAACAAACATTCCTGTTCAAGACATCTTGAATGGATTTAACCTTTTACAGAACGACAGTACATTTTTACATTAACTTCCAGTGTGAATAACTGTCTTTCATTAAAACTCAACGGGTTGAATATTTAAGTGTTGTGTGATGTAAACTGCCTAATCCAAGAATTCTAACAACTACAGAAGACTTCAAATAACAACAGGAAACCACATCTCAGAATCAGTTTGCTGCAGCTTTCCAAGCTGACTGCAGGCACACCTGACACTAGACTCAAATTGACCACAAATAAGCAAACTAAAAATAGGACAAGACATGCAGCACTATAATGCTTCCAATGATCTGAACAACAAGCCAGCAACCACATGGCAAACAGCCAGCAACCTCCTGCAAACACCAAACAAGAACCAGGCAACCTATGCCTATCAGAAAGCCAGCCACACCACACAATTGAGCAGCACTGATCCAGCTGCTTCTTGAATCCTTAACCAGCACCAAATCAGCCGAAAGGATTTCAGCAACTGGTTGTAGCACACCACTACACGAGCAAATTGTCAAACCACAAAATCTGCAATGCATTGTCAACAAACATTAGCAACATGTCAACAGGAGCAACAGCAGTAACTTTTCAACGAGAAAAGGCGAAGCAACATCGTCCAACATTTTAACAAAAGCAATGTCGGGTACATGTAAACCAAAGCAACATTAGCATAATGTCAACCAGAGCAAAGTTAGCATAATATCAACCACAGAAACATGAGCAGTAATAAACCAGAGCAACATTAGCATTATGTAAACCAGAGCAACATCAGCAACTAATGGCCGGCACCAAAGATAGTAGCAGATCAGAAGAGAAAGCAAACATAAGAGAGGTGCAACACTGATAAAAAAACAAAAACTGAACAATCCTCTGTCTCATCACTGGTTGTAACAATGTCTCTCAGACAACATCCTCAGGTTTTAACTGTGATCCTTGACTACCTCTCTATCGCTTATAGTACTGAATGGATATCAAACATTTACATTTCAGCCAATCTTCAACTCATGAAATTTGTTAATTGAAACAAAACAAAACTTGTTATTTCAGGCAGCTACCGGGAGCTCAAAACTTTCAACCATAGACTGTATAAAGATGGTCAACATTACAGATCCCCAAAAGAACTCTACTGCCACCAGGGGTATGGCTGCGGTATAGGTAAAAAAAAAACTGCCTCCTGCATGTTAGTGGGTGGAACATAGACCAAACACAAAAAAAAGTAGTGGGTTTAGGTTGTTTTTATCACACTGAAGTATGTCCAAGTGCAGATTTTGTTTCTGGTTAGTTCAGTTTGAATTAGAGATGTGTCATCCATCTTTACCTACAGTCTATGCTTTCAACACAAAGAAAGACAAAATCAACATTGTCATCATCGTCAGGTCAACCACAACACAGACAAATCCCCCAAAGCAGAGATATGATTGGCTAATCATCCAATGCTCCTTCAAAAATCATTTTTCAAGGCACATCAACTCCTCTCTTCTGAATGTCAGCCTGCATCAAGTCTGGGTGAAGCATCAACAGCAGCAAGAGGTTAAAACTCAAGAGAGGAAACGGCAACAGCATAGGTCAGAGAGAGCCAGAGTATCCAAAGTGTGGGACAAGGGTTTCACTGAAGCTGCAGCTTGCATTCACATGAACAAAGATTCACAAACGTGACTGAGAGAAACCTCCTTGACAGCCAGAAAACCAGAGAGAAATCCAGTGCAAAAAAATCGAGATATATAGAGCAAAAGACCACCTTGATTTCCCAAATGGTGTCGTCAACCTCAAAAACACAGCAAAACGTGTAACTGAAGGAAAAAGTGGGACGCCATCAACGGCCTGCAACTCAAACACAAAGAGAAAACTGCTTTAGAACAAGGTTGAGCCAAACCAACAGAACAATGGTACACAATCTGGAGTGATGAGGCCTGGAGCAAACAGCCCGACACATGTCAGAGATCCACTGACCTGCACTGAGGACCAAAAGAGAACAAAACAACAGACACAGAACAGTTTCAACTCAATATACAAGGAATCATTCACTGACTCAAATACAGCCCCTTTCAGATTTGCAATTAAATTAAAATCCTCCAGATACTTTTATGCAAACGTCACAATAATTAGATGAGGTTGGACCTGCAAAAATAAATAAAAAGACATCAGAAGAATTAAGAAAGTTTGAACAGAGAGAATGTTTTTAAGAGTTTGTACTTAAAAACAAAAAGCATTTCACTAAATCTTTCATTGCTTTTAAAATGACTTCCCCCAAGGCTTAAACATAAAATAGAAAATCAAATCATCAGATGCAGCTTTCATTCCTGTTCACTCCTTATAGTTAGAATGCCAATATTAAATAAATAATAGCCGAGCAATAAGCCAGACTGAATGTGTATTGTATGGTCTGTCTAATCAATTAATAATCTTATGTTAAAATGTATTTAAAGATTTAAAAAGTTGATCACAACTATAGAATGGTGACAGTGTTTCAAAAATGCCATTTGGATTTATATTCTTACTCAATTACTAGGTGACATACGAAACTGTACCAAGCTTATAGACACTTTAAATGTTTAGGTGCTGTATGTAGTCTGCAGCACAACCCAATCAAATAGCAAGTTCTTAAGAATAATCTTCAAAGACAAGTCCTGCAGCAGATGGTCTGACTCCATTGAGCCCTGATCTTCATGGAGTCAGTCTGGGATGAATGAAGAGACCAAAGACAATGAGAAAAACTAAATGCGCCAAAGAACAGCGAAACAACATACCTGCGTGGTCACCACTAACATGCATTTTTTTTCTTTTAACTACTCTTAATATAAGATTAATTAATAAAAAAAATTCAAGGTATTACTTTTTTTACGGCATTCCGGTTCAATTTATGGAGCACCTTCACGCAGCACAATGGAGCTATCTGCAACAAGCTAAGATCTGAGCTTAAACGGTTATTATTATTATTATATCAATTATTATGTGATTGCATATTAAATAACTTTATAAATTGTAGGCAGTGTCAGAGCTTGATACGTAAACAAGGAGACCCAGACAAAAGTAAAACACAAAGATCAGTTAAGTTAGTCCAAAGAAGGTGGCAGCAGCATATAATTTGAGAAAATCACTGATAGTGATTTTACAGTGAAACAGAAATCTTGAATGAACTGTTCATTCTTCTTCGAGGCAACTTAGCTGAGATTGTTTTTGCAGATTTCATGTCAACATCACCTTCAACCAACAACTCGCACAAAGCTACACTGGCTCCATCACAACTGTCACTCAGATTTGTCAACAGTCAATATGCTCAGCTGATGACGTTGTAGGGGGGTGGGGGTGTTCCAGGACCCGGGGGCGTGGTCTGTGGTCTTCTGGTGTGCTGATAAAAACTGCAAAAACTTAAACCCCTGTGAACTGAGATCAAAGCCAAACACCTCCTGCCTATTTCCGGTGACGTGAGATCGAGAAAACTGATCTGCGCTGAAAAAATTATAAATCACATGAAACCTCTGAGTCGACTAGCTAACCAGAGCTAGCATCTTTTTTTAGAAAAACACCACGTTAAACAGAATAAGCCCGATTCTTCTCACCAAGGAGTCATTATATTAAACACACTTCAGGCTGTGGGAGCCTAGCACTCGTAGCTAGCTTGCTGAACGACGCCCGTTTAGCGCATCTTAGCTGCCTGAGCGGGGCTAGCTCCCTGTTAGCCACCTAGCTGCTGAGGAGCCTCGCTTTGTGTGTATGTGTGTGGGAGCGGAGCGGCGGCCAGGGTGCGCACTGCTGACGGCTCCTCTCACGCTCAGCTCCCGGTGCGAGTGCGTGACTGAGCACCGGATTCTTACCGAGAGTTTTGTGCACAAACACCCTGAGGTTGAGCTCGTGAACCGGGGGAACCTGAGGCCTCAGTCTCTGCTGCTGCGGCTGCTGGTCCTCTGTCTGCAGCCTGCGACCGATGCTAATGTCGGAGCTAACACCGCGAGAACTCAGGTGGTGACGCGAGAGCTGGCGAGCTGCGGGCCCGTGACGTCAGAGGCACACATAGGGCTGGTATGGGCCAGAAGATAAAATAAAATAATTCATAAAATAAAATAATCCTTAAAATAAGATTAGATCAAATAAAATAATCCTTCAAATACGATGATCCTTTAAGTAAGATAATCCTTAAATTAAGATAAAATAATCCTTTATTAGGTGGGGATATGTTCAATATTGCAGCAGCGAGAGTCAAAATCAGGCATCAGTAGTTAATAAGTAAAATGCACTACATAACTGTAACTGCTTATATATTTATCTGCTGCATATATATATATATTTCTTCATCTGCTGCTACCTGGTCCTGTACATATATTCTTCATTCACCTTAACTGTACATCATTTATGTCTGTATTACATTCAGTATTTATCTCCTATTACCGCCATGTACACAACTCTTCACTTTATAATTTTAGTATACTGCCGTGACTTTTAACTGTCCGTGGGCATTGCACTGACGTCATCGATGTTGTCTTTCTTGAATAATACTAATACATATACTGGCAATACTAATGTTTAAATGTAAAGGGCCCATTCTAGGGTAAAGAAAGCAATTCTTACAATTAAGATGATTAACTACTGGTGAAAAGATCACTAGGATTATTTTTGTATTCAGTTTCTGTCAATAGATCCCTTACTGCTGCAGGAAGCAATGACTTGTGACATGTCTCCTGCAGACACTTGAGTCAGTCTGATACTGAAGGAGCTGCCCAGTGTAATTCAATGAAGTCAAACTAATTTTCAATATCACAGGAAATCTGATTGAAGCCTGTATTCAGATTCTCACCTTACATTAGTGCTGAACTAATACCAAAGGTTGTACTATACAAGTTAATGTTTGCAGCATTTTCTATTAAATGTACTTGTTTGTATGATAATAAAAATAAGACAGCATTTTATTGCATAACCAAGAAGCAGCAGTTTATTGAATAACAATATATGATGAGAGTAACAGTAAATACTTGAGTCTATGAATATAAGCTGACACATCCAGGAACACACAAACACAAGAGTTGAAATCCTCCTTCACATTTATCAAGCGATTCCATCAGTTTGTTTTCATGGTCAGAGTCTCAGGATCCATGTTAGACACTCGCATGTGACGAGCTGGTCAAATCACTGCCTCAGTGTTGTAAAGTGATCCGGATCAAAACAGAAGTGTGATGTGGGAATAGGAAGAAAAAGAACATGACTCAAGTCTGAAGTGATTTAATACTTTTCTTTAGGATTTGTATCTGTAGTTCTTTACATCTGTAAAAACAGTCTGAATAAAGGTGTTATCACATAATTATTATCATTTGTTCATCATGAGACAAAAAAAGCAACGTCTCTTCTGAACATGTGAACATACTCAACATATTTAAAATGCTGTTTCAATACATCCCACACCAATGTAACCTAGCTTTAACGCCTCAACTTAAAATCTCTGGATGTAAATCCTGTGTTGAGAAATAATAAGTTACATATCGTGCATCACAGTTTCATGTCATATCATCACAAAGAACTCCTTCTCTTGCACGTAAATATTTGTGAATCAAAGCTGGTTTAGTAAACTCTGAGCTAACGGTGCCAAATAAAAAACACCTTCATGACGGCATCATTAAAATCATCACTGAAGTCAAACTCAGTGAAACCACGTGACCCCAAAGAAATCAGATAACGACGAAGGGAGTTTGTGATCCAGGCCTCTGACAATTTCTCAGTCAACACACAGAAGCAACTTGTTGAGCAACAGAGGTCGACTGTTTTACAACAGAGTGAATACAACAACAGGAGGTTGTCGCTCAACTCTCTGAGCAACGTCTCTCGACAGCAACTACAGGAGCATCGACAGAGCAACAGCTACAAACAGACTTCAAGTCAGACAGGAAGATTGTGCGTGTTTGTATACGGGAAGAAAAAAAGCTGGTCCGTTCCCAGAACTCCCTGGAAACCATTATAATTGCCACTATCATCTTTGTCAGCAGCTAGGAAGTGAACTAGTAGTGGGAGGAGTCTAGTGCTGGGTCCACTTGATGCTCTTCAGGTCGATGCCTTCCTGAACCATCTCCCACAGCGGACTGACATGAAGACACAGACAGACACAAAGTTAATGGCTGTTTAACACAATAATATTACCATTTAAAAAAATAATCCAACTTTAAAGGTTTATAGACACGTACTGTATGTATGGGTTAATGATTCGGTTCCAAAGTACCATGCTCATAATTTCTATCATTAATAATAACAGCATGTTCACTAATCAGAAGATCACATCAGAATAAGAATTGTAGAAAAGAAATACTAAAATAAGAGAAACACTGGATCCCAGGTGACCTCACCTCATCTCTCGGAGTCTGCTGACCTGTTGGATACATTTCTCTGCCGTGTAGTCGACTTCTTCCTCTGTGGTGAACCTGCCAATACCAAACCTGACACACAAGCACAGGTTCACATTAATCTACATGAGATTAGGATGAAAACACAAAAATTAACAAAAGGACATCTTCTCGTGTGACACAAGGACATACGATCTTCACAAATTTGTTTTGGTTTTGACGGCTTCTTTTTACAACAATTACTAACTTAAACTTCTTCAGAATCTTGAGGATCATAATTTATACACTGTGCCTAAAGACATTTTATTCCAATGAGATGACAAATAAAATTCAAACGTATCAGATTGAGTTATTTTCAGGATTAGAGTGTGGATTGAATCATCCTTATTAATCAGGATTATGATTCATTATTACGATCTGATTCCAGCTGGGATGACCAGTGTTTATACCTGATGGAAGAATGAGCCAGCTCCTCATCTGCTCCGATTGCTCTGAGGACGTATGAGGGCTCCAGGGACGCTGAGGTACATGCACTGTCCATTGAAACAAACACAAATATTAATTCATCTTGAAAAAATCAACATAAATTTTCATAAACTTCGCTCCTGTTCATTTAGAGTGACTCTGACCTGCCAGATGATAGAGCGATATCCTTCAGTGCCATCAACAGACTCTCTCCCTCCACGTAGGCAAAGGACAGGTTGACACAGCCTGAAACAAACACACACACACACACACACACACACACACACACACACACATAAGTTCATGTCTCATCTATAAAACCGAAACCTCTAACATTAAGTGGGATATAATAAAGGTTTAGTTGAAATTCAAGCAAGACTGTGGCGTGTGTTTACCAGGGTAGCGATGGACTGGATCTCCGTTCATTATAACGTCAGGTGTCGCAGCCTGGATCTTCTGGACCAGACGATTAGCCAACATGGACACTCTGTGATGATCATACTAAACACATATACACACTTATTAAGGATATTTGGGTACATTTGCTAAGTGTTTGTATGTTTGACTGTTTGCTTTACCTCCATCTCCTGCTGGGCGATGCTGCAGGCAGCTCCCAGCCCGACAGCCAGTGGGGTGGGGACAGTACCGGAGCGCAGCCCCCTCTCCTGCCCGCCTCCGTTCTGCAGCGGCTCCATACGCACCCGAGGTCGGCGACGCACATACAAAGCCCCCACACCTGTACACATATACACACAAACACCGTCTCAATCTGACTTACTGGTATGGGTGGATCTGCCCAACCCACAACCCAATAACTGCTAACGTTAGGACTAACCTTTGGGTCCGTAGAGCTTGTGACCACTGATGGACAGCAAGTCGATCTTCCAGTCGGTGACGTCCATGGGAATCTTTCCGACAGCCTGAGCAGCATCGGTGTGAAGGAAGACTCCTCTAGAGCGACAAATCTGACCTGAGAACAGGAAGGGGGAAATTCAATGAGTCCACAGTTTTTGATCAGAGTACTATATCGTCAACATGGTGAAGGCTCTACATGGTCACAGGGACATGATTGATTTAGACAGAAATTGGGAGTCAATAACATGAACGTCTTTTCATTGTTACCGATTTCCTTGATAGGCTGCTGGACTCCAATCTCGTTGTTGACAGTCATCACTGACACCAGACATGTGTCAGGACGGATGGTGGCCTCAAGCAGCTGAAAAGATGCACGCACTTATTTTTAAAAACATATAATTACTTCAGTACATTTTAAAGAATGCTCTGTACATCCTTGTGTAGATGTTGATTATTGTGTAGGTTCTGTGTGTAAATTCCGTGTTTGTGTACCTCCAGGTCCAGCAGTCCATTCTGCATGACTGGCAGGTAAGAGATGCTGAATCCTTCTGATTCCAGAACTCGACACGAGTCCAGGACACATTTGTGTTCGGTCTGTGTGGTGATCACATGACGCTTCTTGGCCTGGTAGAACCTGGCCACCCCCTGCATGAGACAAAGAAGAGTGGTCATTAGTTACCTCGTAAAACTGGTTCCAGCTCGGTTCCAGAACTGTTCTTACAGTGTTCTTCTGATCCTTCCGTTCTTGTTTGGTTCTTACAGCATTTTAATTTGAGTTCTCATTGATAATCAAAACAAAGGGAGGAGGGGATAGTGGTGGGAGGAGGGCAAAGACAAGGTGACGTAGAAGAGAACAAGGAAGTGATGAAGAGGAGCAAAGTGAGACCTTGATCGCCATGTTGTTGGACTCTGTGGCTCCACTGGTGAAGATAATCTCTCTTGGATCAGCACCAATCAGGTCAGCTACCTGCTACTCAGAGAGAGAGACGGAGAGAACACAGTTAATGTCGCTCTATCAAACTAAGTCTTCATGGAATCAAGCAGATGAGTGAAATCAAATTGTCTTTACAACATTTACAAATTGGAAATGATTGTCTGTTTACCTTCCTGGCCACCTCCATGGCGCTCTCGCTCTCCCAGCCGTAGGCATGTGTCCTGGAATGAGGGTTACCGTAGTAGTTCACCTGGTAGGGCAACATGGCGTCCAACACCCGGGGGTCCTGCATACACACACACAATAGTGAGTTCAGGACTAAACAACTGTTCCACTGAATCTAACATTTGCTCCATCTATGACAACATAATTGTTACCATTGGTGTGGTGGCCTGAAAATCCATGTAGAGGGGGCGGAGCTCATCTATCTCCAGTTCCTGTTTCTTGATGACCTCTGCAGCACAACAACAGGCAGAAGGTCAACATGAGATTGAATCTGAGCAGAAACAATGAATTGAGACTTCTGTGACAGAGGGCGGGAGGGGCAGTCCCTGGTGTCCCTCATCAAACCAGGATGTGGAGCTGTGTCTAGAACCCTTGGAGAACTGAAACCAACCACTACACTACGTTGGAGTAAAGAATAAACCCCAATCAACTTTGATTTATGGGAACATATTGTCTGTGATGTAAGACTCACATGTTGATTTAAGCGTTTTGTTCCTCATGGCTCTCAAGTCTGTGGTGCAGCTGAAATATATTGATCGTTACCAGCAGATATGTATATTGTTTTTATTCCCAAAACAATCCACGGTGGTCAGGCCCCGTCCCTTAAACCTGCAAAAACCCAAATAGTCGCTAAAATATTCAGGGAAAATACTTTAAACAATACATAACATAAATAAATAAAAAATGTAATTAAGGCAGAAGATATTGGAAATTCAGAACAGAGCTGGCACCGTTTAATATAATAAAGCACGTTTGCTTGATAAACTAATTAACCTATGAATTATCAAACTGAATTTTCAGTCAGTGATCTCGTTCTCTGTTTCATTATTTAAAGTGAGTTCATAGTATTTTCTTAAATTTCAAGTGTTTGTTATCTAACTCTTCATTCCTCGGTTTGTTTTCTGTGAGGTTTCTTGTGTCCTCCCTAAACTGCGTCACTTCGGGATTAGCTTCATGCTAACCGCTGCCGCCGCTGCTCGGAGCCTTGTACACCGGTTAGTTTGATAGTACCTTGCTGCAGGGAGCTAGCGGCTCTGCCCTCTGAGCCCAGCCGCAGCGGGAACCAGGTGGCCGGCCTGAGCAGCCGGGAGGAGACGGTCCTGGCCGAGGAAAGCATCTTCAGAGGCGGGCTGGTTTCACGTGGAAGACCCGCTGACCCTCCGGAGACAACAACGAGCGGACCGCAGCCGAGAGTAGACCGGGGTGAAGCAGTCGAAGCGGCCGGTGGCAGTTGAGGAAAAACACGGAGGAGACGATTGAAGAGTAAAACAAGAGAGAACAACGTGGGTGAAGTTTTATTGAGCTTGAGAAGCTGCTCAGTCACATCCAGGTCAAAGTGAAGGTGGAGAACAACACACACTTCCGACCTGGACCTTCACAGTAAAACACTGTCAACAAAAACAGTAAAACAACACTATTCTCAACTAGAATATACATGATTAAATATATATTTTACATTTTAAAACTATCTATCCTGGATGATTGTAATGGAGACTGGATATTTGGAGATATTTTGCTTTTTAATTGACTTTGTTATCCACGGTTCACCTTTTACTTATTCTATCCGTTTTGTCATTTAACTGATAATTTCTTTTGTCATTACTGGATATCTGATGCTTGTTTTCTTTGTGATTGTTTTATTTAAGTGTATCGCTGTTTTCCATAGTAAATACTCTTAGTTTATATTTAATGTTGTTATTTATTTTTTTTAACATTTTATTCTTGTGGATTTCCCGGAACATGTCATGATCCATACAGCAGCTTGACGTATCTCTGGGTCGGTGCAGTTTTTGGTTGCACAAGTACCGGAAACAGGCACCCTGACACCCTGCGCTCTCATTGGTCAGACTGAGTTGTTTTGTAACTACCGGAGGCGGGGCTTATATTGTTATCTGGCCTCTGATTGGCTACAACGACGAGTTTACGAAACATTGGCTCAGCTCCTCTGGAGTTATTCTCAGTTCCAAAGATTATTTTCTCACATTATCTGAAACATTGTTAATGCAATTTAAAGTTCAACGAGTTATTCCAGCATCAAAAAAGTGCTGCTAATAGATGCACTGTATGAATGTGTGTGTGAATGGGTGAATGTGAAACTGTACTGTTAAGAGCTTTGAGTGGTCATCAAGAATAGTAAAGTGCTATATAAATACAAATACATTTACCATTTAGCATTATATCAACACCTTCTACCTCTCTTTACTCCTTTAGATGTTTTCTAACCACACCAGCAGAAAGAATGGATATATATTATTGTTCTTTGTGCCAAAAAAGACCATTCTGCCTGAATTTGATTATCTGGTAGAGGTCAATTTAATGTTGGACACTTGTATAAGGATTTAAGACTAAATCACCCTGGTTTGTGCGTGTCAGGCTCTATATAAGCAATTTCTCATGAAGCATTACGAAAAAACGACAAAGAAAAAGTACATTCTCCATAGAAATAATTTAAAGTAATATTTTTGTGTGTGTTATATTTGCTCATCATTTATAAAAAGTATCCACAGTTTGTATCTTTGTGTATTTTAGTTTGATTTCAAGAACATGTTTTGTGATTGTTGTGGCCATATCTTAATCCAGTAGGGGGCAGTAACATGCGCGGGGACATCACAACTACCAAAAAAACAAAAGGAGAAGAAGAAGAGCCTCGTCGGTTTGTGGCAGCCATGCACCGTAGTTAGCAACTTAGCTTATTTCCTGTTTACCACATCGATTCGAATCCGGGACGAGAGACATGAGCGTCTCCTCGGCAGCGGCGGATCTCACGTTGAGGTCAGACCCGCACTTTGTGTCTGGAGCTTGGTTCTGCGTGGAAAGTGAGCGCGTTAGCCGAGGCTAGCATCACAAGCTAACCTGTCAGTGGACTGCTGTCGGTACGTCAGTCGCAGCTGCTCGGTGCTTCTCTGCGCCTCCGGTAATCACCTGCGTTATTACGTCGAAACATTCGTTAATGTAATGATCGAGTGATGTTTAAAAACAGTTTCACACTTAACGACATCCCGCATCTCTGAATGAACTACTTTATGCTACGTAGTTAACACAACTTCTAGCATAGTTCCTTATATCAGTTTGCTTCAATTTATTTCGGTCGGAAAAACTTTTTTACTCGAGCACTTTATGTTGTGTGTTATGTTTATATTGGACAATGCAATCTCTTTCTCCCTTTCCTGCTCTCTGTCTGTATGACATCACAGGAAACCACGATATTTGGTTCTATTTCAAAGCCAAGGATACGCAAAACTATCTACCGTGACCTTTACAGGTTGACCACAGGCTGAGGAGTAAACACAACTTTCCCTCTCTGCAAAAGGAGAACGAGTTGATGAATACCACAGAGCAGTTTATCAGTACAGTAGAGTGTTCTGGCCATAATGATCAACTGGTGTTGAATGGTTATGCTGTGTCAGCTAACATCTCAGACCACCTCACAGGGCACACCAGGCTCCCAGACCCCAGAGCAGCTGAAGATTGATGCGTTGGACCAAGAAGCTGCCGCCATGGGTACGACGACGAGCGAGCCATGCATCTACGACAAACTGTCCGAGAGCATCGACATCCTCCGGCAGTCGGGCTACCGCTACGGCATGTCGGAGAGGGAGATCGAGAGGTTCATCAAGCAGGTCCTGGAGACCAACGAGCCCAGGAGAGAGCCCCCGCAGTTCCCCATCCTGAGAGCCACCATCAAGGTCAGGCAGTGCACATATTACACTGCACAGAAACTCAATTATTCACTGAAAACCCTTAAAGCACTTAGCATGTCAATGCCTCTTAACTGTGAGGTTTTCAACATTCAAAATTTTATATGTCAAATGCACAACAATAACATTATGCAGTCGCTGGCTATGAAATGCTTGGGTCACAGGCTCTCTTATAGCAATGCTCAGAATTCTCAGCCTGTTATTGTTTTGAATTGACTTCTCTTTTAGTTTTGTAAGTGTTTTTCAGACAGGAGAAACATTATATGACTGAAAGACCCACGTGAGGCTTTGGTAGAAAGTTTTTCCCTCAGTCGGCAGCACAGCAGCAATAAAAAGCCACAAAAGTTTCACAATAAAACGTCTGAAGCTTTACTTCTTTCGGCCCAAATTTTACCTAAAAAGCAAATCGAATCAGATCAAACTGCGAGATTAATTTATTTCCATTAATAACAAATTATACACTTGGTCTAAAACAAATCATTTGTCATAGAGTATACAGACTTAAAAGGTTGACTCCCACTTGTCTGTGCTCTGAGGAAGGACACGTCTCTCTGTGTTGCTAATGTCCCTGCTGTCTTTGCAGTTTGTGGTGGTAGTGGGCCTCCTGCTGGTGGCAGCTCTGGCCTTCACCTACCCTCAGACTTCCCCCCAGCTCGGTCTGGTTAACCTGGGCTGCTACAACTGGTCGTCGCCCCTCAGCCACGTGCGCCTGTTGTCTCTGCCCATCGCCAAGAAGTACAACCTGCAAGGTCTGAACACCATCACTCAATATTCCTGTTTCCAATAGCTCTCACAAACGCACACATAAAACCACACTTTTTCAGTGTGATTTTTTTCACTAATGACAATTTCGCTTGTATCGAATGAAAAGTTGAAACAAACTGTTGATTTCTGACAATAATCGTTGAACAACCACAAAAAGTCTGAAAGCTGACCAATAACATTAGACTGGGGATTTTGGGCTCAAGGGATAAAACTTACCAAGCAATTTAAGACTTAAGTAGTGTGATTGTAGTTAATGTGTGGCTTTTGCAGGTTTCCATGAATGGTGGAGCGCCGGCTCGCTCAGGCACAGTCTGGTGAACTGTTCGGGCTGTGCAGAGATCTCCTCCGTGCTGGAGGTCCCAGAAAGCCTTAGAGGGACAGTGAATCTGCGACGGGGGCCACAGCTCGTCCTGTTGAAGGTCAGAGGTCAACACAGCCGCAGTTAGCCCTCTGACATGTCCTCTGTCTAACCCAACCCTCTTGTTCGTGCTGGTCCCTGCAGGGTGGGGAGTCTCTCAGCGTCCAGCGGCAGCAGCTGGAGGAGCTCTACTTGGCCCATTCAGGGTCCATGTCCATTCTGCTGGAAGAGGAGGACGGCCTGCAGAACCACAACTTCGGCCTCCCTCAGGGACCCGCCAACTTCACCCTGCTCTGGTGCACAATTGTGTTCAATTATGAAACATTGCCTGAAAAGAAAACTTCACATAATTTTGATTTATGTGTGATATTTAGGTTAGTTTGATAAATCTGCTGCCCACAGGGGAATGTAATGATTGACGATGTGTGTTGTGTTGTCTCTGCAGGAGGTTCAGCTCTGGAACCAGGGAGAAGGTGTTGAGGTGGCTCTTCCCCAAGGCGGAGCTCTGTCCCCTGCTGGACAGTGCGGGCACCATCCTGCAGCGGTGCCTGGTCACCCACAGCACGAACTCCCAGAGCAAGGTGAGTCCAGCTGAGTCCAGATGTCCTCACAATGAGAAACACACAAGACCTAAATACAGTGTCATTGTTACTCACAGGAAAACTACAACAATAATAACTATCCGTAATACATTTTCCTTTCAAAATAAAATGACACAATAACAACCAGTCTCTGAGACAAATGAAACGCATATCGGTGTCATGAGTTTTGATATTACAGACACAACAGGAAGTCAGACACACATCACTGCCCACCACATTCCTGTTTCTCCACAGGTTTCTATCTAAGAACAGACTGTGATAGCATCAAACTGTTCGTTAAAAAGAATTTACAGGGTGGAGAGGTTTTCGTTTGATTAATGCTGCTTTCTGTTAATTTGTGGACATGAAATATTAAATAATGCTTATGATAAATTGACTCATGCACACAAATATTTGTTTTCTTCCATGACAGCTGCTGCTGCTGCTAGCTTAACGTCCACTTTCAAATATTTAATTTGCTGCATTTCTACAGAAGTGGGCTTATGTTTAGTTGTTAGGTATCAGACTGTGGGATGTCAGTGGTGGTCCACAGCGTTCTATCATCATTCAGTGTTTGTTGTGGGTCTGCTGTGTGTGTTACAGGGCGTCAGGGTGCTGGGCTGGCTGGTGGTGGGTGAGGGGCTGCCCACAGTTCGAGTTCTGCCTGTTCATCGCTGTCAGAAACACTGCAGCTCCTTCAACCTGTGGCTCACACCTGGAGACATGGGTAACGTCTGCTGCTTCTGTTTCTATCCACAAACACATCCAACATGTGGACATGAGAAAGAAATAACTACTTAATACCACAAATCACATCAGGCTACAACAACATTTAGTCTATCACAATAAATGAATTGTTTAATCAGAGCCCCTGAATTTATACAATATAGTTTTTATCTTGTTATCAGTTATCAGCATTTTCTGTGCATTATTATTATTTAACAAATTATTCAGTAAATTACTAATTCAGCCTGATGAGGATTTTTTTAAAGTTACGCACAAGGACTCCTATACAAAAATGTGTTTTTTAAAAGATGCTTTGTAGAAATTATTGTTTTTAATCTTGTGCACACACATTATTATGTAGGAAGATAATAGTAGATTGTTGCACTAAACTTATGATAGGTTTTACAATTCATTAACTCACTTACAAGACCGTGCAATAAATAATTAGATACACACATACATTGACTTTCCAGATATCTGTCCTATCCCTGTCCACCTGTTTATCTAAAGGCATCAATAACTACTAGAATCCAACCAAACTAACCATAACAATGCGATAATGAGAACAACAAAATATATTAATACAAAGTAGCAACCAAATCAGCGGCCTGTGATCCTCTGGGCACGACAATTTACCACACTGATATTAGAATTAGTGCATGAAACGTTTACAGTCATTCATCTGCTCATGAAAAAACTCCAGATTCAGTCATGAGACTTTCAGCTCAAACCACCAACCTTATCAAATGCACCACTTCAAAGTCAAGCTAGTATTTCCCACAGAATCAAAACAGTTCAATATGTCCACATGATGAAATGATGGAAAAGATAAGAGGTGAACTGAAGCGAAGCATCTGATCTGAGAACAAATCAGCTTTTCTAAAACTCTCCTGTGTAGAGTTTGAGGTGTGTGTTATCTGCAGTAACTGTCTCATGTGGCTGCTGAAGCTGCCTGCTCTGACAGTTGTTTCCTTTGACCTTTTGACCTGTGCAGTGTACGCTGACCCTCGGTACTGGCAGATGGAGCTTTTCCCCGGCCGAGGCCAGAACATCATCTGTGACGGATCAACCTTTTAACATCCGGGCGGAGCGCAGCGAAGGAGGACAGAGTTGAGGACCCAGAACACGAAGATCAGCTGTGAATGTTTGAGACTTCCTGCAGAGGCGCTTCAGAGCGCCTCAGCCTCTGTGTGGCCCCGTCCACTGATGCCTTATAACCCTCCTGTCTTCTACCCGTCTACTAAACCTGGGGGATCTCCTCAGAGAACTGGAAACCACTGCACACATGACTTCATTAAGGAAAAACTGCATTTCCTACTTGTTTAAAGAGTGGAGGTCTGATGTTTTATCCATGTGAACAGCAGCTCTGATGTCCTGCATGTTATTTTGCCATAGCTTCAAGCAGAACTCAAGAAAATCTCTTTTTCAGAAGGTACTGGATCACCTTTTGAACCCCCACGCACATCAACGATCCGTCTGATCTGCTGTCGTGTCAATTTACAACCTTTTCCAGTAAACAAAATCATCAATCACAGCGTTGTGTGATTTAGAAAGTGGATGTAATCTTTCTGTCTGTTGATCTCTGCACCTAAAGAGGTTGTTGGAAATAACAATGTCGACTTGATGGATGCAAAATAACCACTTCGCCCAAACAGAGAATATCATGAGCACCATGTCAGACTAAAGAAACCTGTTCAGTTGGATGGTCAATGCAGCTGTTAAGTTTCCATCGTGTATTTTCTAATTGACTTTATTCAGGAAGTTAAGAATCACATTGAGCTCAGTAAGAACCCACAGCTCACTTTGTCCCTGGCCTCTAATAATCTAATTAAATTAAAACAGTCTGAGCATCATGTTCATTCACTCTGAACGTTCTGGGAATTGATTTATTTTTGGCATCAGGAATTTCTTATTGACATCTTAAAACAGAACTGGAAATGACCCAGTCCTGCTGCAATGAAAAAGCTGCTTCCTGACGATGTTGGTTTTCTTTAAACTTGTAATTAAGGGAAAGTAAGTAAGTATTTTCTACAGAGGAATCTGTAATTAATCTATTCTAGTTTAATTATTAATCAGTCATTAAAGGACTAATTTGTCTCATAACAAGAAATAAAACTACAACATTCAGACTCACCGGAGGAGTTATGTGGGTGAACTGAACCTTTAAAAACTTACAGCTCAAACTCACAACGCATCACAAACCGAGACATCTTCTATAGTTTATTTTCCTCTCACATATTTATCTTCTCAAGGTGTTTTTAATTTGGAGATTTTATGGAAAAAGCTGCTTATCTAATTCACTGTAATTATTTATTGTTATGATTGTATATATGTTGAAGCCATTAACTTTAATTAATAATGTGTTGTAATATTATTATACCTGTGATTATCAGGACTGAGGTTAACAGATCATCTCCAGCAGATTCTGAGAAAACAACAATCCACGAGGGAGCAGAAAAAATATTTTGTGCATGATCAGGGTTTTTCACGGTGTGGACAGGAAGTCTATTATAAAATCAGTTTGCCAAAGTAAAAGCCTGTCATCTGAATTTCTGTGTTTTAGAGAAGCACGCCCTTGTTTGGTTCAAGTTTCCAGACTCCAGTTATAAGAACAAATCAGGGGGCGAATCTCTAAAATTGTTCGCTTTGCATAGAAATGTCATAGTTTTATGAGAAAATTAAAAATCGCTGTATTTGCTTCCATCTGTGAGATTTTTTGAAGTGTGATACATGTGTGTTTGAAAATGTGGTTTTACTGAACAGACAATGCAATGACAACATAACCTCAGTGAAAAAAAAAAAAATCAAGCCATAACTCACTTTCTGTATTTAAGAGAATTTACATAATACGAAAAGATCATTAACATTGGAATAGGTTCAAGGTGTATTTGAGATAAAACAATTTAAAACAGATCAAATTTGATAGTTTAATCAGTTCAGCTTCTGACTGAAAGACTAAGTCGAATCCGCAGAGCTACATTTGCAGCTTTATAAAAATAATGTGAGTTGCCAAGTTCATCTTGTGTCACAGTTGTTGCTTCAGGCAGGCGGACGTCACGCTAATCTATAAACACGTGAACAATTAAAAACAATTCATACATGTAAAGTTACATTTTTACACATGGCACCTTTAACCTATTAGTTAAAGAAAATGTAAAGTTGTTATATATATATTTTCTTTTTAAAGATAATAAATTCCATATTTAAATTCTGTAATTTATTGCACAATGAAAAAAATACAGAAATCACATGTTTTTGGGGGATATTTTTTTATTATTGCATTATATTAGTGAAACTTGAATACAAATACTTACATAAAAATGTATTGATTGATGAAAAACAGTTACATTAGCATAGAAATGTGTAATTATTCGACAGGTTAGCACTAACGCACGTTAATTAATCTTCTGATTCCCCAGCAGGTAAAATGTTAAGCTGTTGTCAGTGATACGTCCCCGGCTTCAATAAAAGCTGTAAATATTAAAACCCTCCTCAGAACAAGGCATTAAAATCACAGTCTTTAAAAAACCATTAGGCTGCTGTAAGCTGAACAAGATGGACTGGAAACCATACATAGTGTTTTCTCCCCTGACAGTTTATAGAACCATTGGCTCACATTTAAAATATAAAAAGAGATATACAAAATTCCACCGCTTGGCATCTCTATGATAGATACAGGCAGAGGGAGGACAGCGGGTACGTTTGGGCGGACTGACCCTTTAAGAGCCAGCACAGCTTTTAGAAACTCTCTAGAAGAAACTGTTAAACGTGTTTAGAAGAAGCAGTTTTTCTTCAGACGCCCTCTGGTGGGTCACGTTCCTCCGGCCAGCAGCGGAGAAGACTCGGACGCTTCACGTTTGTGAGGATGTGAATCCGCGAAGCTCCCATGGGGAGAGTCGTACAGGTGGCTGCTCTGCAAATCCACCTCCGCTCGCAAGTTTATTTTCTACATTAACACAAAAAGAAGAAAATGTTTGTCAGTAGTCTCTCAACCCAGGTCTTTAATTAAAAAGGTTGATACTTGATCAATCTAATTTTCTTGGTGTCACACAGTTGGACGAGAGATTGACAGACACCAGCATCTTTCAACACATAAATCTTTATTTAATCTGTTCTATAAAAGAATTGAAAACTATTTCTCGGTGAACAACAGCTGTCCCTTCCTGACAGATTTCCAGGACTAAATACCTGGAAATCTCTGATGTAGGTGAGGAAGAAGCTGATGAAGGAGAAAGCCAGAGACCATTCCGACACGGTGCTGATCAAGTGAGCCGTGTAACCCTGGAAAAAAATGAAAACCATCAATTTAAAAGTTGTGTATCCATCTTGAGCACTGAAAGCAACATGTAAGCACTTGGTTTAATGCTTCTCCTGATTTAGATCCTAACTTAAAAGTTAATGTTTCTCAAAGCAGAAGTGTAACTCAAGTACAAATACTGAAAGTCAGAGATTGGACAGGACAAGTTAAGATAAGTTTAGACATGTTATGATAAATCCCACTAAATAGATAGTAAAATATCTATACAAGCATAAACACAGGGAAATATAAAAATAATAAAAATACTAAATATCTAATATAAACATTATATGAACAGTGTAAGTGATTGCACATATAAATAATTACGTTTCCCAGATATTGAAATTGCAGTTTAATTCAGTTACACCTGAGTGGAGTTGCAGACTTTGATGTATCTGGTCTAATGTGGTCATATTGGCTCCACAATGTTGAAAATTAACAACACAACACAACACACACACACACACACACACAAGCACACAGACACACAGACGACGACTGACCTTCTCTCCAGGAGTCCAGTGCAGTTTGTGAGGTAAGTCCACTCCTGGTAAACTGCTGTACAAGATGACTGACGATACAAACACTGACAAACTGTTAAAGATCAAGACTCTTTGTTCCCGTCGCAGCTGTAACGTGTTCAGAGGAGATCTGAGAGGATTGTGTCTCTCTACACCTTCACCACAACCGTTCCTCAGGGATTGTGATCACTAGGACTGTGCTCCTACTGACTCACTGTGTTAAAGGATACTGGAGATGATGCTGCCCAGGGTCCAGACTCCGATGCCGAGGCGGATCAGGTAGATGCCCCTGCTGTGCACGTGAGGTTGCATCTTGAGCGACAGCACTGCCTGAACCAGGATGTAGAGGGCCCCGACCCCGAAGGTGAGCACCGCCCCCAACAGGTGCATGGCGAACAGCGTGGTCTTCTGCTCCGACACACACACGCACACAGAGTTACACATTTACTGCCGGCCCTGCACAGCTGTGAACTGATCCAGGATCAGCGGCACTCACCTGGAAGTTGGCGACCACGCACATCCCGAGGGAGCTGGTCCAGCCGAGCAGCAGGGCGAAGCGGTTCAGTCTGTGGAGCGTGAGCTTGTCTCCACCCGTCAGAGCCTCCACCTGTTTGTAACGCACGTAGACCGTGGCAATACCTGCAAACACATCACTTTAAATACATCTCCAAAGAATCGGTGCTGATAGATAATATGGACAAGACAAGGGAATATATTTGTTACCTAAAAAGGCCGACACATCCAGCATGATGCCGAACACACACCTCTCTGGTGCCATCGTTCCTGTGTCGCTGAAACACACAACAAACACACAAAAGACGTTTGACTCATTGAGTTAAACTGAGAAAAAAAGAGAAGCCAAAACAAAAGATCTGAAACTTTTCCAAACTAAATGTCCGACTCTTTAATTTCTTCTAAGGCCCTTTAGGGGGAAACCAATACAATATTTTGAATGTCTTTTCATCACCCAGAGATATAACAGAGGTGACGTGTGTGTGTCCAGACTCACACCTGATGTACGGCACAAGAGGATCCACATGTCTCAGCACCACCGATGTGATGTACGCAAAGACGAAGGACGCCGACGTCCAGACGACCAGAGCGGCGGGCAGGAAACACAGACCCTGCTGGAACCACCACATTGTCTCTCCACCGAGTGTGTGTGCGAGTGAGTGTGTGTGTGTGTGTGTGTGTTGCTGGTTCACTCCACCCTGTACACAACACACAAAGAGTGATATACACACTGACACACACATATGCATTACACTGCTGTGATCAACACCTGAGCTGCAGCTTCATTCTCTCCTACAGATGATGAATGAAAAAGACAATTATTTTCATTCATTTATTATTCTTTATAATTTGCATCTATGTGATAAAATAGAACATACGAATTATACAAAGTCAAAATGCTGAAAAACAAAAAGGCTGGATTTAGATTTCATTTTATCAGTCAGATAAGTTTGAAGAATCATGAGATGTATAGATAATTAAAATCGATGTTGGCTACAGCAGTTCTCCTGTGAAGGGATAATACTGTAGATTTCTATAGGTTTATTATATTTATTATATGACAAATAAAAAACTCCTCTGCAAATCGATCCAAATGATATAGAACAAATCTTGGACCCTGAGCAGAAGTCGAAGTTTGAACCAGTTGTTCATCTAACAAACAAAACATCTGGAAACACCTCCCTGGACATTCTTCTCCATTTTAGACAAAAATCACTCCTCATTAAATCTGGAAATTCACAAATCTGGAAAAATGTAGTTGGTTCAATTTTGAGAATATATAAATATGAGGGTTAGGGAATAAAAACATTTAAATACCTAAATTATTGGATGTATTCAGAGTAACAAATCTGACCAATACAAATGGTGTTGATTTGGTGTGTGATCATGTGACTTCCTGGAGAGACAACACTGATCTTCTGTGACAGAGTAACATCACAGGACCCAGATCCCCCCTTGATCTCAGTGCGGAAGTGAAAATGAATGTTACAGCTGTCCTCCCTGATCAACAAACCAAACTCCATTTAAAACTCAAGTCAATTTAACGCGTTTGACCGAATCTGAGCAACATATATCACAGATTACCACGTTAACTTGCTGAGAGGATAACAAACACCACAGGACGCACGTATCGGCTAACACTGAACACACGTCTGACACACATACACAGTAGCATTAAGCTAAGTGGTTAGCAAACACTGTATAATAGCAAAAGATGCTAGCTGGGCAATGTTAGCGCAAAATCTGCTGCTCGACTGAGGAAGGTTTAATCGCAGCGGTCACGTGGACACAAACATAATGAAACTCACGTTACTCGAGTCCAGTAACGAGCATGATTCTCCAGTAACGACACCAGTCACCGAACTTTAAACCAGTAGCTGGAGCCAAGAGAGTCAAAGTAAGACGCCTTTCCAGATGCTGAGAGTTCCCAGTCTGACACGTGAAGTTTAACAAGTTCACAGACTCGATGTTGTTTAGGGTCCTGGTGACAGGAGGTCGGGGGATCTTCTGCCCTGGATTAGGACTCAAAGGCAAATCTACGGTGGCCGAGAGAGCCCAACGCGTCGCGAATTAAGAAAACAAACGCGAATAGAAAAAGGCCAAGAGGAAGTTAAGAAAAAACGACTTAATCGATTTGATGACACGTGCAAACACAGAAGTGCGCTGCCATTTTGCCATTTAAGTCATTCCTTGTCTGCTGTTAGCTCTAAAGATTTGAGCCAAGCAACAATCATTGAATATATTTTAATGATGGTTCATTAATTGTTCATGCATATTGTTGCGTGTGTTTTTTTTTAAAGCAATATTAAATCTATATATTAAAGACACAACACATGCATATATACAGAAACACACATTTGCAAATATGTCACTTTTGGCAGCGCGTGTGTCGTAATATTGATCAAGATGTTGCATCTGTTTGCGTCTCTCGGCCACCGTACATTCTATTGTTCCCTGTTCTCTCCCCAAACTTCAAAATCAAACATCAAAATAAAGAAATCACTTCACTGCTGCTACTTTTATCTGCTGTGAACCTCCCATCATCAGTTATTGATGCTGCGAGAGTCTCCCCCTTGTGGTGGTTCTGAGTTAGTGGTCGTGAACATACACTTGTGTAAATTGTTAATTTACCTTCACCAAGGATTTTTTCACCTGCAAGGTTTTCCAGCAAAGTTGGTGGAAAGATGTTTATTGTGCATTGAAGCAGAGATAAAAAGTGAACACATAACTTTTCTTTTACTTTTTGTTACATCTGGTTTGTTCCAGAGGAAATTATCCATGTTTTTGACTCATAGAATGAATATAAAAGGCTTTTACTGGGATGATCTGCTGTTATACTAAAGCGACACCTGTGGGTCGAAGAGTAGAAAAGCAACCACTGCTCTGCACCTGATGCAGAAATGAAAACGTCCTATTTTTTATATTTTGTGTCAAAGGCAAAAGTAAGATTATAAACCAGATGTAGTGACTTCGTTAAAACAAACCTCGGTGAGAGGCTGAGGTAGGGCCGAATAAATTGAATGATGCACTGATCCAGAAATCACTGCAATCCGTAGAAAATGTGGTTAAACTTTTATTGAAGAAAAACGATCCATTTGATTGTCCATTTTCAAACTCATAGATTAAATCGATCAAATGGAAAAAGAAGATCAACAAATAATACAGCGTCCCCACTCACACTCTTTTCTTCCTAAACAGGTGAAATGGTGCTAAAATCAACTATGACTCCCGCCCCTATTCGTATGACCAATATCCAAATGAATAGGATAGGAAGTAAACAATAAACAACAAGTTAACCAAATAATAACCCCAAAATACAAACCCATTACATCTTATATCATAAATAACAAAATAATAATAATATCTTTCTTTAACTTATCAGTGTTACTTATTAGTGTTACTAATTAACGGCTCCTACATTCAAAGGGATTAAAATGTGTTTAGAGCTAAATCAACTTGTGATGTGAAAACAGGAATTTTAAACTCATAAATGATCAGAAACACAAATTGTGGCTATAGGATGGTGGACTGGACACTGTGTGACCGTGGAGCTGATCTCAGAGCAGTGCACCTTCTCTGCCTCCCAGCAACAAGGCCCAGTCAGAGCCGCTCTACAGACGAGCTGCTGCTGCTTCAGCCTCCGGACAAAGACCACTCCCTCCATCTGTTGAGAGAAGAAGACATCAGTGTTTACAGAGACTCACTTCATCATCTGTGAGTCAGGGATGCAGCACATCCAGTAGAAAGAGCAGCAGGGACTTCAGTCCTGTTCAGAGGTGGAGCAGCTTCCTCTATGCTTCATGTTCACGTGTTGGAATGAACACGCTAAGAGCTCAGTGTTTGTCCTCTGCATGTCAGAGTGCAAAGTTGACACCTGAGAGGTGAATTGAATGTCAATAAACAGATGAGACGGATGGACCTCAGCAGAGATTCTGGTCTGTATAAAGACCTCATGGTTACCATGGTGATGGTGCTGATGACCTGGAATAAGAGCGGATGATGTGCAGGCTTCAGTCACACTGATCTCAGAGCAGTGACAAAGACCCAACTGACATCACTACTCGATAAAAACACATGGCCCGATCTTCAGGAAGCTGACTGAGGTCATCTGGTGTTTTGGTGACAGGATGTACTGGTTGAGTTAGAGATCAACTGAACCAACCAGACGTTGATTTAAATTTCCCTTATCCTTCCCTTAAAGGGGAGTGTGCACCACGCAACAGTGTAGAGTCACTGTGGTCAGTGGGCAGAGCTTTTATACGGGTTGATCTTCAATTTATGCTGCTCCGGCGCTAGTTAGCCGTTCATCATTACCAGTTACCATGGTGATTTACCCTGATATGAAGCAAACATCTTCGTTGGACTGAAAAAACTAAACCTGAAGTTAACCTGATGACCATGAATCCTGCTTCTTAGTTCAGACCCTGGATCTGTACTGTGATACTGACTGTGTTTAGTAAAATACTGATGGAAGCAGCGTGGACTGACTCCAACCATCTACTGACCTCACAGTCTCCAGTCTACAGGTTGTACTCTGCTTTAGATCAAGCAGCTCCTTCAGTCCTGAGTCCTCCAGCCTGTTTAGACTCAGATCCAGTTCTCTCAGATGAGAGGGGTTTGACCTCAGAGCTGATGCCAGAGAAGAACAGCTGATCTCTGACAGACTGCAGCTCTTCAACCTGAAGAAAGGATAACACTTAACTGTAAACTAAACTCATAGATCATGTGTGAAAACTAAACATCACTGTCGCTTTTTTCAGACCTGAAGTCTGAGTCAAGTTGTTGTGAACATGTCTCACAGTTCATGTGTGAAAAGAGCAGTTATATGATCGTGTTTTCTTCAAGTGGCGATGATCTGGGAAGCAGTTTTTTTTGACCAGTTGAAAGTGGTGCAGGGAACCTGAGTAACACGAGTATAGGGCGGTACAGACATCTATTGGTGAAAAGAAAAAGGCATGGACGACTCTGTGTAAGTCCTGTAACCATAGGACCATGGTCACGCTATCATGTGGTCAGTCCTAAGGACCACCAGGACAGATCCTAGTTAGGTTGCACAGAAACATTACAGGTACACATTGTCCAGCATTTGATTGTTGATCTGTCAGTTAAACTTCAGTCACCTTGAGCCTGACTCGGTCCTCAGCGCTCATTCTACAAACATCTCTCAGCTCAGTATCAGAGTTCACTGTTAGGAACAAATGTTCTGACCTTTGACCTTGAAGCTCCAGTGTGGAAGATTCAGGTGAAAGGATCCATTGTTAGAAACTGAATATAAACTAATTCTGGAGATGTTTTCACCCGTTTCATCTAAATTGTACGAATTGTTGTTTCCTTTACTTTAGAATGAGCCTTTTATATTTACATATTATATATTGACATACTCTATATTTATATACTTTATATGTACATACTTTATATTTAAATACTTCACATCTCTACAGAGGCAGCCATGTTTTTTTACAGTGGCCCAGACTGGAGAAACTAAACCTTTTGAATTTCTCAACTGACAACTGAAGCTACCACAGGTCTCTTTCATGTTTGGAAGGGGAGGGTGAGGTCAGGGGTGTTCAGCTGCAACTTGACACTTCACCACTAGATTTCACTATAATCTAGACTCCGAGCCTTTAACATTAAATCATGATGTCTGACCTCAGAGTCTCCAGTCGACAGGTTGGACTCTGTAGAAAACCACACAGCTCCTTCACTCCTGAGTCCTGCAGCATGTTTAGACTCAGATCCAGTTTTCTAAGATGAGAGGGATTTGACCTCAGAGCTGAAGCCAGAGAAGAACAGCTGCTCTCTGACAGACTGCAGTCCCACAACCTGGATAAAGAAACATGAATATTTGAATGTGTCCTCCTGTTGTTGTGATCGTCATCATGTCAACACAGACTCTCAACATGCTGCTGACCTCAGTCCAGTCTGTGACCTGAAGATAGATATCAGATCAGACATAATGGACCATTGTTTCATTCATCACTTTCTTCTCAGTGTGTTTGGTAACTGGGCAGGTTTGTGTAATTAAACAGTGTTTAAAGTTGTTTGTTTCTATACTTATAAGAATGTGTCTTATTTTGAAAACCTGAGGAGGACGAGTGCTCGACCTCAATCCACATGTTATTTACTGACACTTTCTTAGTGATCAGGAGCAGGTGAGTGCAGGTGAACGGAGTTGATCAAATCAAATCAAAGTTTATTGTCACATGACCAATGACAGCGTCATCGGAGCAGTGAAATTCTTGGGACATGGCAGTCAACATCTACATAGTAGACATAAAACTGCGTAGTGCATGTGGAGCCATTGTCAGTGCGACCTTTCTCTACGGGGCACCAGACGGATTTGGTGGATGAGGTGGATGTGAATGACAGGCTGGGTGAGTGACAGATGACTCAGGGACATTTAGCAGAGCAGAACTGTAACAATTCAATCCTATTGAAATAAATAATGACGAAATAAGAAAAAAAGTTGGAAAAGTGAACATTCAAATATTTAAGAACCTCAGAGTCTCCAGTCGACAGTTTGGACTCTCAAGTCCAGAACACAGCAGCTTCACTCCTGAATCCTGCAGCTCGTTTTCTCTCAGATCCAGTTCTCTCAGATGTGAGGGGTCTGACTTCAGAGCTGAGGCCAAGACTTCACAGTGAGTCTCTGAGAGTCCACAACGAACGAGTCTGTAATTAAAGAAAAATTTAGAATGACAGATGACCTTTGATCAAGGTCAAAAGTCAAGGTTATAACCCATCCACAAACATATATACTGTCCGTTGATACTTTCATCTTTATACAGTATATACATATATAAAGTGTATAAAATAATCTCCCTTGCACCCAACAAGTGGTATGTCTGAACCCTAAAACTCCAGCACAGTGATCACATTGGATTTCACTCTCTGTATGTATATATATACACATACATTTTACATATGGACACGCATGCACACACACGCCAGTAGCCACATATCCTTTAGTCTCCACAGGGAGCTGGAGCCAATTTCACCTGACACTGAATTTCAGTCTCCAATCTGAAATCAACCGACCTACATATCTATGGTTTGTGAAGGAAGCTGGAGAACCCAGAGAAAACCGTGGAGACACCAGGAGAACCTCCTCCTCACTGAAAGGCTGTTATTTAACAATGAGTGTCTTCAAAGAACGACTCATTTCCACTGATTGAACATGTTATCGATCATGTCTGGACTCACCGAGCCTTCCTGCAGTTCCTCACAGCTGGGATCAGTCTCAGTCGACCCTGGTCTGATGTGTTGAACTTCTTCAGGTCCAACTCAGCCAGAACTTCCTCTGACATCTGCAGCATGTAGGACAGAGCTGAGCAGTGGATCTCAGAGAGTTTCTTCATTGATATGTTTTCTGACTTCAGGAACTGTTGCATCTCCTGATGAACTGAGTGGTAGTTCATTTCAGTCAGACAGTGGAAGATGTTGATGCTTCTGTCAGGAGAAATGTCATCACTCTCCATCTCCTTCAGGTTGTTGATGACTCTCTGGATGATCTTTGGATTGTTCTCTGTCTGACCCAGCAGGCCTCCTAAGACTCTCTGGTTGGACTCCAGACTGAGGCCGTGAAGGAAGCGAACAAACAGGTCCAGATGACCATTTGTACTGGTGAGGGATTTCTCCATGGTTCTCTTCAGGAGGTCATCAAGGGAGACTTTGAGGAATTTGTCAAGTTCTTCTGTGTTCCTCTCGGTGTAACAGTGGAACAAGTAGACTGCAGCCAGAAACTCCTGAACGCTCAGATGAACAAAGCAGTAGACTGATTTTTCGAAGATCACACACTCTCTTCTGAAGATCTCAGTACAAACTCCTGAGTACACTGAGGCGTCTGTGACATTAAGACCACACTGCTCCAGGTCTTCTTGGTAGAACATGATGTTTCCTTCCTCCAGATGTTTAAACGCCAGCCTCCCCAGCTTCAGAAGAACGTCCCTGTCAGCCTCCGTCAGTTGCTGTGGAGTCGTCTCATGTCCCTCACCGTACTTGTTGTTCTTCCTCTTTGTCTGAACCAGCAGGAAGTGTGAGTACAGGTCAGTCAGGGTCTTGGGCAGCTCTCCTCTCTGGTTTGTGGTCAACATGTGCTCCAGAACTGTAGCACTGATCCAGCAGAAGACTGGGATTTGACACATGATGTGGAGGCTCCTGGACGTCTTGATGTGTGAGATGATTCTGCTGCACAGCTCTTCATCACTGAATCTCCTCCTGAAGTACTCCTCCTTCTGGAAGTCAGTGAAGCCTCGTACTTCTGTGACCCTGTCAACACATGTAGGAGGGATCTGATTGGCTGCCGCAGGTCTGGAGGTTATCCAGACGAGAGCCGAGGGAAGCAGATTCCCCTGGATGAGGTTTGTCAGCAGCACGTTGACTGATGACCTCTGTGTGACATCAGACACAAGCTCCCTGTGGTTGAAGTCCAGAGAAAGTCTGCTTTCATCCAGGCCGTCAAAGATGAACAAAGGTTTACAGACAGCGAGCGTCTCTGCTGTGAGCTTCTGTAACGCTGGATGGAAAACACGGAGCAGCGTGAGGAGACTGTGCTGCTGGTCCTTCACCAGGTTCAGCTCCCTGAACGAAAGCACAGTCAGCAGACCCACATCCTGGTTTTCTAAACCCTCTGCCCAGTCCAGAGTGAACTTCTGCACCGAGAAGGTTTTTCCAACGCCAGCGACTCCATTGGTCAGGACGACTCTGATGCTGCTCTGCTGGTCAGTGGAAGCTTTAAAGATGTCGTGGACCTTGATGGGAGTGTCGTGGAGGCTCTTCATCTTGGAAGCCGTCTCAAGCTGCCTCACCTCATGTTGAGTATTAACCTCTTCACTCTGTCCCACTGTGATGTAGAGCTCAGTGTAGATCCTGTTGAGGAGGGTTCTACTTCCTGTTTCATCAGTTCCTTCAGTCACATGTTCACATGTCCTCCTCAGACTGAGCTTATGTTCATCTGAAACCTCCTGCAGACCACGATCTGCTGAAAGACAAGAAACAATGTCAGAGACAGTGAATCTGAGAATTTGCTTATTGTTTTCATCAGATACAGAATAATGTTGATGCTGTATGAAGGAACAAAATAAAACAACATATGCTGTGGTCAGAAGTGAAGACATCAGCAGACACATGTATAGTGCTGCTCTGACCGGCTGTCTGAGTTCTAGCACCTGTTATTGATCTTTGTCCACACTGGGGACAGGAGGAGTCTCCTGAAGAACCAGACTGGTCCCAGTATGAGGTGATGCACTGTCTGCAGAACCAGTGTCCACAGCTGGTGGAGACTGGATCCTTCAGGACGTCCTGACACGAAGCACAGCAGGACGACTGCTCCTCCTCTGAAACATGAGTCCTCTTCCTCTCCCTGTGAAGACATTTCCTGGTTACTTAAATGTCACAGTCACAGGTTGTCATTACTTCTGTCAAGGAGGTTTTGTTTTAATCCTGTATGTTTCTGTGTTGGTTGGTTGGTTTGTTAGTGGGATAATAAAAAACTCCAGATAACCAGTAAACTTGGTGGAAGGATGTGATCTGTGAGCCAGTTCAGGGAGAGGGGAGGTCTTTGTACTTCCACAGACATGGTTAGAGGACTGATGTGTATGAGTGAGTGAAATTTGGTGCAGAACCAAATTAAAAAAAATTGTATCTAGTGAATTTTAAGTGGTTTTGTGATAGATTCATTTTATAAGGAAGCTGATCATCGATATAAGTTCAATAGCAAACAAAAAGAGTCATAGGGTCATACAGAAGAATGGAATTCATGTGTAAAAAGGTAAAAGTTTTTAGAGGGAGGTAACCAGGTTAAAAACTATTTAAAGTTATACGGATACCTTCCTGACAGAGAAGTCAATCTACACTCTACTGATTGAGTCTTTTTTAAAAGATGACGCTTGTGATTGTTTAGTTATGCCTGCTGAGTGGGAAGGGGCGCTTTCGGTCAGTGTTGGCGACTTTCTCACTTGTTGACTTTCCAAATCCTCTTGGCGACTTTGTCCAAAGCGACAAGTGACAAATCTAGCAACTTTTTCTGGTGTTAGTGGAACGTGGAGAAACTGAACCGTATCAAGGCCCTGGACCTATACCACTAAAATAAATCACTAGATTTGACTCACGTTAATGTTGTAAAATTATTACAGAAGATTATAGTTATGTCAAAAAAAAACTGTGACTTGTTGTAGGCTCCTAGGTGGAGCATAAGGTTAGAAACAAACCTTACTTATGAAACCCCCCAAAAAACTTAAAACACCCCCCAAGCCAGGATAAAGGATGATGGTTGGACGTAGAGCTCGGAATTCCAGCCCACATAACAGCCTTTTCTAGCATTTAACAATACAGTACATAATTGACTTATGTAATGTGGGTCTAGACATAGAATTAAAGTCATGAGGTTATGAGAAAT
The DNA here is from genome assembly GCF_949316205.1 of Platichthys flesus. Lineage (NCBI taxonomy): Eukaryota > Metazoa > Chordata > Actinopteri > Pleuronectiformes > Pleuronectidae > Platichthys > Platichthys flesus. The sequence goes on from NC_084946.1 coordinate 25,617,941, forward strand.
GATGGCCTATTTCAATGGCAACATAAAAAAAATTATAAAAAATATTCAACAGAAGAAAGTTCATTTGTAGTTCTAAACATAACTAGGGTGTTTTTTTTCTCACTTTTTGTCTGTCCCACAACGTTATTCCTCTCTCCTACAGCATCCATTAAAAGTATGCAAATTAGCGACTTTTAGGACAGCCAATAGCTACTTTCCTTACTGAGGAGTTGGCAACACTGCTCTCAGCCATGACTCACTAGGCTGCCTTAGGAACGCATTTTGTCTGAGGGTCTTTAGTGATAACCTCCCTTTTCAGGGCAAAACAGTTTCATAAGGAGCGTGTTGGTTCTTGGTGGAGGTCTGAGCTCCTTGAGAGGTTCTGAGAGATTAGTCAACAACTTCACTGAAACTATGTCCTAATGCAGGGGCCACACTAGAGGAAACTAAATCCTCTTCAGAGTAGGTCACAGTAGAAACAGTCTCTTACTTAGTTTGTGAGGGTCCAGGTTCATTACTGAAGCTTGGAGGACGATCCATGGACCAGTCACTCTTCAGAGACAAACAGCTGGACCCTGGAGACTCTGCTCTGAGTCTGTGGTCCTGACCTCTGCAATCACAAACATGTTTTTATTAAGAACACATCATTCACTGGTTCATTCTCTGAGAATTCAGTTTGGAGGTTCAGGTCTTTGTAGCAGGTCTCTTACTCTGTGTGTGAGGGTCCAGGTTCATTACTGAAGTTTGGAGGCTCTCTTCTGGACCAGTCACTCTTCAGAGACACACAGCTGGACCCTGGAGACCCTGCTCTCAGTCTGTGGTCCTGACCTCTGCAAACACAAACATGTTTTTATTAAGAACATATCATTCACTGGTTCATTCTCTGAGGAGGTCTTTGTAGCAGGTCTCTTACTCTGTGTGTGAGGGTCCAGGTTCATTACTGAAGCTTGGAGGACAATCCATGGACCAGTCACTCTTCAGAGACACACAGCTGGACCCTGGAGACCCTGCTCTCAGTCTGTGGTCCTGACCTCTGCAACCACAAACATGTTTTTATTCAGTAAACATCATTCACTGATTCATTCTCTGAGGATTCAGTTTGGAGGTTCACATGTTAGTAGCAGGTGTCTTACTTTGTGATTGAGGGTCCAGGTTCATTACTGAAGAGTAGAGGAGGTTCCATGGACATGTCACTCTTCAGAGACACACAGCTGAACACTGGAGACTCTGCTCTGTCCTCCTCTTTCTCCTTATAACTACTCATCTTCAGTCTGAGAGGAAAAACAAGACATCGACAGAAACACACAAACACAACCTCATTTACTAACAGTGCGTACACGCAAATATGTGCCTTCAATCAATCCATAAGTTCGTACCTAAATTTGTTTGTATATTCTGAGAACAAATTAGAACTTCCTCAGACCAGGTACGCACAAGGCAAGGCTGCCCTAGAGAATGTTAACATACCCGTTGACTTAATGTATAGTATATTAAAACTACATTTATTTAAATAAAAATAGTAGATAGACTGTGAATTTACCAAATTAAATAAAATACTGTAAAATTGACAAACTCTCATCCTCATCATCTCTATAAAAAACCTTCTGAATTCACATTAATGCTTCTGGATAAACGGGGCTTCGCTTCTTCTGCAACAATGAAGTTGAAACAGCGCGTTAAGTCGTAAACTGCGGGAGGAACTCTTCTGTCTGCAGGAGCCTGAGTGCGCGTCGTCTCTGTGTCTCTTCACACGAACTGACGAGCACATGTATTGAACTCGCGTCACTGACAATGTTTTCTCCCTCGCTGCCAACTTCGCTCTCGCTGCCACCTTCGCTCTCAGCTCGCTGACACTGTTCTCTCCCTCGCCGCCACCTTCGCTCTGCGTCTTTTCACGCCGCTGTGGCGCAAGACTCGTTTTCATTCATGCTTCCCCAACCGTTGCGCGTCTTACAAAGCAATTCCGCGCCAGAGCACTAGCCGGAGTAATGCTTTTTGTCGAAGACGACCTTAGAGACGCCTTCTTTCTTCTTCGTCGATTGTTTATTTACATAGCCACTGCGGCTCCTCGTACCCTTTTTCTGACGGACAAATCCGCCAACTTCGCTCCCGCTGCCAACTTCGCTCTCGCTGCCACCTTCGCTCTCGGCTCGCTGACACTGTTCCTCTCCTCGCTGCCAACTTCGCTCTCGCTGCCACCTGCGCTCTCAGCTCGCCGACACTGTTCTCTCCCTCGCTGCCACCTTCGCTCTCGCTGCCACCTGCGCTCGCGGCTCGCCGACACTGTTCTCTCCCTCGCAGCCAACTTCGCTCTCGCTGCCACCTTCGCTCTCGGCTCACCGACACTGTTCTCTCCCTCGCTGCCACCTTCGCCTTCGCTGCCACCTTCGCCCTCGCTGCCACCTTAGCTGTCGGCTCGCCGACACTGTTCCTGTCCTCGCTGCCAACTTCGCTCTCGCTGACAGTGTTCGCTCTCGTCCCGTTCGTTCGTTAATAAGTAAATAATATTAATGTTGTTGAAACACTCACCAGCCTTTGACTTCAGCTTAGCTCCCTCTACTCTGAACTCTGCAGGAGTTCTGGCTCCTATTTATGCCTGTCTCCTCTCTGCCACGCCCCTTCTGTCACTTTAAAGCCTGAAACATGCTTCTGCGACTGCGTCTGCGTCTTTTCACGCCGCTGTAGCGCAAGAATCGTTTTCATTCACGCTTCCCCAACCGCTGCGCGTCTTACAAAGCAATTCCGCGCCAGAACACTAGCCGGAGTAATGCTTTTTGTCGAAGACGACCTTAGAGACGCCTTCTTTCTTCTTCGTCGATTGTTTATTTACATAGCCACTGCGGCTCCTCGTACCCTTTTTCTGACGGACAAATCCGCCAACTTCATTCTCGCTGCCACCTTCGCTCCCGCTTCCACCGTCGCTCTCAGCTCGCTGACACTGTTCTCTCCCTCGCTGCCACCTTCGCTCTCGCTGCCACCAGCGCTCGCGGCTTGCCGACACTGTTCTCTCCCTCGCAGCCAACTTCGCTCTCGCTGCCACCTGCGCTCTCGGCTCGCCGACATTTTTGTCTCCCTCGCTGCCGACACTGTTCTCGCCCTCGATGCAAGCTTCGCTCGCGGCTCGCCGACACAGTTCTCTCCCTCGCTGCCAACTTCGCTCTCGCTGCCACCTTCGCTCTCAGCTCGCTGACACTGTTCTCTCCCTCGCCGCCACCTTCGCTCTCGGCTCGCCGACACTGTTCCTCTCCTCGCTGCCAACTTCGCTCTCGCTGCCACCTTCGCTCTCAGCTCGCTGACACTGTTCTCTCCCTCGCTGCCACCTTCGCTCTCGCTGCCACCTGCGCTCGCGGCTCGCCGACACTGTTCTCTCCTTCGCAGCCAACTTCGCTCTCGCTGCCACCTTCGCTCTCGGCTCACCGACACTGTTCTCTCCCTCGCTGCCACCTTCGCCCTCGCTGCCACCTTAGCTGTCGGCTCGCCGACACTGTTCCTGTCCTCGCTGCCAACTTCGCTCTCGCTGACAGTGTTCGCTCTCGTCCCGTTCGTTCGTTAATAAGTAAATAATATTAATGTTGTTGAAACACTCACCAGCCTTTGACTTCAGCTTAGCTCCCTCTACTCTGAACTCTGCAGGAGTTCTGGCTCCTATTTATGCCTGTCTCCTCTCTGCCACGCCCCTTCTGTCACTTTAAAGCCTGAAACATGCTTCTGCGACTGCGTCTGCGTCTTTTCACGCCGCTGTAGCGCAAGAATCGTTTTCATTCACGCTTCCCCAACCGCTGCGCGTCTTACAAAGCAATTCCGCGCCAGAACACTAGCCGGAGTAATGCTTTTTGTCGAAGACGACCTTAGAGACGCCTTCTTTCTTCTTCGTCGATTGTTTATTTACATAGCCACTGCGGCTCCTCGTACACTTTTTCTGACGGACAAATCCGCCAACTTCATTCTCGCTGCCACCTTCGCTCTCGCTGCCACCAGCGCTCGCGGCTCGCCGACACTGTTCTCTCCCTCGCAGCCACCTTCGCTCTCGCTGCCACCAGCGCTCGCGGCTCGCCGACACTGTTCTCTCCCTCGCAGCCAACTGCGCTCTCGGCTCGCCGACATTTTTGTCTCCCTCGCCGCCGACACTGTTCTCGCCCTCCCTGCAAGCTTCGCTCGCGGCTCGCCGACACAGTTCTCTCCCTCGCTGCCAACTTCGCTCTCGCTGCCACCTTCGCTCTCGGCTCGCCGACACTGTTCCTCTCCTCGCTGCCAACTTCGCTCTCGCTGCCACCTTCGCTCTCAGCTCGCTGACACTGTTCTCTCCCTCGCCGCCACCTTCGCTCTGCGTCTTTTCACGCCGCTGTGGCGCAAGACTCGTTTTCATTCATGCTTCCCCAACCGTTGCGCGTCTTACAAAGCAATTCCGCGCCAGAACACTAGCCGGAGTAATGCTTTTTGTCGAAGACGACCTTAGAGACGCCTTCTTTCTTCTTCGTCGATTGTTTATTTACATAGCCACTGCGGCTCCTCGTACCCTTTTTCTGACGGACAAATCCGCCAACTTCATTCTCGCTGCCACCTTCGCTCCCGCTTCCACCGTCGCTCTCAGCTCGCTGACACTGTTCTCTCCCTCGCTGCCACCTTCGCTCTCGCTGCCACCAGCGCTCGCGGCTTGCCGACATTGTTCTCTCCCTCGCAGCCAACTTCGCTCTCGCTGCCACCTTCGCTCTCAGCTCGCTGACACTGTTCTCTCCCTCGCCGCCACCTTCGCTCTCGGCTCGCCGACACTGTTCCTCTCCTCGCTGCCAACTTCGCTCTCGCTGCCACCTTCGCTCTCAGCTCGCTGACACTGTTCTCTCCCTCGCTGCCACCTTCGCTCTCGCTGCCACCTGCGCTCGCGGCTCGCCGATGTTTTTGTCTCCCTCGCTGCCGACACTGTTCTCGCCCTCCCTGCAAGCTTCGCTCTCGGCTCGCCGACACTGTTCCTCTCCTCGCTGCCACCTTCGCTCTCGCTGCCACCTGCGCTCGCGGCTCGCCGACACTGTTCTCTCCCTCGCAGCCAACCTCGCTCTCGCTGCCACCTGCGCTCGCGGCTCGCCGACACTGTTCTCTCCCTCGCTGAAGTTAAAACAGCGCGTTAAGTCGTAATCTGGAACTCTTCTGTCTGCAGGAGCCTGAGTGCGCTTCGTCTCTGTGTCTCTTCACACGAACTGATGAGCACATGTATTGAACTCGCATCACTGACAATGTTCTCTCCCTCGCTGCCAACTTCGCTCTCGCTGCCACCTTCGCTCTCGCTGCCACCTTCGCTCTCAGCTCGCCGACACTGTTCTCTCCCTCGCAGCCAACCTCGCTCTCGCTGCCACCTCCGCTCTCGGCTCACCGACACTGTTCTCTCCCTCGCTGCCACCTTCGCCCTCGCTGCCACCTTAGCTGTCGGCTCGCCGACACTGTTCCTGTCCTCGCTGCCAACTTCGCTCTCGCTGACAGTGTTCGCTCTCGTCCCGTTCGTTCGTTAAAAAGTAAATAATATTAATGTTGTTGAAACACTCACCAGCCTTTGACTTCAGCTTAGCTCCCTCTACTCTGAACTCTGCAGGAGTTCTGGCTCCTATTTATGCCTGTCTCCTCTCTGCCACGCCCCTTCTGTCACTTTAAAGCCTGAAACATGCTTCTGCGACTGCGTCTGCGTCTTTTCACGCCGCTGTAGCGCAAGAATCGTTTTCATTCACGCTTCCCCAACCGCTGCGCGTCTTACAAAGCAATTCCGCGCCAGAACACTAGCCGGAGTAATGCTTTTTGTCGAAGACGACCTTAGAGACGCCTTCTTTCTTCTTCGTCGATTGTTTATTTACATAGCCACTGCGGCTCCTCGTACACTTTTTCTGACGGACAAATCCGCCAACTTCATTCTCGCTGCCACCTTCGCTCTCGCTGCCACTAGCGCTCGCGGCTCGCCGACACTGTTCTCTCCCTCGCAGCCAACTGCGCTCTCGGCTCGCCGACATTTTTGTCTCCCTCGCTGCCGACACTGTTCTCGCCCTCCCTGCAAGCTTCGCTCGCGGCTCGCCGACACAGTTCTCTCCCTCGCTGCCAACTTCGCTCTCGCTGCCACCTTCGCTCTCGGCTCGCTGACACTGTTCCTCTCCTCGCTGCCAACTTCGCTCTCGCTGCCACCTTCGCTCTCAGCTCGCTGACACTGTCCTCTCCCTCGCCGCCACCTTCGCTCTGCGTCTTTTCACGCCGCTGTGGCGCAAGACTCGTTTTCATTCACGCTTCCCCAACCGTTGCGCGTCTTACAAAGCAATTCCGCGCCAGAACACTAGCCGGAGTAATGCTTTTTGTCGAAGACGACCTTAGAGACGCCTTCTTTCTTCTTCGTCGATTGTTTATTTACATAGCCACTGCGGCTCCTCGACAAATCCGCCAACTTCATTCTCGCTGCCACCTTCGCTCCCGCTGCCACCTTCGCTCTCAGCTCGCTGACACTGTTCTCGCCCTCCCTGCAAGCTTCGCTCGCGGCTCGCCGACACTGTTCTCTCCCTCGCTGCCACCTTCGCTCTCGCTGCCACCTGCGCTCGCGGCTCGCCGACACTGTTCTCTCCCTCGCTGAAGTTAAAACAGCGCGTTAAGTCGTAATCTGGAACTCTTCTGTCTGCAGGAGCCTGAGTGCGCTTCGTCTCTGTGTCTCTTCACACGAACTGACGAGCACATGTATTGAACTCGCATCACTGACAATGTTTTCTCCCTCGCTGACAACTTCGCTCTCGCTGCGACCTTCGCTCTCGGCTCGCCGACATTTTTGTCTCCCTCGCTGCCGACACTGTTCTCGCCCTCCCTGCAAGCTTCGCTCGCGGCTCGCCGACACAGTTCTCTCCCTCGCTGCCAACTTCGCTCTCGCTGCCACCTTCGCTCTCGGCTCGCCGACACTGTTCCTCTCCTCGCTGCCAACTTCGCTCTCGCTGCCACCTTCGCTCTCAGCTCGCTGACACTGTTCTCTCCCTCGCCGCCACCTTCGCTCTGCGTCCTTTCACGCCGCTGTGGCGCAAGACTCGTTTTCATTCATGCTTCCCCAACCGTTGCGCGCCAACCCCTTTTCCAACTGCCACCTTCGCTCCCGCTTCCACCTTCGCTCTCAGCTCGCTGACACTGTTCTCTCCCTCGCTGCCACCTTCGCTCTCGCTGCCACCTGCGCTCGCGGCTCGCCGACGTTTTTGTCTCCCTCGCTGCCGACACTGTTCTCGCCCTCCCTGCAAGCTTCGCTCTCGGCTCGCCGACACTGTTCCTCTCCTCGCTGCCAACTTCGCTCTTGCTGCCACCTTCGCTCTCGGCTCACCGACACTGTTCGTCTCCCTCGCTGCCATGTTTGCTCTCGCTGCCACCTTCGCTCTCGGCTCGCGAAGCCACCTAGCTTAGCACGTAGCTTAGCCTTAACTAGCAATCCGGGAGCCCAGGGCGGCTGGGTGACGTTCCGGAGGGGGCATAGTGCTAGTCTTAAAAAGCGCACGATTAAAGAGCCACCAGCTCACGTTTCAAATAGATTCTCTACACTCAGCGAGGCACCCGCTGATAAACAAACTCTGATTATCGGCGACTTGGTTCTGAGAAACGTCAGGTTAGCGACACCAGCGACCATAGTTAATTGTATCCCAGGGGCCAGAGCCGGCGACATCGCATCTAAACTAAAGCTGCTGGATACAACTAAACGTAAATAAAGTAAAATCGTAATTCACGTCGGCAGCAACGACTCCCGGCTTCGCATGTCGGAGGTCACTAAAGTGAATGTTGAGTCGTTGTGTGCTTTCGAAAAAACGATGTCGGACAAAGTAATTTTCTCTGGCTCTCTCCCCAACACAACAGGTGATGACATGTTCAGCCGCATGTTGTCTTTTAACCGCTGGCTGTCGAGGTGGTGTCCTGTAAACGGTTCCTGGCTTTGTAGATAATTGGCAAACTTTTTTGAGAAAACCTGGTCTTGTTAGGAGAGACGGCGTCCATCCCACTTGGGAGGGAGCAGCTCTCTTAACTAGGAATATTACTCAGTCTATAACATGACAACCCAGTGTTGGGACCAGGAAGCAGAGCTGCAGTGCTACACACTTCTCTGCGCTCCCTCTGGATCAGTCACAAAACCCCCTAGAGATTGTGTCTGTTCACCGTCTGATTAAATTATTGATATTAAACAACAGCAGAGCGAGAACTCCACAAAATAATCTAATACAAATTAAAACAACCTCTGAAACAACACAGGGAACTAAGACTTTTAGATTTGGTCTTTTTAAACATTAGATCACTGTCATCTAAAGGCTATTTTAGTTAATGAACTAGTCTCTGATTAAGATAGAGATGCATTTATTAGTCCCAAACACATGCACAGACATGCAAAGGCACACTCATGCAGGTAGGGAAATGTAACCTCTGCTTTTGACCCATCTGGTGAAGGACACACAGAGCAGTGAGCAGCCATGTACGGCGCTCGGGGAGCAGATGTTGGGGGAGTAAGGTGCCTTGCTCAGGGGCACTAGACAGGGTAGGGAGACTCTTGGATTTTTGGACAGATCAATCCAGGTTCGTCTTTTGTTGTCACTCCGTGGAGTCGAACCAGAGGCCTTCTCTGCCCATAGTCCAAGTTTCTGCCACTAGACCACCGTTTCTCACAACATAGATTTATTATCCCTCACTGAGACGGGGCTGCATCCTGATGAATATGTCACTCTAAATTAATCTATTCCCCCCAGTCATATAAATTCACAGGTTCCCAGAGAATTTGGTCTATCAATTAATCCTAAACCTAAACTCAGCTACAAATCATTTGAATGTCTGGTTCTTAGTCTTCCACACCGATCCAGGAAACACCAACAGCCAATCATATTTGCTGTAGTTTATTGTGCTCCCAGGGCTTATACTGAATTTTTAACGGAATTCCCTGAGTTTTTATCAAACTTAGTCCTAAAGACCGATAAAATTATTATTGTTGGTGACTTTAATATTCATGTTGACAATAATAAAGATTGCCTAAGCGTAGCATTTATTTCGATACTAGACTCAATTAGTTTCAGTCAGTGTTTACACAACCCTACTCATTGTTGTAACCACACACTTGACCTTGTATTATCGTACAGTGTCGGAATTGAACATTTAACAGTACTTCCGCACAATCCAGTTCTATCAGACCATAATTAAATACCTTTCTATTTTTCAATAACTGAATATATGCCACTAATAAAAAACTCATTTTCTAGATGTCTACCTGATAGTGCTGTAGCTAAATTTAAGGAAATAATTCCAATTACATTCAAACCTGTATTATCCGTAGATATAAAGAACAAATTCTTTAAAACCCTGAGCTCCATTGAGATCGACCACCTCGTCGATAGCTCTGCAGACTCATTGCGATTAACATTAGATTCAATAGCCCCTCTAAAAAAGAAAAATGTCAAACATAGTAAATTAGCTCTGTGGTATAATTCCCAGATAAATGAGATAAAAAAATTATCAAGAAAACTAGAAAAGAAGTGGCGCTCCAGCAAACATGTTGAAAATCTAATAGACTGGAAGAATAGTGTTAAAGAATATAAAAAGGCTCTCCACAAAGCAAGAGCAGGGCCTCTGTGGCCGCACCATGGATTGCGGTTTTTGGATCGCGCATCAGGGGTCTCTTTGTTGGATCCAGTGTGCCGGATTCTGAGTCATGTGGGCTGATCGTGGTGCTGGTGGCAGACCCTGTGTCGCATTGGGTACGGGCGGTGGACCAGGACCGCGGCTCGTGGTGGGTCCTGGTGGGCGGCGGTGGACGGTGACTGAGGTCTGGAGTGGCGTCTGGTCTGGATGGTGGATCGTGGTCCTGCTGGTTGCTGACCATGGACTGTGATTGCAGCGGGACCGCTTGGCATTTCATGTTGGGGTTGTCCTTCGGGATGTCTACCCTCATCAATGATGCTAAAAGCTTTAATCTGGATGATGTTTTCCAACACGTGGCATCTATTGCACTTCTGTCCATCCTGGGAGAGGTATCCCTTACATGTGGCTCTCTCTGAGGTTTCTATGTATTTTTACCCTGTTAAAAGGGTTTTTTGTAGTTTTTCCTTACTCTTGCTGAGGGTTAAGGACAGAGGATGTCACACCCTGTTAAAGCCCTATGAGATGAATTGTAATTTGTGAATATAGGCTATACAAATAAAATTTGATTGATTGATTGATTGAAAACACGCAGAATAGAAAATTAACATGAAATAGAACACTTCAGACAATATATCACACAGGGACAGGCCTTACCACGGCTACGAGAACCAAAGGAAAAGGGGAAGGGTTAGTAAACTAACCACCAGTGACCCTGCAAACCAACAAAACGGGTTGTGAAGAAAACGCCCCACCAGGTGTTGGGTCGACGCCTCAGGCCCACAGCACCTGAACAACAATAAAAAGATAATTAAAACATGTCAGTGTTGAAAACATAGCAACAAAATAAACTTACAACCAATATAAACAATGTACATTTAGTAATCAAAATGACAGAAACGACCCCGGACGAAGCCGAAAAATTCCTGAGTCGGGAGGTACGGGACTGGAACATGAATGTTGGGTCAAGCCGGCAAGTTGACTAATTTATCTCTGTATTATCAGCAAAATTTAAAGAAAAAAAAAAAAAAGAAGACCAAATTCGCATTGAGAATTGAGAGGACAAATGTTTTATTTGCAATTATTATCCACGGTTGAGGTGGAGTCTCTCCCTTGCTTGGAGAGAGGTGAGTAGTTCTTTGCTATCTTGGGCCTTTATTGGCCCCCTGAGTTTAGCTTTAACTTTAAGTCTGGGGCATGGAAGCGTTTTCCATGGGGTTGTCTCTCCCCTTTACTATGTTCATGTGTTCTGTTCAATGTTCTTTTTTTGTCTGCACATCTATTTTTTTCGATTTACTGTATATTCCTTTTTGCCATGGTCATGTAACAAATTCCCTTATGTAGCATATTATGTCAGATAGACCTACATCTTGTAAACACAGTGAAGATGGAATAACATTGGTCAGTTTATGCACATCTACGCACACTCAAGGCTGATATTTCCTTCCTTCAAGAAACGCATATAAAAACAACGGCAGCAAAAATATTGTGTCCTTCATGGGCATCTCATGTATTTCAATCTAATTTTTCTACAAAGGCAAGAGGGGTAGTGATCCTTATTAAGAAAACAATAGCTTTTATCCACAAGCAAACTATTTCTGATCACAGGGGCAGAAATTTAATAGTTAAAGGGGAACTTAACTCTGTACCAGTTACCCTAATTAACGTGTATGGGCCAAATTTTGATGACCCCATTTTCTTTCAGAATCTCTTCAACACTATACCCAATATGTCAAACTCAAATATAATTTTGGGTGGAGATTTAAATTCTGTTTTGGATCCTGTCTTAGACAGACAACACTCCCAAACCAGTTCATCTAAGAGCAGTGTTACTCTTAATAATTTAATGCAGTCATATAATCTAGTGGATATTTGGAGACTCCTCAACCCCACAGCAAAAGACTTTTCTTTCTTTTCAGCAGTTCACAAGTCTTATTCTAGGATTGATTATTTCATTCTGGAATCTAAACTTTTAACACAAAGAGTTGACTGCAAGTATCATGATATTCTCATATCGGATCATGCCCCTGTTTCTGTGAAACTTAAATTGAATTACAAGAGGGGAGAATTTAGCTGGCGCCTAAATAATGCAACACTGAAAAATAAAGAATTTTGCTCTTATCTCTCAAACCAAATAGATCAATATGTAAAAATGAATGACACTGGTGAAGTTGATGATTCCACACTTTGGGAGGCCATGAAGGCTGTTATTAGGGGCCACATTATATCCTATGAGGCAGCAGAAAAAAGAAAATCTAAAGAAAGGTTAACTGAAATTGATAATCAACTGGCTGATATGGAAGTGTTATATAGAGAAGGTAACAAACCTGAGTTACTCAAGAAGATCACTGCATTACGATATGAATACAATACTCTACTGTCAAAGAATGTGTCACGTTTACTGGTCCAAATTAGACAAAAATATTTTGAATTTGGCGACAAGCCCCATAGGTTGCTATCCCGTCAATTAAGGCAAACTCAGGCTTCTAGAGCCATACACTCTATTAAGTCAGATGATGGCACTCTCTGGACCGACCCTGAAAAAAATTAATAAATGTTTTGCTGTTTTTTATGAACGTGTCTATCCGTCACAAGGAGAACCTGATCCTGACGAGATGGAAACATTTTTTGAAAATCTGGACCTACCTACACTATCAGCAGAATCATCTCTTTCACTAGATAAAGAAATTAATTCAAAAGAAATAATGGAAGTGATCTCCTCCCTTCCCAACAATAAGGCAGCAGGGCCAGATGGCTTCAGTATAGAATTTTTCAAAGAATTTAGCTCTAAATTATCGCCTCTCTTATTACGTATGCTTAATCACTCAATGTTGAACTCAAGGTTACCTCCCACCTTATATAAAGCCAACATTTCACTTATACCCAAGCCAGGCCGTGACCCTAACTTGGTCTCATCATACCGCCCCATTTCACTGTTGCCTATAGAAACCAAAATCCTGGGTAAAGTCTTAGCTAACAGATTAAGGGAGCACATATGTTCCATTATTCATCCTGACCAATCAGGTTTCATGCCAGGGAGACATATGTATTTTAACTTGCGTCGTTTATTTCATGTGTTGTACACGGAGCACACAGAGGAGGCTGTAGTAATCTCTCTGGACGCACAACGTGCGTTTGATCAGGTTGAGTGGCCTTATATGTTGATCACTCTTGAAAAATTTGGTTTTGGACCCTCCTTTATGAAGTGGATTGAGATCATTTATTCACACCCAACTGCCTCTGTTATCACCAATCAAAACATTTCATGCCCTTTTGCAATCAACCGTGGGACCCGTCAGGGGTGCCCTCTCTCCCCTTTTTTATTTTCAATAATTATTGAGCCGCTTGCTGCCAGTGTCAGACAAAGTCAATTAATATCCCCCGTTGAGATACATGAGCAAGAGCATCATCTCCATCTGTTTGGAAGTCAGCTTTTGTTACCCCCTTATTAAAAGGAGGTGATCCAGCAGCTTTAACCAACTACAGGCCAATATCAAATCTGTGTGCCTTGTCAAAAATTCTTGAATCTCTTGTGTGTGATCAGTTAAAAGAGTTTCTAACTTTTAATGATCTTCTCTCAAAACTGCAATCAGGCTTCAGGAAAAAACACAGTACCATCACTGCAGGTACAAAAGTGATCAATGATATATTAGTTGCTCTTGATAAGAAGCAGCACTGTGCTTCACTTTTTATTGATCTGTCAAAGGCTTTTGACACTGTGGACCATGCTGTTTTAAAGCATAGGCTTTTTTGCTTGGGTTTGTCAAATCATGTAGTTTCCTGGTTCACAGATTATTTGAGTGACAGGACTCAGTGTATTAAATATGATGGTCTGTGTTCTGAGTTTGTGAGTGTCCACAAGAGCGTGCCACAGGGTTCAATATTAGGACCCCTGTTGTTCATTATGTACATTAATGATTTGGGAACAAACGTGTCAGATGCTAACATGCATTTTTATGCAGATGACACAATTATTTACTGTTTTGGATCAACTTCTGCTAGAGCTGTTGAATCTCTGCAGAAAGCTTTTGATGCAGTCCAGCACACACTCCTGCAACTAAAATTAGTCCTCAACACTGAAAAAACTAAACAAATGTTGTTTTCAAACTCTAAGAAAGTACCTCAAACTGATATTAAGATGATTGTACTGCCGCGTTTCCTCCATCTTTTTCAATCCATTCCTTGCTTTATTGCTCAGTCTTACTTTAAGCAACTAGATTCCATTATTGTATCATTTATCTGGAACTACAAAGCCATAAAAAACATTTATTTTATAGCAAAGAATGTTGGTGGCTTTGCTTTACCAAATTTTAAAATGTACTATTGGGCTACTCATCTGTCTATGCTTGCTTGGTGGAGAAGGGGCCCCCCGTCTATTTCAGATTCATGCCCAGCGTGGCTACGCATAGAACGGCTGCTTTGCAAAAAGTCGTCCTTGTTGGCTCTGCTTAATAGCCCCACCACAGTCAAGAAGTCATGCTATAGTAACAGCCTTGTAATTCATGGCACTATACGCATATGGGAGCAGATAAAATCTTATATTAAGGCTCCAAAAATGTATACTGACACTCCCATTTGTAATAATCACTCTTCTATACCAGGCATTAACGATGCAGCTTTCTTTGACTGGAAACAAAAGGGTATTGTTAACATAAATGATTTGTATATTGAAGGATGTTTTGCCACATTTAGACAGCTACAAACTGCTTATAATATTTCTACCTCAAGCTTTTTCAGATATTTACAAATTAGAGACTTTATTCGTAAAAATGTAACGAACTATCAGAGCCTGAATAAGCACGAAACTCTTGAGACAATGAATAAATTTGATCCGGCTACTCGCGGGGCGGTTTCCTTCTTTTACAAAATTCTTCATAAGGGAGTTGTGCTGGGTACCGAGGAGCGTAGGCGGGCATGGGCAGATGAGTTAAATTTGGAACTGAGTGATGATATTTGGGATGAATGTTTGCGGAATGTGCACAGATGTTCAGTTAATGTTAGACACAATCTTATACAGTTTAAAACTGTCCACAGACTTTATTATTCCCTGGAGAAGCTAAACAAATTTTACCCTAATGTCTCACCTGTCTGTAATCAATGTAAGTCCATGATAGGTAATTTAGCACACTCATTTTGGTTATGTAGCAAACTCCATTCATATTGGAAAAGTATTTTTCAATGCTTCTCTGAGGCTTTTGGGAAACGTTTGGAACCTGACCCACTTGTGGCAATTTTATTAATAAATACGAGAAGAATGCTATTGAATTTGGGATGGTGCTTGCCAAGAAATTGATATTACGTGTGTGGAAGTTGGACTCTGTGCCTACATACGACCTGTGGTTAGGAGAAATGTCTGACACACTGCATTTGGAGCGACTGAGATACTATAACGATGATAGAGGAGATGTGTTTGATAAGATTTGGGACCCTGTACTAGGATTCTTTAATGGGTAGGCCGCTCTATAGTTCTTTACTATGCATATGTATGTGTATTTTTTTTCTTTTTTATTGTACTCTGACATTCACTTGACAAAACTTCTGATCCTTTTACTTAATATTTATGTTTTGACCATGGAACGCGGCTACAAATTTTGATGTGCTTTGTTCTGTATGTTATATGTGTTTGTATGCACTGTCTGTTCTAAAAACTGAAAACTTCAGTAAACATATTTAAAATTAAAAAAAAATTTAAAAAAATGACAAACGGAATTTTGGGAGTAATGGGGCCATACGTACCACCCTGTCAAGGCCACCCAGTTTAATTTAAAGACCAGAGTTTAAACATAGTCAAACATTATTAAAACTGACAACATACTCGGTTTAAAGGCCCAATCTGAAACCAGGACCTGAGATAGAAATGTATTAAATGTCACATCATTTTTGGTATAATTGAACTTTTAGCTAAATAGCGAAAAAATATGAAATTTTTTCAATCTGTTTGGACACCGTAAAAATGGTTCTCGCTTCATTGACAGTGAGGGCCATATGCGTCTGAAATTTTAAGTTTAGATGTTATTATTCACTGCATAGCGCAACCCCCAATGTGGTTCTTTCTTAAGAACACATTTTTGGTGAAGGCTCGACGGAAAGTGTTTTAAAGTTTTGTGAGAGCAGAGTGGTGGAGGAAAAATGAAACTCCAGCTGTTTCTTTTTCTGATCATGACGCATGCAGGTGAGACCAGACTCGGAGAGACTTTCTTTCGGTTGTTCCTGGTATTTCACATGATGGCACATACGACGGAGAAAACGATCATCATTTAATTTGTAAACGGATTCCTGGAATCCCATTTCTGCCACTGTCAGGCAGAAAATAAAAACCTTGTATCTCATAATAATGACTAACCATCTCATTATTATAACTTACTATCTAATTATTATGATTTCGTTATGTTATTTTTATTACAATTATTATGATGCACAGCTGTGAACTGATCCAGGATCAGCGGCATCCTCCTGGAAGTTGGCGACCATGCACATCCCGAGGGAGCTGATCCAGCCGAGCAGCAGCGGGAGGCGGTTCAGTCTGTGGAGCGTGAGCTTGTCTCCACCCTTCAGAGCCTCCACCTGTTGTTGCATCTGTTTTCTTAATTTGCTGTGTGTTTGTGTCTCTCGGCCACCGTATCTTCTATTGTTCCCTGTTCCCTCACCAAACTCAAATATCACATTTATTATGAAATCACTTCACTGCTGCTACTTGTCTGTGCTGTGAACCTCCCATCATCCGTTATTTCCCAGCATGGTTCTGTTCCCAGAGGCCTGCTTGAGTCCCCCCCTTGTGGTTGGTCTGTTGTTGGTCGAGAACGTACAAACACAGATTTTTGTCATTGCTTTAGAAAATATTTTTTTTAAGCAATGACAATTTCCTCATTTCCTAATATCAGAAGGACATCAAGTTTATAAACTCCGAACTGCCACCGTGTCTCTCAGTCCAAACACATGCAGATTAAGGGTTGGGTAAATTGAGTGTAGGTGTTTATGTGAATGTGAATGGTTGTGTGTCATCGTGATGGACAGGTGACCTGTTGAGGGCACAGCCCCTACCTCTCAACCAATGTCAGATGGGATTCATAACAGACGAAATAATAATAATATCTTTCTTTAACCAATTAATGCTACTAATGTACAATTTGATTACACTCAAATTGATTTAAGTGTGTTTAACTTTGTGTCAAACTAAATCAATTTGAGACGTGAATCCAGGAACTTTAAGCTCATAAACAATCAGATACACAGAATGGGACGGATTAGCAGCAGCAGCTCCACTGATGAAGCTGTGTCACATCCACAGGAACACACAGGGAGGATGGTGGAATGGACACTGTGTGACAGTGGAGCTGATCTCAGAGCAGTGCTCCTCCTCTGATTCCTCTGGAGTTCCATCTCCTCTCTGCCTCCCAGTAACAAGGCCCAGTCAGAGCTGCTCTACACTCAATCTACTGCTGCTTCAGCCTCTGTACTGAGATTAATCAATCTGTTGAGAGAAGAAGACATCATTGTTTACAGATGCAACTCAAACAGTAGAAAGAGTAGCAGGGTGAGGCTGTCAGCTGTGGTCCAGCTTCATTTCCTGTTCACATGAAAACAACAACAACTGTTGTCTTCACATCAACTCAATCAAATGATCACAAGCAGCTTCTGGCTTCTGTGATTGGCCGACTGTTGTCTCTCTGTGTTTCTGTCCAATCCTGACGTCTGTCCTCATTGACCTCTCACAGCTTCACTGAAGAAACACTGAGGCCTGAACTACGAAGCCACTTCAACATGTCCAGGAGATCTTTCTGAGATTTAGCTCAACTCAACCTAACAAACACAGTCAGGCTAAGTGGTCACATGACACTCCTTAAGTTAACTCAGGTTTTCCTCAACAAGATCTGAGCATGTGCACAGAAAAGGGGTGGGGTTTACTGCGTATGACCAAGTGTTAATTTCGTTGACGAAACTCTTCGAGGGACTAAATAAACCTGAAGTTAACCTGATGACCACAAATCCTGGTTCTTATTACAGACCCTAGATCTGTACTGTGATACTGACTGTGTTTAGTAAAATACTGATGGAAGCAGCATGGACTGACTCCAACCATCTACTGACCTCACAGTCTCCAGTCGACAGGTTGGACTCTCCTCCAGATCAAGCAGCTCCTTCACTGCTGAGTCCTGCAGGTCGTTGTATCTCAGATCCAGTTCTCTCAGATGAGAGGGGTTTGACCTCAGAGCTGAAGCCAGAGAAGAACAGCTGATCTCTGACAGTCTGCAGTGATACAACCTGGATAAGGAATAAAACACAACTGTAAATTAAACTGAGTTCATGTGTGACAATAAAAGACACATATTCATGTACATGTAATATACATTTAACATTTAGGTGTAACATTTAACATTTGGATTTAAATATTTAAAATATCTCTAAGTTGACAAATATTCTTGTAAATGTGCAAAAAAGTGACTCTCAAAAATTCACACCAGTTTCTTAAACATGGTTTGAAGCTAAATGTGACAAAATGTTGTTATTTTCAGCGTGAGCTGCTTCACAAACGGCACCCCATAAACACTCACCTTCATGACGTTAGGTCCCGTTTCCCCTGATGAGACATGAGATGTGACATATCACAAACGTACCATTTTGTGTTTTGCCAACTTAACTTCAGCAACATTACAAAGTTAGTTGAAGTAAACATGTTTACAAATCCATTGAATATTCTCTGTTGATTATATTTATAAATCGCAGTAACACAATTTCAAGTTTTCATTTTACAGTGTAGAAACTGAATGTTTGACGCTCAGTTTTTATTCTTGTGTCTGGTTTTCATAAATAAATGTTAAATTAAGCTGCTTTGCTGTTTCATTCCTTTTGTACTTTGAATAAAGTCTCTGATGTTCTCTGGGATTTCTGCCTCTTTGTGATTCAATGTGTACAAAAGTTCAACACATCTTTGAAAGTTAAAATGTTCATTATCGTCCCAGAGAATAAACTAATGTGGATTTGACCTGTAAGAGCAGCAAGGAAAAAGCCATTTGGTCAAACCTGTGACTATCAACAGGAAAATGACAAAGACATTTTACACATGACAAGAAAATGACTGTGGTGGTTTTATATGAAGTAAATTATCATGGTTGATTTGCTTCTTTAATAATTTCATTATTATTTTGAAGTCGTGTGTTAAACCACTTAGTGATTGAGTATGTTTTTATTATCAGACATGAGCAGATCCACTGATCTCTCGCTCACACTCACTCAGATCAGAGCGGCGCTTTGCTTCTTCCTGGAAAAACTGAAATCTGCCCGGAAACTGATGATATCGGATCTGTGAAGGAATTTGTTTTTAGGCTGCTCGGACTCAAAATGTGCTGTGTTTACTTTCACTTTCCTTTTACAACCTCAGTTGATGAGTTTCCCCAGTTTTAAGTGACGTAGAGGCTGATCCAGAATTCCCATTGGCTCAGAGGATGTCCTCGCTTCACAGTTTGTCCTCGTCTCCACAGTCTCTCTCTCTCTATGCAGAGACAGGAGCTCATCTACCTTCAGTCCAGTAAAGAGAAATACATCGCTTACCATGTTCACTGTACTTTCCCTGCTTCTTCTGACAGGAGCACACAGCGCGACGGCTCGTGAGTTAAAGTCACGTTTCTACTTTATTTTATTGTATTTGGTCGATTTGAAGTGAAAGGGGAAAATGCTCCATGTTTTTAAAAGACACTAAAATGATTTGTGGTCTATTGTAACGTTTGATGCTTGGTTCCTTCGTTGCAGATTCTAGAAGTTTAATAATGTTTCAAATACATGATTTAAAAGTTCTTCGATCTCATGTAAGAAGGAAACATTATATTCTATTTCTGAAAAGATCTACTGAGCAGGGACTTTTTTTAACGTTTGATGCTTGGTTCCTTCGTTGCAGATTCTAGAAGTTTAATAATGTTTCAAATACATGATTTAAAAGTTCTTCGATCTCATGTAAGAAGGAAACATTATATTCTATTTCTGAAAAGATCTACTGAGCAGGGACTTTTCTTTCTTTGGATCCTGACCGTTATTTGATTTCTTACTCTGGTTAGAACCATTAAGAGCCACACGGGCCGAACTGGTTCTGGACGAAATGACGCAGCGATTCTGAAGCTGTAAAAAACATATGTGGACGACTCGATTTGATTTTTTTATTGTAGTCATTAGATGGCGCTGTTAATATATTAACAGGAAGCTGCTGAGGACAAACAGCTTCCTGCTTTGTTGGTACAACGTTCAACATCATGTCAGTGATGAGTAACATCACTGACATGAGATATTACTAATTAATGATCTGTTATCAATGTGACCTCCTCCTCCAATACAATCAATACACATTGTTACTAACACAAAACACAAATTCATCTCTAAAGTAAATTATGTCAGTGAAAAGAAGCAGGGAGACAAAAGAATCAGGACGAGGCTGCCTCCATGATGAATAACTGACAGATGTCTGTTAATACTTTCTAATGTGATAACATCTGCACTGAAGCTGGACTGCTTGATGTGAGTTTGTGACAGATAGGAAGTTTTCAGCCTTTATGTTTTGCAAACATGCACCAAGTGTATTTGTACAGAATAAACAAAGAAGATGTGCATTTATCTTTACATTTAAAAAATGTAATTAAAAACCACATTTATTTTCTGAATTCAAGTTCTGTTTAGATGCATTATTAGTTCCATAGTTATTTATAATGAAGCTTATGTTTAACATTTAAACATCAAGTCTAGTATAGTGATTTATAAAACCGTCTGGAACCGTCACCTTATCGTGGTGAGAGTTTTGCGTGTCCCTATGAACCTGAGGGCTGTGTTGTCTGGAGCCTTGTGCTCCTGGTAGGGTCTCTCATGGCAGAGTGGTCTCAGGTGAGGGGCCAGACTAAGAATGGTTCAAAAAACCTCAATGAAAAAGAGGAGATGTGACCCGGCCCGGAGGAAGCCCGGGGCCCCCGTCTGGAGCTAGGCCCAGACGGAGGGCTCGATGGCGAGCGCCTGGTGGCCGGGTTTGCCACGGAGCCCGGTCGGGCATAGCCCGAACAAACTACGTGGCACCCCCCCTCTCTTCATCCCATGGGCCCACCACCTGTGGGAAGACCCGTTGGGGTCGGGTGCGCAGCCACATGGGTGGCAGCGAAGGTCAGGGGTCTCGACGGACCAGACCCGGGCGGCAGAAGCTAGCTCTGGGGACGTGGAACGTCACCTCGCTGTGGGGAAAGGAACCGGAGCTTGTGAGGGAGGTGGAGCGCTATCAGTTAGATCTGGTGGGGCTTACCTCCACGCACAGTCTCAGCTCTGGTACCGTACTCCTGGATAAGGGTTGGACTCTATTCTTATCCGGAGTTGCCGAGGGCGTGAGGCGCCGGGCGGGTGTGGGGATACTCATAAATCCCCGGCTGAGCGCCGCGGTGTTGGAGTTTACCCCAGTAGACGAGAGGGTCGCCTCCCTGCGCCTAAGGGTTGTAGGAGGGAAAACTCTGACTGTTGTTTGTGCGTATGCACCAAACAGCAGCTCAGAGTACTCGGCCTTCTTGGAGACCCTGAATGGAGTCCTGTATGGGGCTCCAGTAGGGGACTCCGTAGTTCTGCTGGGTGACTTCAACGCCCACTTGGGCAACGATGGAGACACCTGGAGAGGCGTGGTGGGGAGGAGCGGCCTCCCTGATCTAAACCCGAGCGGTCGTTTGTTATTGGACTTCTGTGCTAGTCATGGATTATCCATAACAAACACCATGTTCGAACATAAGGGTGCTCAAGTGTACCTGGTACCAGAGTACCCTAGGCCGAAGATCAATGATCGATTTTGTGATTGTGTCATCTGATCTGAGGCCGCATGTTTTGGACACTCGGGTAAAGAGAGGGGCGGAACTGTCAACCGACCACCATCTGGTTGTGAGTTGGATCAGGGAATGGGGGAAATTTCCGGATAGACCTGGTAAGCCTAAACGAGTAGTGCGGGTGAACTGGGAACGTCTGGAGGAGGCCCCCGTCCTAGGTATCTTCAACTCACACCTCCGGCGGAGTTTTTCTGGCATTCCTGTGGAGGTTGGGGGCATTGAGCCAGAGTGGGCGGTGTTCAAAGCCTCCATTGCTGAAGCTGCGGTGGCTAGCTGTGGCCTCAGGGTCTTAGGCTCCTCAAGGGGCGGTAACCCTCGGACACCGTGGTGGACACCGGTGGTCAGGGAAGCCGTCCGATTGAAGAAGGAGGCCTTCCGGGATATGATATCCTGGAAGACTCCGGACTCGTTTGCAGGGTACCGACAGGCCCGAAGGGCTGCAGCTGCTGCCGTGTCGGAGGCTAAGCAGCGGGTGTGGGAGAAGTTCGGAGAGGCCATGGAGAAGGACTTTCGGTCGGCACCAAAGTGTTTCTGGAAGACTATCCGGCACCTCAGGAGGGGGAAACGGGGAACCATCCAAGCTGTGTACAGTAAGGATGGGACTCTGTTGACCTCAACTGAGGAGGTCGTCGGACGTTGGAAGGAACACTTTGAGGAACTCCTGAATCCGAATAACACGCCCTCTATGTTAGAGGCAGAGCTCGAGGTTGATGGTGTTTCGTCGTCAATTTCCCTGGTGGAGGTCACTGAGGTAGTCAAACATCTCTGCAGTGGCAAAGCCCCAGGGATTGATGAGATCCAGCCAGAAATGCTAAAGGCTCTGGGTGTTGAGGGGTTGTCATGGTTGACACGCCTATTCAACATCGCGTGGGAGTCAGGTACAGTGCCAAAGGAGTGGCAAACCGGGGTGGTGGTTCCCCTGTTCAAAAAGGGGGACCAGAGAGTGTGTACCAATTACCAGGGTATCACACTTCTCAGCCTCCCTGGTAAAGTCTACTCCAAGGTGCTGGAAAGGAGGGTTCGGCCGATCGTCGAACCTCAGATTGAAGAGGAACAATTCGGTTTTCGCCCCGGACGTGGAACTACGGACCAGCTCTTCACTCTCGCAAGGATCCTGGAGGGGGCCTGGGAGTATGCCCATCCGGTCCACTTGTGTTTTGTGGATCTGGAGAAGGCGTATGCCCGGGTCCCCCGGGAGAAACTGTGGGAGGTGCTGCGGGAGTATGGGGTAAGGGGGTCTCTCCTCAGGGCCATCCAATCTCTGTACTCCCAAAGCGAGAGCTGTGTTCGGGTCCTCGGCAGCCAGTCAGTTTCGTTCTCAGTGGGTGCTGGTCTCCGCCAGGGCTGCGCCTTGTCACCAATCCTGTTTGTGATATACATGGACAGGATATCGAGGCGTAGTCGTGGTGGGGAGGGGTTGCAGTTCGGTGGTCTGAGGATCTCGTCACTGCTTTTTGCGGATGATGTGGTCCTCATTGGATCATCGGCTTGTGACCTTCAGCACTCACTGGATCGGCTGGCGGCCGAGTGTGAATCGGCTGGGATGAGGATCAGCACTGCTAAATCTGAGGCCATGACTCTTAGCAGGAAACCGATGGATTGCTTACTCCGGGTAGGAAATGAGTCCTTAGCCCAAGTGAAGGAGTTCAAGTACCTCGGGGTCTTGTTCGCGAGTGAGGGTACTATGGAGCGTGAGATTGGCTGGAGAATCGGAGCAGCGGGGCGGTATTGCGTTCGCTTTACTGCACCGTTGTAACGAAAAGAGAGCTGAGCCGCAAGGCAAAGCTCTCGATCTACCGGTCGATCTTCGTTCCTATCCTCACCTATGGTCATGAGGGCTGGGTGATGACCGAAAGGACGAGATCACGGGTACAAGCGGCCGAGATGAGTTTTCTCAGAAGGGTGGCTGGCGTCTCCCTTAGGGATAGGGTGAGAAGCTCAGTCATCCGTGAGGAACTCTGATTAGAGCCGCTGCTCCTTTACTTAGAAAGGAGTCAGCTGAGGTGGTTCGGGCATCTGGTAAGGATGCCCACTGGGCGCCTCCCTTGGGAGGTTTTTCAGGCACGTCCAATGGGGAGGAGACCTCGGGGAAGACCCAGGACTAGGTGGAGAGATTATATCTCAACACTGGCCTGGGAACGCCTCGGGATCCTCCCGTCAGAGCTGGTCAATGTGGCCCGGGAAAGGGAAGTCTGGGGCCCCCTGCTTGAGCTGCTCCCCCCGCGACCCGACCCCGGATAAGCGGATGACGATGAGGATGAGGTGATTTATAAAACAGTCGGAAAACTAAAGTCATGACCTGAACTTTTTCTTGCAGGGATTCACTCTCTGAAGTATTTCTACACTGCGTCGTCTCAAGTCCAAAACCTTCCAGAGTTTGTGGTTGTCGGTTTGGTTGATGACGTTCAGATCGATTACTATGACAGCAACACAATGAAACTGGAACCCAAACAGGACTGGATGTTAAACGCAACTGATTCAGTGTACTGGAAGAGGCAGACTCAGATTGCTGTGAGGTCACAGCAGGTCTCCAAAGTCAGCATTGAAATCTTTAAGGATCGCTTCAACCAAACTGGAGGTTTGTTTACATTTCACTCTCTAATAATAACCCAACACACTCTCACACACACTCACAACCATGTACATAATTACACTCACACTCCAAAACATACAATCATACATACGCTCACACAAACAAACTCACAAATGAACACACACACACACTAACACAATCACATTCAAACACACAGACATTTTAATTAAACTTTATTTGATCCAAAATATTTACCAATTAATCAAACGTGTGATCAATAGATTTTTAAATGATCAGAATTTTGTTTATCAAGTAAAAATCTCAAATGTTTTGTGATGTTTCTTAAATATTAGAGTTTGTTGCTTCTCGTACTTTATGATGTATTAAAAACAGACACAGACATTTTCGCAACTTTCTGATATTTTCTTCAGTTTAAACAAGTAATTGATTAATTTAAAAAATACTTAATCAAGAAGAATGATTAGATTGAACGTTAAATATATAAAATAAACAGGAGAGCAGCAGATGAACGTCCGTGTGCTGAGCACAGTGTGTCCACAAAGAAATAAACACAGCAGAGAATTACACGTTAGATTAGATTCACACAAACACAGAGTCAAAGCCAGAAGACATTTATATACTGTAGTGCTGAAAAAGACATTTAACTTATGACCGGATCAGTAGAAAATAATAAAGATCAACAACTGTGAATGAGTTGTTATCAGTAAACTCAGTGGAAGGATGTGTTGTGGGTCAGAGAAGAACTCATGAAACTCAGGAGCAGATCAGGGGCTGATCCAGGATCATCTTACTGTATATCTCTTTAGGGTTTTCAACGTTTTATTTGAATTTAGATTTTTGATAGTGTGTATGTGTTTCTGTGTGTGTCTCTGTGTGTGTGTGTGTGTGTGTGTGTGTGTGTGTGTGTGTGAGAGTGTGTGTGTGTGTGTGTGTGGTGAAGATGTGATAATAACAGCTCAGATCTCTCTCTCAGGTGTCCACATTTACCAGTTGATGCAGGGCTGTGAATTGGACGATGAGACTGGAGAAGTTAAAGCTTATGATCAGTATGGTTATGATGGAGAAGACTTCATATCATGGGATGTGGAGACAGAGACGTGGATCGCCCCAACACCAAAGAGTGTTTTCACCAAACTGAAGTGGGATCAGAATAAAGCTCAACTCGCATATTTTAAGAATTACTTCAGCCAGGAGTGTCCTTCCTTTCTGAAGATGTTCCTGGAGCAGGGGAGGAGCTTTCTGCTGAGAACAGGTGACATCACAGAACCTCCATCAACTGAATGTTCCTATTTCTTTCTCTGTGGCAGCGAACGAGAGCAAATGCACAAACACCTGCTGGGACTCAGTCTGCTCTCTGTCTGTTATTCTCTCTCTCATTCTCTCTCTCTCTCTCTCTCTCCTCTGTTTCTCCTCTATTTCTCCTCCCTCTCTCTCGCTCTCTCTCTCTGCTCTTTTAATGCCAACATTCACTTTGACTCACAAATTAACTGAATACATTTTGGTGAACAAAGGTCAAAAGGTGAAGGTCAGGGTCACGGTAGCCGCACAAAGTATGGTTATGTTTCTTTGAACATGATATCGTAAGATTAGATTCCGATTTGGTACAAACTGTCACATGGTCTCAAAGATTGATTGGTTATTGATTTGATTTTGATGCCTGGAGGTCAAAGGTCAAGGTCAGAGCGACCTCATGTTACTGTGAATGTGACATAATAGCACTGCCCCTAGGGAACTTCATTACATCTGGCACAGTTCAATTGGAGTCACTGATGAATGGATTAGACCGGGTCCTCTGAAGGAAGCTGTCCCTGAATTGAGACCCAGCCGGAGTGTCCTCCCTCCTTTACGTCATATCGACCACCCCAGTGTCTATGCATCACTTCAGCCTCTGTCTGTCACTCACATCTCACAGTCGATTCACTTGTCTCATATATATTCAGACATGACTAATGCAAAACCCATATACTTTCTTTCTTTTTCCTCCCCAGAGCTTCCCAGGATTTCTCTCCTCCAGAAGTCTCCCTCCTCTCCAGTCAGCTGCCACGCTACAGGTTTCTACCCCAACAGTGCCATGTTGTTCTGGAGGAAAGACGGGGAGGAGCTTCATGAGGACGTGTACCGCGGAGAGGTCCTCCCCAACCATGACGGGACCTTCCAGATGAGCGCTGACCTGAAGGTTTCATCCATCTCCCCTGAAGACTGGAGGAGGTACGACTGTGTATTCCAGATCTCTGGTGTGAAGGAGGACATCGTCACCCAACTGGACAAAGACTCAGTCCAGTCCAACAGAGGTGAGACTGGAACCAGGGATGACGCTGGGAAACGTTTGCTGATGTGTAGCAGGAGAAGTTTTATTTCATCAATGTATATAAATAAAGTTAGATCAGTGTTAAACCAGTGCAAGTGCCCCCCCTTCACCGGAATGTGACCCTGAAAAATTTAGTTAGTTTTAATGTCTGAGGATTTTATTACTATTATTATTATCACAGTCATTATGTACAGATGAAAACTGAAAGTAGATACAACAGCAGACAGACAAACTTACACGTTTAGTGTCTGTGTGTGTTTGTTGTGTCTCAGGACAGGATTGTGGTTCAGGGAGATTCATGTCGTCCAACCTGCTTCATCTGTTCAGGTTGTGATGGTTTGTTCTTTTATTCCACTCAACAGGGAAGCCCATCAGCGTGACCATCATCATCATCATCATCGCTGCAGTGGTCGCTCTCGCTGTCGTCAGCGCTGTCATTGGACTCATCGTGTACAGGAGGAAGAAAGGTGAGAGACCAACACAGAAGCTTAGTCCAATATTTTTCTGGTGTTTTGATTTCAGACTTTCCAATTAATGCTCGTTCAGATCAAACCTCACAAAACAAACTTCAGTTCCTCACACACCAACATCTGTTTCAAGAGCTAAAGGGTTCACACAAAGTTTTCTAACTTCCCTCTGCAACATAGACCGTTTATAAAAAGCTCTGCACACAGCGTCCAACAAACAAACAATGAAAAGTGAAAGTATGTTGAGGATCGCCACGAGAAAAAAACATGACACAATCCTGTTTGTGTTTTTACTGTAATAAGTGAAATCATTTGTCTTTTCTTTGTTTTTCAGCGCAAAGTACCTCATCTGGTAAGTAAAACTTGTGTTTCTATTCTGTTTTCTTTTTATACTAACATGCTTTATGAGGACATCACGTCACGTTGACACAGCAGCTGAAAGTACTAACATGTCCAGTTTTATAAAACTCCCCGACACCATTTTGGTCCAGTTTGTACTGGTCCACACCGGCGACAGTCAGGGAGGCGTTATGTTTTCAGGCTGTTCATCCGTTCGTCCCCATCTTGTGAACACGATATTGCAGGAATGCCTCAAGGGAATTTCTTCAAAATATCCACAAATGTTCACCCAGGCCTTGTCTACACTACTGCCCATATTTATTTCAAGGGATACGAGGCTCCCCACAGGAACCTGACCGAGTGCAGGACTCTAGTAAACCCTCTTAAGATTAGATAGAGTTCATTTTGTGCTGAAGAGAGTTTTCAGGACTGTTCCCTGCAGTGTTGGTGATTTGTAATGAAAGTGTCTGTTCAGAGGAGGATGGACTAACGATGTGTTTCTGACCTGACAGCTGGAACAGATCCAGGTGCCTCACAGCCGATGAGATCAGGTGATGGAGGTTCTAATTCTCCAAGTGAGACGTCCTCCTGAACACAGTGAGTTGCTTCATCTGTTCAACAAAACTGCCTCAAACTAAGTGCAAGGCACAGAGAGCCAGGCACAGATCAGAAACCTTCACATTCATAGGTCAGATTAAATGTTGAATTAAAACTCAAATATATGAAGTGACAACAACAATTAAAAATGTTAATAAACCCAACGTTAGGTGCTTATCAATATGAGATAAGGGTCTTTTTTCTAAATAAACTTTAATTTCACTAAGAGAATCATGGAAATATTAGGTCTCAATACTGTAAATCCATCAAATTTGTGGCTTTGTGGAACTGAACATTTCACTTTTATTTTTATTTTTCTCCCTTCAGGTTTATGGACGGGAAGCAGTGTCACCACAGTCTCCCCCTTACGCTGGGAATTTATTGATTATTCATCACTCAAATCATAAAGTGATATTCAGGGTCAGACATTGATTCAAATACAAACAACACAACTGACAAATATGGAAAACAAATGAGGGCGTCGATTAACTTTGATCTTTTAAATAAAAACAGGAACTGTAAACTTCCCTCTGATAAATGTTTGTGTTGGGACATGGTTTTTTGAAAGCACAGGCCTCCTTTTCGGGCTTCATGGGTAGTCAAAAGCCTGAAACCAAATGTTCCCTTTGCTCCGTAGAACTACTAGGAAGCCAAGGAACTCAGTTTCCCAGGAGGTCGCAGGTCCTTTAGTTCCGGACAACTTCACCAAGGTGTGAAAAAGGCACCAGGGTGAACTCCAATTGGTCACTCTGGCCCCATGAACTGTGAGGTCACCGGGCAAATATAAGGCCAAGTCTCCCCTAATTCTCTTTTTTCTCTAATCTGTCTGAGGACTGAAGGCTTCCAGCCTCTTCTCCTGCATCGCCGAGGGGAAAGCCTGATTGCTCCAGCTCACATCTTCTCTTCCCATCCAACGAGAAGAGCGCAAAGCTGCAGCTTCCAGCTCATGTCATCAAGGAAACTTCCTCGCAATTCAAGCTCTACCAGCCTCCAAGCAAACTCCAACCAGCATCTGAGCGCACAGCTCAACAGAAACGCTAAGGCAGAAACCACACAAAGCTCGGAGACTAACTGGCAGGATGAACTGCTAACTGCACAGACACCTCTTTTCCCTTTCCAAGGACGGGTAACACAACTGGGCTTGATAATGATACTAGGCTAATCAAGACTGTTTATTCTATTCTGTGTGATGTTTTTGAGTTTGATATGTGTTGTGATATTTGAGGTTATAAGTTATTCCAAAGTAAGGTTAGTTTGTAATGCTTTTCAAAGTATCTCTTAGACTCTTTCATTCTCTGACTTAACATCCACAGAGACACACGCATATCTCCTCACCTAATTAAATCTTCCCCGCTACCCGTAAAACAACTTCAGAAGAAGGGGGGACTGTTAACTTTATGGTGGTAAGTGACCATCTCAGAAGCACACAGGAAGGTGTTACTCTGGTCAGCTGCCTTTTTGAGAACACCCTGATTTACACACACACTCACATACACATCTTTGTTTAGTTAGTACATTGTTTGTGAATTGTGTTTTTATACTTTATAATATTCATAATAAATATGTTTCTTTCATAAATGCTCTTTCATTAATGTATCAGAAGTGAATTTTGCCAACCTGTACACTGTCAAGAACTACATATCCTTAAACTTAACTAACTATCTAGATGGTAAATTTGATTATAGTTATTAATTTAATTGTTAATCTGAGTTCGAAATTGGTAGTTAGTACTTCTATGAGACTTAATCAATAAATTGGCTATCTTTTCCCTTCTTTTGAAGGGCGATGCCCCGAGGTTACTATAACCAATTAAAGTTATGATTTGATATTAATATTTTAAATATGATTATTTAATGTTTTATTTTGATAACCAAATTTATTGAATGCCGATAGGCCCACCATTTTATGGTATCACTTTTAAATCATTATTGCACAACATTTGTTTAAATTTTGGAAAATCAAATGAGGATTATTACTAGTAAGTAAAACACATTGTCAAAAACATGAAAGTATCACCCCACTGTTCACATGCGGTTAATTTAAAGATCATTGTAGTGACAGTTTTATATTCCTGGTGTTGGGGCATCCTTGTAAAATAATTAAAAAAATACAAATCTAAATATACATATATAGACACTCACACATCCTCATCATAGGATCTGGAAATATAATCTGTCGCTTGATTCCATTAATCTGTTGGTATGGACTAACGTATCTCGAGAACCGTTCATTTTATCAGCTTCACACTGGACCTGTGTGTTGCTCAGAGCCCAAGGAAGTGCAGCGTTGAATCTCTGCCCAAAACAACCCTCCTACATTGTTTCCCTATTGTCACATTAACCTGAGACTCAGCATTTGGACAGAGTCGATCACAGTAAAATGATATTAAAGTTGTTCAAACACTTACTCTGACTTCACCTTTGCTCCGGCTGCTCTGAACACTATTGACGGATGATTAGATTCTACTCTCGCTGCAACAACCCGAGCTGAGATTATGTAAATGCGGAAGTGCAAGAAGCTGCAGTTCTGTGGGTGGCCACTCGGGCCGGCTCAATGAAGGAGTCAATTCCCACTCCCTATTTCCGAAGCTGAAATGAGTATGATCTGATGAACTTTGAAATAATAAACTTTTATTTTTAACGTGTAAAAGTCTGTTAAGGAGTTAACCTGGAACATGTATGACTTTACATACCTGTATTTGTGTTGAATAGTCCTCTAGGATGTCCAACATGAGACACAACTGAATCCAACCTATGAATCCAACCAGACTGAACACTGAGTCATCACTTCAACACTGACTCCAGGTACAGACCTGTTTTCATAACTTACAAAAAATCAAAGCAAAGTATTGCACATAGTACATGCTTTAAATTAATATAATAATAATATATGCAATACTATTAATGTGAAAGAACTCCATACTGTACATTCATTGTGTTGGTAGTGCACTGTTTAATCCAAATGTATATTTTAATACACAGAAAGCACAGAATAACATAACTAGTTCATGTTTTGTGCTACGTTCATTGTCTTAGCGATGTGCTGCCGCTGCATAATTATAAGCAGCACTGCTCCGGGATCAGAACAGACGCTCATTCAAGATCCGGTCGTCCTGGATACTGGAGATGATGCTGCTCAGGGTCCAGGATCCAGGGTCCGATGCCGAGGCGGATCAGGTAGATGCTCCTGCTGTGCACGTGAGGTTGCATATTGAGCGACAGAAGCGTCTGAACCAGGATGTAGAGAGCCCCGACATCGAAGGTGAGCACAGCACCCAACAGGTGCTTGGAGAACAGCGTGGTCTTCTGCTCCGACACACACACACACACACACTGCCGGTCCTGCACAGCTGTGAACTGATCCAGTATCCGGAGGGAGCTGATCACCCGAGCAGCAGCGGGAGGCGGTTCAGTCTGTGGAGCGTGAGCTTGTCTCCACCCGTAAGAGCCTCCACCTGTTTGTAACGAACGTAGACCATGGCCATACTTTTTGCAGCGCGTGTGTCGTAATATTGATCAAGATGTTGCATCTGTTTTCTTAATTTGCAGTGTGTTTGTGTCTCTCGGCCACCGTACCTTCTTTTGTTCCCTGTTAACTCCCCAAACTCAAATATCAGGCTTATTATGAAATCACTTCATGCTGCTACTTGTCTGTGCTGTGAACCTCCCATCATCCGTTATTTCCCAGCATGGTTCTGTTCCCAGAGGCCTGCTTGAGTCCCCCCCTTGTGGTTGGTCTGTTGTTGGTCGAGAACATACAAACACAGATATTTGTCCTTGCTTTAGAAAATATTTTAGCAACAATCTACAAACTGGACAGATGAAGAATCTTCATCTTGGGTCAGTTTTCTATTAATTATCGTTAAATATTTATTGAACAGTTTCCTCTGAGACTTAAAAATGCTCTGATCTTTATCGACTCTTCCTCGTACTGTAAATATGACAGAGCAGTTTTTCTGGTTGTTTCCACTGTGTCCACTAGTATTAATTGTTCATTTACCTTCACCAAGGAGGAGATGTTTTCACCTGTTTGTTGATTTGTTCGCAAGATTAAAGAAAAACAAGAGTAATGATTTCCAGCAAAGTCGGTGGAAGGATGTTTATTGTGCATTAAAGCAAGATATGTAGAGACAACATTACTTTTCTTTTACTTTTTGTTATAACCGGTTCGTCACAGAGGAAATGATCCATGTGTTTGACTCATAGACTGAATATAAAGTCTTTGACTGGGATGTTCTGCTGTTATACTACATCGCCACCTGTGGGTCAAAGAGTAGACAAGCAACCACCGCTCTGCACCTGATGCAGAAATGAAAACGTCCCATTTTTAAGTCCAGCGTTTTGATATTTCGTGAGTGTGTTTGTAGACACTGAGTCAAAGGTCAGAGCAGCAGCAGCTCCACTGATGAAGCTGTGTCACATCCACAGGAACACACAGGGAGGATGGTGGAATGGACACTGTGTGACAGTGGAGCTGATCTCAGAGCTGTGCTCCTCCTCTGATTCTTCTGGAGCTCCGTCTCCTCTCTGCTTCCCAGTAACAAGGCACAGTCAGAGCTGCTCTACACATAAGCTGCTGCTGCTTCAGCCTCTATACAGAGATCAATCAATCTGTAGAGAGAAGAAGACATCATTGTTTACAGATGCAACTCAAACAGTAGAAAGAGTAGCAGGGTGAGGCTGTCAGCTGTGGTCCAGCTTCATTTCCTGTTCACATGAAAACAACAACAACTGTTGTCTTCACATCAACTCAATCAAATGATCAAAAGCAGCTTCTGGCTCGTCTGATTGGCCGACTGTTGTCTCTCTGTGTCTCTGTCCAATCCTGACGTCTGTCCTCATTGACCTCTCACAGCTTCACTGAAGAAACACTGAGGCCTGAACTACGAAGCCACTTCAACATGTCCAGGAGATCTTTCTGAGATCAGCTCAACTGAACCTGACCAACACAGTCAGTATCAGTGGTCACATGACGCTGGTTATCAACTCGTTAAGTTCACTCAGGTTTTCCTCAAGATCTGAGCATGTGCACAGAAAAGGGGCAGGGTTTTCTGCGTATGACCAATCAAAGACATGGTCAGTTTGACAGCAGAGCCTCATATTTTACCACGAGGATCAAACTGTTCTATAATAAAAATCAGGGGAGAACAAACTGACTGAGGACACACACTGTCTCTGAGGACACACACTGTCTCTGAGGACACTGTGGTGGAAACCTCTGACATCTCTACTCACTAATAACCCATGGACCTGTCTTCAGGAAGCTGACTGAGTTCATCTGGTGTTTTGGTGACAGGATGAGTCTGGAGAGATTGAGATGTTCTGGGTGAGTTAGAGATCAACTGAATCAACCAGACGTTGATTTAAACTTCCCTTATTCTTCCATTTAAGGAGAGTGTGCACCACACAACAGTCACTGTATATAGACTGGGATGTCCTGTCATATATGATGTCATTAATGTTTATACTTCAAGCTGCAGTTGCGCTCTCACTCTTTAGTCGTGCACCTCTCACTCGGAATCTGTGGCATGTGAGAGCGATGATCGTGTGAATCCTCGCTACATAGATTGAATGAAACTTCCTGGATTTCTTTACTTTATTGTATTTGATAGTAGTGTTTATGGACAAACCTTCTCACAAAATCGTTTAAAATGCACCAAAACAAACAGGTCCGATCTGTCGGGGCCAAAGTGAGACATAAGCAAAGATTGCTGGTTTTGCTGTAATTGGCGGCGATACATCACACTCAAAGCGGAATGGATGGCTTCTTGATTACCCATGATCCTCTGCTTCCTGAACCAGAGGAGCTGCGGCTGCATCAAATCCACAAAACTCTGTTTAGAACTCTTCATATTTTAAGAGTTTCCTGCTGGTTGAAAGTGAACGAGCTTCGCGGGACTGAAAAAAAGAAACCTGAAGTTAACCTGATAACAACAAATCCTGCTTCCTAGTACAAACCCCTGGATCTGTATTGTGATACTGCCTGTTTAGTAAAATACTGATGGAAGCAGCGTGGACTGACTCCAACCATCTACTGACCTCACAGTCTCCAGTCTACAGGTTGGACTCTCCTCCAGATCAAGCAGCTCCTTCACTGCTGAGTCCTGCAGGTCGTTGTATCTCAGATCCAGTTCTCTCAGATGAGAGGGATTTGACCTCAGAGCTGAAGCCAGAGAAGAACAGCTGATCTCTGACAGTCTGCAGTGATACAACCTGGATAAGGAATGAAACATAACTTTAAATTAAACCGAGATCATGTGTGAAAATAACAAACAAACATTCATGTCACACAGACTCATCACATGGAAGATAAATATAAAATCAGACATGTTGGACTAAAAACAAGTCCTGATTAAGTCGAAATACATTGTTTGGAACTGGTCTTAGTCCTGCAGATCAGTTTAGGAAATCCAGAACTATCTCAGTGTTTTAACAAATAGCTGAATATTAAAAATGTCACAGATTAATTAATAAATGGATTCATGTTATGTGAGAAGAAACATTTTGTTAAATTAGAATTAAATGAGATAAATTGTGTATAAATGCTGTTTTATAGATATTAGATCTACAAAAGCCAGTCAGTGAACTGACCTCAGAGTCTCCAGTCGACAGGTTGGACTCTGTAGAAAACCACACAGCTCCTTCACTGCTGAGTCCTGCAGGTCATTGTCACTCAGACCCAGTTCTCTCAGATGAGAGGGGTTTGACCTCAGAGCTGAAGCCAGAGAAGAACAGCTGATCTCTGACAGACTACAGCTTTGCAACCTGAAGAAAGGATCAAACATATAATTAAACTGAGTTCATGTGTTTTAAATAAAGGACTTTTAACTAAACATCACTGTCGCTGTTTTCAGACCTGAAGTCTGAGTCAAGTTGTTGTGAACATGTCTCACAGTTCATGTGTGAAAAGAGCAGTTATATGATCGTGTTTTCTTCAAGTGGAGATGATCTGAGAAGCAGTTTTTTTTGACCAGTTGAAAGTGGTGCAGGGAGCCTGAGTAACACGAGTATAGGGCAGTACAGAGATCTATTGGTGAAAAGATAAAGGCATGGACGACTCTGTGTAAGTCCTGTAACCATAGGACCATGGTCACGCTGTCATGTGGTCAGTCCTCAGGACCACCAGGACAGATCCTAGTTAGCTTCCACATAAACATTACAGGTACACATTGTCCAGCATTGGATTGTTGATCTGTCAGTTAAACTTCAGTCACGTTGAGCCTGACTCGGTCCTCAGCGCTCATTCTACAAACATCTCTCGGTTCAGTATCAGAGTTCACTGTTAGGAACACATGTTCTGACCTTTGACCTTGACGCTCCAGTGTGGAAGATTCAGGTGAAAGGATCCATTGTTAGAAACTGAATATAAACTAATTCTGGAGATGTTTTTATCTAAATTGACGAATGAGCCTTTTATATTTACATACTGTATATTTATATACTTTATATGTACATACTTTATATTTAAATACTTCACATCTCTATAGAGGCAGACATGCTTTTTACAGTAGCCCAGACTGGACAAACTAAACCTTTTAAATTTCTATGACAACTGAAGCTACCACAGGTTCACTCTCATGTTTGGAAGGGGAGGGTGAGGTGAGGGGTATTCAGCTGCAACAACACAATTCACCACTAGATATCACTAAATTCTACACACTGAACCTTTAACAATACAACATGATGTCTGACCTCAGAGTCTCCAGTCGACAGGTTGGACTCTGAAGAAAACCACACAGCTCCTTCACTCCTGAGTCCTGCAGCCTGTTGAGACTCAGATCCAGTTCTCTCAGATGAGAGGGATTTGACCTCAGAGCTGAAGCCAGAGAAGAACAGCTGCTCTCTGACAGACTGCAGTCCCACAACCTGGAGAAAGAAACATGAATATTTGAATGTGTCCTCCTGTTGTTGTGATCGTCATCATGTCAACACAGACTCTCAACATGCTGCTGACCTCAGTCCAGTCTGTGACCTGAAGATAAATATCAGATCAGACATAATGGACCATTGTTTAATTTATCACCTTCTTCTCTGTTTGTTTGGTCACTGAGCAGGTTTGTGTAATTAAACACTGTTTAAAGTAGGGATGGCTCATGACAGTCACTTCCTGTTTGTTTCTATACTTATCAACTGTCCAACGTGTTTCAATAAGAATATGTCTTATTTTGAAAACCTAAGGAGGACAAGTGCTCGGCCTCAGTCCACATGTTATTTACTGACACTTTCTTAGTGATCAGGAGCAGATGAGTGCAGGTGAATGAGTTGATGAGTTGATGAGGTGGATGTGACTGACAGGCTGGGTGATTGACAGATGAATGAGGGACATTGAGTAGAACAGAACTGTGACAATTCAAATAAATAATGACAGAATAAGAAAGAAAGTCTGAAAAGCAAACAAGGACTTAAGAACCTCAGAGTCTCCAGTCGACAGTTTGGACTCTCCAGTCCAGAACACAGCAGCTTCACTCCTGAATCCTGCAGCTTGTTTTCTCTTAGATCCAGTTCTCTCAGATGTGAGGAGTCTGACTTCAGAGCTGAGGCCACAACTTCACAGTGAGTCTCTGAGATTCCACAACCAATGAGTCTGTAATTACAGAAACATTTAGACTTACAGATGAACTCATTAGATTTGGGTGGTCAAGGTCACTAAACATGTTTTTGGCCTCTTGAACATGATATCTCAGGTCTGTCTTTAGGTAATTTCTTCACATTTTGATCAGTTGGACTCAAGATGAACTTTTTAGATAAGTTAGATTTCAGTGGTCAAAGTCACAGTGACCTTATATTATTGTGAATGCAACATGTCAGGAACCTGGAGGGACAGACACTGCACTGGATGGCGGTGGCGTACAACACAGGGTGGTAATTCTAGTTTGACAAGAAAGAAGAATAGACAATATTTCCTGTTCTGCTTTAAAGGAACAGTCAGTGATTCTCATCCCAAAAACTTCTCCTTCTCCTCACAATATGCTAGCTGTACGCTCAGAAAAAAACTATCCACATACATACATATATATGTGGGGAAGTTTTTATATATATATATAAACTTTTATGTATATACAATATATACATATATATAAAGTATATATAATAATCTATCTTGCACCCCAAACAGTGATCACATTTGATTTCTCTCTCCACATCCGCTCTAGTTGTTCTCATATGTACATGAGAAATATGAGAATGTATACATATGTATATAAACTTATATGTTTATGCACACACACAGAGTTTGTGGAGGAAGCTGGAGAACCCAGAGAAAACCCGGCAGACACCAGGAGAACGTCTTCCTCACTGAAAGGCTGCACTAACAGTGTTGACCACTGCAACCCCATGCTGCCCAAAACAATGAGAATCATTTAACACTGAGTGTCTTTGAAGAACGACTCATCTACACTGATTGAACATGTAAGTGATCATGTCTGGACTCACATAGCCTTCCTGCAGTTCCTCACAGCTGGGATCAGTCTCAGTCGACCCTGGTCTGATGTCCTGAACTTCACCAGGTCCAACTCATCCAGAACCTCCTCTGACATCTGCAACATGTAGGCCAGAGCTGAGCAGTGGATCTCAGAGAGTTTCTTCATTGATTTGTTCTCTGACGTCAGGAACTGTTGCATCTCCTGATGAACTGAGTGGTCTTTCGTCTCAGTCAGACAGTGGAAGATGTTGATGCTTCTGTCAGGAGAAATCTCATCACTCTCCATCTCCTTCAGGTTGTTGATGATTCTCTGGAGGATCTTTGGATTGTTCTCTGTCTGACCCAGCAGGCCTCCTAAGACTCTCTGGTTGGACTCCAGACTGAGGCCGTGAAGGAAGCGGACAAACAGGTCCAGATGACCATTTGTACTGGTGAGGGATTTCTCCATGGTTCTCTTCAGGAGGTCATCCAAGGAGGAGGTTCTCCTTGTGTTCCTATATGTTCTCAAGAAGTTGTCAAGTTCTTCTGTGTTCCTCTCGGTGTAACAGTGGAACATGTAGACTGCAGCCAGAAACTCCTGAACGCTCAGATGAACAAAGCAGTAGACTGATTTCTGGAAGATCACACACTCTTCTCTGAAGATCTCAGTGCAAACTCCTGAGTACACTGAGGCCTCTGTGACATTAAGACCACACTGCTCCAGGTCTTCTTGGTAGAACATGATGTTTCCTTCCTCCAGATGTTTAAGTGCCAGCCTCCCAAGCTTCAGAAGAACGTCCCTGTCAGCCTCAGTCAGCTGCTGTGGAGTCGTCTCATGTCCCTCACCGTACTTGATGTTCTTCCTCTTTGTCTGAACCAGCAGGAAGTGTGAGTACAGGTCAGTCAGGGTCTTGGGCAGCTCTCCTCTCTGGTCTGTGGTCAACATGTGCTCCAGAACTGTAGCACTGATCCAGCAGAAGACTGGGATTTGACACATGATGTGGAGGCTCCTGGACGTCTTGATGTGTGAAATGATTCTGCTGCACAGCTCTTCATCACTGAATCTCCTCCTGAAGTACTCCTCCTTCTGGGCGTCAGTGAAGCCTCGTACTTCTGTGACCCTGTCAACACATGTTGGAGGGATCTGATTGGCCGCCGCAGGTCTGGAGGTTATCCAGACGTGAGCCGAGGGAAGCAGATTCCCCCGAATGAGGTTTGTCAGCAGCACGTTGACTGATGACCTCTGTGTGACATCAGACAGGAGCTCCCTGTGGTTGAAGTCCAGAGAAAGTCGGCTTTCATCCAGGCCGTCAAAGATGAACAAAGGTTTACAGACAGCGAGCGTCTCTGCTGTGAGCTTCTGTAACGCTGGATGGAAAACACAGAGCAGCGTGAGGAGACTGTGCTGCTGGTCCTTCACCAGGTTCAGCTCCCTGAACGAAAGCACAGTCAGCAGATCCACATCCGGGTTTTCTAAACCCTCTGCCCAGTCCAGAGTGAACTTCTGCACCGAGAAGGTTTTTCCAACGCCAGCGACTCCGTTGGTCAGGACGACTCTGATGCTGCTCTGCTGGTCAGTGGAGGCTTTAAAGATGTCCTGGACCTTGATGGGAGTGTCGTGAAGGATCTTCCTCTTGGAAGCCGTCTCAAGCTGCCTCACCTCATGTTGAGTATTAACCTCTTCACTCTGTCCCACTGTGATGTAGAGCTCAGTGTAGATCCTGTTGAGGAGGGTTCTACTTCCTGTTTCATCAGTTCCTTCAGTCACATGTTCACATGTCCTCCTCAGACTGAGCTTATGTTCATCTGAAACCTCCTGCAGACCACGATCTGCTGAAAGACAAGAAACAATGTCAGAGACAGAGAATCTGAGAATCTGCTGATTGTTTTCATCAGATACAGAATAATGTTGATGCTGTATGAAGGAACAAAATAATACAAGATGTGCTGATGTCAGAAGTGAAGACATCAGCAGACACATGTAGAGTGCTGCTCTGACCGGCTGTCTGAGCTCCAGCTCCTGTTCTGGATCTTTTTCCACACTGGGAACAGGAGGAGTCTCCTGAAGAACCTGACTGGTCCCAGTAGAAGGTGATGCACTGTCTGCAGAACCAGTGTCCACAGTTGGTGGAGACTGGATCCTTCAGGACGTCCTGACATGAAGCACAGCAGGACGACTGCCCCCCCTCAGAAACATGACTCCTCTTCCTCTCCCTGTGAAGACATTTCCTGATAACTCACATGTCACAGTCACAGGTTGTCATTACATCAGTCAAGGAGGTTTTGTTTTCACCCTGTATGTCTGTGTGTTGGTTGGTTTGTTCGTTAGTGGGATGATAAAAAACTACAGATAACCAGTAAACTTGGTCGAGGGTGTGGTACTGGTCCGTGAACCAGATCAAGAAAACATGCAATATATATAACGTTATTTAACATCACGATGGAGATATGACTTGTAATAAAAAAACATAAACAGTCTCTGACTATTGACTGGACGCAGAGCCCGTTCACAGCGCCACTAAGTACAGGGTAGTAGAAACAGTCTCTTACTCTGTGTGTGAGGGTCCAGGTTCATTACTGAAGTGTAGAGGAGGATCCATGGACCGGTCACTCTTCAGAGACACACAGCTGAACCCTGGAGACTCTGCTCTGTCCTCCTCTTCTTCCACATAACTACTCATCTTCAGTCTGAGAGGAAAAACACTGACATTGACTGTGAGCTGAAACACACACACACAACCTCATTTCCTAACAGTGCGTACTCACAAATCTGAGATTCATCATTATGTTAGTACCTAAATTTGTTTGTACTCTGCCAAAAAATTAAGAACTTACTCAGACCATGCGTACACACAAATGATGAAGTCCCGGCTGTCTTAGAAAATGTTAACATATCCTTTGACTAAATGCATAGTACTAGCCTGACGTTGTCAGACTCACAATTCTAGTCGAACTGCCCGACCAAAAATGTTGTGGGCGGGGCTAAGTTCGTCTGGCATCCAGGCTGGCATAGTACATTACAACTAAATTTATTTA
The DNA here is from genome assembly GCF_949316205.1 of Platichthys flesus. NCBI lineage: Eukaryota > Metazoa > Chordata > Actinopteri > Pleuronectiformes > Pleuronectidae > Platichthys > Platichthys flesus. The sequence goes on from NC_084946.1 coordinate 25,658,051, forward strand.
AATCAAAATAGTAGATAAGACAGCAATTATTACATTTTCTAATGAATTGACCAAATGTAATAAAACACTATGAAACTGATAATAACTTGTGATCAGTGTTTACTAACCCTTTACTGTAAGTGTAAAGTGAGCGCAGGTCAGAGGAGGAGTGAGGAGGACGAGGAAGCAGCGGCGGCTAAATGAAGCCTGCTATTAAATTCAGTGTTAATAACACTGAAATACTGCTAATAAATTCTTCAAATATAACAACCCTGCTTTCTGCTCGCTCGTGAATCGTCTGCTCTCAGATTCCTCCTCTGCTCTTGGAGCCCCCATGAACCAGCTATATGTAAATTCAGTGTTTCTTCAAATATAACAAAGTCAACCCTCCTACATTGCTCCCTTTTGTAACCTGAGACAGTTGTAGGTTTAATGTGCTGGACTCAGCCGATTACAGTAAAATACGAATGTTTTTCAAATACTCACCAAACTCTGACTTCACTTCTGCTTCACCTGCTCGGGACCAGTTTACTTTCACTTTCCAGGCTCCTCTTTGCGTTTACTTGAAATCACGTGACTATGTGGTTGGGCGTGTGCGTGTTTTGTGGCCAGTGTTCATTGGCTGATGTTCAATGTCCCCCATGTGGACACAGGTCGTCACTGCAGGTTCAGTTCAGGAGCAGCAGTAAACACCTCCACACGTCATATTAACAGGTTTTTATTAACAGGAACAAAGATCCGATTCTCCTCAGTCACCAAATTAAAAACTGTGATGTCGTCATGTCACCTCATCTCCTGCTCATTCAGTGTTCAGCCTCAGCAGATGTGGTTTGTGGGGGAAACTTTGTGTCAATCACACAAAAACAAAAAATAAAGTGGTTCAGTAAAGTAGAATAATCAGTTCAGTGATAAACTCACATAAATAACTCACTGCAGCAAAGTGTTAGTTCAGTTTAAAGATGATCATCATCAGCAAATCCCATGAAGAGACAACTGAAAACCTCTTGTTCCTGAAGCTTTATAAAAGTTACACTTCACATTCACAAGGCTTTTCTAAACTTGTATCTTCAGTGGGAACCTGTGACCTCAGAGCCGAGTGCCACAGACAGTGGGAAGTCAGACTCAGCTGGAAGACTTTGGAATTTTCATGGGATTTGTTGAGAAGATTGAAGAATAAAAACATTAAAAACCAGGTTGAGATGAGGGAGTGACAGAGAGCAGAGGAGCAGTGGAGTGATCGCTGACACAGCAGCAGCAGCAGAGTGAAACTAAAGTGAGGGAAACACTGATTCAAGCAGCAACTTTAACATGTATTGATCTTATGAATGAAAAAGGTGAGAAAATCTGAACATAATCGTTAACTGGTGACCTCAGTGGTTCACTTACATTTAACTCAATGTGGGCAACTAAAGATATTCTTACATGTGTGCACAGTGAATCTTCAAATATTTACAACAACACGAGTAACAGAGAGGAAGACTTAAAACAAATGAGTCACTTCAAAAGTAAGCATTTCAGAATATATGACCTATAATAATAAATAAACACAAAGTCCCTCCCTGGTCTGAGTTAAATCCAACGTGTTGAGCTGTGATATGTTAAAGAAAAATAAAATTAAGTTTCCTCCAAAAACCAGGTTGTGCTGGTATGAAACAGTCGTGAAGCTTCCTGTGATGTGCAGGAGATGAAGTTGATTTAAAATCATAAACATGAGAGCAAGTTTTATAAATGTTCCAAAGCAGGATTTTTTAAATTAAAAAGAGAAGCACAGACATCGTAACAGTTTGGTATTTACAATAGCAAAAAGGTAATGTTATGCAAATATTACAAAACATTATGATCAAAGCAAAGAGTCTGATTCGTTTCCTTTACATTTTTCTTGCACATGAACAGTTACAGCACACACGAGTTTCTCTCCTCGGACACGATGAGTAGCACCTGTACTCTCCTGAAGTATTTGCCCTGTGAAACCATGAGTTTGTCAGAAGGAGATTTATCGTTACTGGGGCAGAAGAACATACAAATTCACTTCTGCACCGGTGGAAAGAGAAAAAGAAACGATGACAGTAATACTCCAGTATCTTAATATATATTATTTGTCCACACATTCAGTTGGCAGAAGCACTTACTGTACACAACAAATCGTCCCCTGCATCTCTACGTGGACAACAGAGGGAAGGAAAGATCAGTCGACTAACGGGGGAAGGGACAGAGTCAGTTAATGGCCGGCGTGTCCTCAGTGAGGAGCTGAGCTGAGCACTGAGCAAGGCTTGATTTTGAAAACGAAAATGTGAAGATGGCAGGCAATCTGGTTGCAAACACTGACACAGTAACGCACCAAGTCGAAGAAGGAAATGAACTGTAGGAGAGAGAGAGAGAGAAAACAAACAGTGGAGAATCAGAAGCTCTAATTGACCTTTATTAAATGAACGTAACCATGACTGACAACTCTGGCGTAAAGCTTCATGTGTACTCACCAAAGCAATCCACAACACCAGGTACTCGTCAATAAAACTATTGAAATACTGATCCAGGAACAGCAGGCCTGGCCCCAGGAAGGCTAAGTCGTAAAGGTTCATCTCACTTTTTGTCATATGTGCTACCTGTGGACAGACAAACCCCAGTCAGCTGCAAACACAACTCTGCTCACTTCAAATAAGAACTTCAAGATGTTGGAAGGAACATCAAGCTCCAGTTTTACACAAACTTCTTCCGTCACACTTTCATAATAATTTCCATAATATAAATGTAGGTTTTCCGGCTTTTATAGAAAACGATAGTCTTCTGTGTATTTTAACATTGTCTTTAACATGCTGGTGTTATCAGTGTGCTGTTGTAAATGTGGTCTGTGGAGAGGAAACGACGGATGGAGTCCCAGCTTCAAACTGAAAGTAAAGATGAATGTAGGAGATTATAGAAGACTCATTCTAGATGTTTCACTTTCTCCACCAACTGTCAACCGTCTCATATTTTCTATAAATGTCTGAGTGACTAAACCAAAGTCTAAATTGTTTCATTAAGTCAGAAGGTTTTTTTGTTTAGCTTAATTTAAAATACCTCATTCAAATTGTCATTTTAAGTGAATGTTGTCGTCACTATTTGAGCATCATACATAAAAATAAAAAGGTGTGTTTGACTTACAACTAATTTATTGGTGATTTTGGCCGAGACAAAACCAAACGCCAGGATATAAAGACAGGGATGTTTCTCAAAGAGCTGGACAGCCGACTTCTTGTATATCATCACCGCCAAGATGATAACGGAACCAATGTGTAGGACTGGAGAGAGGACGCTGGTCCCCTGAGGACAGACACGGCACAAAGACAATGGAGACAGAGAAAGTCAGAGAAGCTGCTGTGACCTCATCGGCAGAACAAACTGACACAACAACAATCTACTTAATCTGATCAGAAACTGTGTTTGGGCCAAATGTTTTATAAACAATGAGCATGATGTATTGTTTATCCGGTCACCATGATTTACACAAACTATCCATCACTACACGTTAACAGGAAAGAACATCGGAGGTTTCCAGACTTACTGCTGTTGTGGATCCGTTTTTGCCGACACCTCCTGTAAAAATAACTCTGAAGTAATTGGTGCAGGAGAAGATGGCTCCTAAAAAAGTGCAGATGGCAGGAATCATTTTCATCTGGATATTTAGGACTGGAATCTGGGAAACAGGACATTAAAACACAGAAATTAGGAAATGATAAAACATTTATACATACAGCAAACGCTCCTGCCTAAATGATTTAATCTGTGAGTACATTGAGCAGCTTCAAGTCCACAATGGAAGCATCATGAGTACGTCAGAGACATCCTTTGTATTTCTGGTAACAATTAAAGCAAAATATTAAAATAAAATATTGCAATATTCCATTAATGCAGCATGATTCTGTTTAATCTGTTAGAAAACCCATCGCAATTACCAGTGACTGCCAGAGAGCAGATCCTCCCACGGCGGCCAGCAAATACATGATTATTATGAAGAGTTGCACCTCGGTCACATCAATGCTGAGTGAGAGGAGAGAGCAGAACATTAATAAAAAAATGCACAAGGTCCTCCTGCAGCCTTCTTCCACAACAAACTGGTGCAACTGGGGCTGATGGGACACTGCTGTGTTCTCCAGCACAACACAGGTTTAGCTTGGCGGTTGAAGAGGTGACATCAGTGATAGAAACCAAAACCTAACAGCACAAATGGAATGGTGGAGTATGGGGAAGTATTTAAATAGCATATTCTAGGAATCTGTCACAGTTTCCCAGCGAGTAAGTTGGCAACTTCAAAAGACTTATGTTCCACCAACACGTATAAATAAATAAAAACACTTTGCAATGACGTGAAAAATAGAAAAGCAAGTTTTTAAGGGGCATCAGGAATTAACCGATTAGAGTTTGGTGGTTGAAGTTCAAAGGTCAAGGTCACAGTGACCTCAGGTTTCTTGTAAACGTGTCTCAGGAACACCCGTGGGGAACTTTATGACATCTGGCACAAACACTTGGACTCGAGGAGGACCTGTTTACTTTTCTACAAACAGATCAAGAGACTCACATGCCAAACCGCAGCGTTCCTGACACGTATGTTTGCCAGTGTGCACAGTAGAACATAAACATCCCAGCGAAGCAGCAGAAGAACATCCAGTCCGGGTTGGTGCCCATTTGCACTGCTATACTGGTTCCCAGCACCACAAATACTGTGGGGACGACAACAGGAGGGTTTTAGCAGAGCTCCAGGTTTACTCAGACACAGCAGAGTTTAACAGGAAAACCAACTGACCAGTGGAGAGGGAGTCGCAGCCGTGGTCAAACAGCTCACCCAGCGGAGAGCTGCTATTGGTGCGTCTGGCCTGTTTCCCGTCTATGGCGTCTAATGACTGGTAGATGAACAGACCCACGGCACACAGCAGGTACGCCCAGAGCGGAGCCTGAAACAAAACACACACACATTGATATGGAGCCGGGGTCACGCTGCCTCACACCCACAGACATCTGAATCAAAGGATCAGTTTCACTTCAGTGTTGAACGTCTATATTGAAACTCAACACTCAAACACAGGAGGTTTAAGTTCTGTCGACAACAGACACAAGATGCATTCATCAGTCAACAATATTTTCATTCATGAATGAATTTAAGATCCTTCCAGCAGCTTGACATGATCTTTTCTGGTGACATTGCGCTGTGAAACATCCAGAGGAGGTTGAGATGTATCTGAGTAGTTTAGATACAAATAGAAATCCACCAACAGGGATTCATTGATAGAAACCGGCAGTTGCGTTTAAAACTAGCTCGTTATATATATATGTTTTAAAGTGAAGACTGTGCAGTGTAGGGTTGTTCCCTCACCTGCTCAGTGGCAGTTGGGCAGTAGTAGACGAGCACGAGGGTGGTGAAGACATTGGTGGCGAGGCCGATGATGGTGATTAAGTTTGGGGCGATCCAGGACGGGACCCGTCCCACCAGCCACTCCCAGTAATACTGCATCAGAGGCTCCAGCAGGGAGCGTCCTGCACTGCTGTACCTGGAGGGACAGACAGCAGCCAGATGAAGACTTGATGACTTAAACTCACCACCCAGAACGTACTATAACTACTGGTGATGATGCAATACTGTCATCACTGCTGTCAAAACACACATCAGACAGAAGAGCCATGTACTTAACAAACATTGGCCTGGTCCGTATATCATTAGTTCCTAACGTGTCACTATATTAAACAAAAGGACTACACAGTTTTACCTGTGCTCCTCTAGTCTCTTGAGCTGGTGTCGGGACAAGGGGGGTGAGGGCAGCTCAATCAGCTTGCGCAGCACTCCAGGGGCAAGCCAGCAGGCCGCCTCCATGCCAACGCCCTGCCCAGGGTCCTTTTCCCGGCCAAGGCTTCGGCGAGAACGCAGGCCCCCCCCTTGCTGCTGCCCCGTGGTGCTCATGGAGCCCTGCTGCCTGCTGGTCTGGTCCCTGATGGCTCCGGCTCCGGCTCTGCCACTGTCCTGACGGATGGGGTTAAAGATCCACAGTGGGGCTGGGTGAGGCTGGAGGATACCTAGGAACAAAAACACCACAATCACAATACTATCATGTGCCGATACAAAACATGTTTCACACATCCGTGTAGCACCTGCACCCAACACAAGTGATTCTGCTGGAAGAGATCTTCCGTGTTTTGTTCATGCTGAGGTCGAGCAGAGTCCATCAAGTCTAAACCTTAGACTGACAGTGAGTTATAAGATATATAATAGAAATACATTTAAATGACATTTTATCTTAAAAAACGAGGGCGAGAGGTAGAATATATACGTCAACACAAACACTAGAATGTCACTAAGTGGAGAACATGTCCCTGTCAATCAACTGTCCCCTGGAATCAATAAAGTTGAACCAGTTTGTACCAAATCAGAAATATCAGTAGCCTCAATATGCCGGAGTTTTCGCCCATCAAGATCCGAAAATTATTCTCAGAAATAAACTATTCTGACAATGATAAAGATCTGGATCCGCACTAAGATGTAGTTTCCCCGACACACAGCAGGACCACGCTACAGTAGCCCGGACCGGACAAACTAAACACATTTTCAGTTGAACTTTTACGACAACTGAAGCTACCACAGGTTCTCTGTCATGTCTGTAAGGGGAGGGGGAGGTGAGGGGGTGTTCAGCTGCAACACGACACTTCACCACTAGATGTCACTAAATTCCACACACTGAACCTTTAAGAAGGTCGGCAAGTGAAACTGAACCTGACTGACAGCAATAAAACTACAGCAAATACAACTGACATCCGACGGAACAGGCGATGGACACTCAGGACTTTTGTGATTAATGTTTCTATTATTTATCTATATTCTATAAGAAGTAAATCCTGTGTTTGAATTAAAGCTTCTTCTCACGTTTGATCACATGTCAGAGCAGAGATTGGGTCACAGCTCAGTTTCTCTCGGGCTCCGAACAGAACCTGCTCTTAACGGTCAAACGTGTTGTTGTCACATGTGTTGTTGTCGGTGCGGACCCATGACGTGTGTGTGTGTAGCTTCTGAACATGAGAGTAACACACATGTCTGACGTGTTGCACAGCTTCATCTGCAGACGAGGGTCAGCTACTGACCGGTGACACAATCAGACACACACGTCACCCTGTGAACGAACAATCACTACACACTGTCAGTGTCACAATCTGCTGTCAACCGAGCTGCGGTTTGCTAGCTAGCTTAGTTGCTGTTAGCCATCTCCTCAGTACCACTGACGCTACCGACGCAGCTGACTCTGACCGCTGGCTGCGTTGGCTTCGTCTGCCGGTCGGTTCCTCGCGTCCTCACACCGACATCCACAGACACGTCGCAGTTGAATTTAAACCGAACCGACGCCTGCCTGCGCGTTAGCCTGAATTAGCCCGGACAAGCTAACCGACGGGTGTAGCATCGACTGACCTGACCGCCGAGAGGACGAGAGCCGCGGGCAGTCCGAGGGGCGGTAGCGGCGCTTGGTAGCCGGCAGACAGCGCCTCTCTGCCGGGTGCTCGGTGTCTGGTTTCCCCGGTATGAATTAAAACAGATACCGAAGGGCTCGTCCGCGGCGGCAGGAGGATCCACGACCGGTGTCACGGTGGCTGACACGGGGAGCTAGCTCGCGTTAGCCGCTACGGAAGTATCGCGAGGCTGCGGTAGTCTTTGCCCTGAGTGCGGTGTTCCAGGCGGGCAGACCGAGCAGAGGGCAAACAGGCTCAGGCCAGATTGAGACGTTTGAAAAACATATAGAGTAGAAATAGACGTTATAGATTAGATCTTAAACCACCTGTTTTTAAATTTCTATAAAGAAAAATAGAATCAACACGTCCCAGTTTCCTTATCTGAGTTTTTATTCTGGTGCTCACACAGGACGTATACGTGAGGGACAAATTATGTATATTTATTCAGTTTTACTTACAGATCATAACGTACATTATCTCAAGGCTATTTACATGTTCCTGGTCCCACGAGGAGGATCGCAGAGGACATTCAGGCTCAAAACACGCTGTAAATAAAGTTGTTTTGAGTCTAATTTGAACGTCTGGTGCTTTATTTTCTGTCTGAAGAATTGGTCACCATTTAGTTAAATTGTATTGTATTTGGCTGCAGCGCTGTTTACCCCTGAGACTGCTAAAGTGTTCTGTGGACTCAAACCCCTTCACCCACCTCCTCCATCGGTGGTGAGTAGGGAAGGAGTGAATTTTAATTTTTGTGTGAACTATCCCTTTGAGAACTTAAAATTACAGAGAAAACCTCATTAAAAAAGATCCCACGGTGATCGGGTGCCCTTTCAAATATATATTCTGACATTTAACGAACTCCAAAATCAAGTATTTATTAAAGACAATGAAGTTCAGCCTTATAGCAATGGAATTAACGGTTGATGCAGGTTTCACTAAGGCTCGGTTAGTGAACCAACAAGTTGCAGAACTCAAGCAGAGATTTGATGCACAAACACAGACCAGAACCGTGCAGCCACAGAGTTTAATAGAAATGTTCACGAGATCAAATGACAGCCACTCAAATCTTTGTCGTTCAGCCACACGTCTCCTCACAGAGACTCGGTTTCATCCAGTCTGGAGGCTCAGATGGCATCGTGTACAGTATGAGTTCAATTCTAAGAAGAGGAGAGAACACTGGTGGTTCAGGGCTCTTTTATACTCTGTATGGAAACAAAGGAAACAGCTGTAGCAAGTATTTCAGTTTCAGTTATCATCTGAAAGTGAGACGACAAACAGCAGCAGTGCAGTTGTTGTATTGTTGCACGTTGCTGCTGCAGGATGTTGATCTGCAAACAGGAAAAACATGTTTGACTTTTTCTTTGGTCGAGAATGATTAAGAGGTAAAGCAATTAGATTTAAGTCTGGATAAGTTTACGTATTCTTAAAAATGTAGACTTTAAATGTTGTCCCTGTCGTGTTTGCTTCTGAGGACATGTCCTTAAGGACGTGTCTTATTTTTTGGTTGTAGCGCCAAGTCCTTGATGTAAATATGACTGAGACTGAACATTGAGACATTTGTGTGTCTCTGCCGATCGACAGACGACTTTCATTCAGCTTTAACTCAAACACTCTCTCAACTGAAACTTAAAATTCTTGCAACATGTGGATGCATCTGCAGCCGAACGTGTGTCTTGGCACTAAAGACAAATGTATTGTTGTGCTTTATGTGTTTCATTGTTCAAATGATGGAGACAATTGATGATTTCTCATGTGTCTGTGGACAGAGCGGGGGGTTAGGCCTCTGTGTCGGACAGCTGAGTCAGGTAGGGGTTGTTGAAGAAGTCCCTCAGGAGGCTCTGCACCCGGGCGGGCTGGGGGCCCGGAGCGTCAGGGACCAGCTCCGGGTTCAGGTCCAGGTTAAGGACCTTCTCTGGGCTGAGGGCGGCGGAGCGGGTCTGGGCGGTGTGGAGCCCCTCCATGGCGCTCGACAGCCAGATGAGCCTCTTCAGACTCTGGATGTTTCGACCACGGTCGTGCATCAGCTGGTGTTCGCTCACAGCTCGGCGGCTGCGAGGAGACGGAGGAGAGATCAGTCAGGTCAGTCCACAACTCAATCAACATCCAATGATCAATATGTGAAACACGAGGGAGACAGAAAAAATACAGGAATGAGATTAAAACACTGAATTTATGACACTGAAATATTGCAAAAAGAAAACTGTCAATGTGAAAACATGAGACAATTATCAGAGATCCATGTTCGTGCAGGATGATATTTCTGGAGACATCAACATTTTTTATATTTCAGGTTTTTCTGAGAAATCAGAGGCGACGACAAATCCTCAGATTTTCCTCCAGTGTAAATCTGGACACTTCAACCTTACTGCCAAATTTCAGGAAAGGAATCCTTTTTTTGTGATTCTGGATTTCTGTATTTGAGTTCTTCATTTTATTAACATCAAATATTTTACTGCTTTAATGTTTCTTTTTAAATTCTTTCCTTTTTCACTGCTCATGACTCAAAACTGTGAATATTGAGCTCAATTTCTCAATGTTTATTCGTCAGGCTAATCTCTCTATTAATCTGTCTGTGGTTCATCTGCACGTGGACCATGTGGAGCTGTGGTTTACCTCTCGCTCTGGTCACACTGTGCCGCTGTAAAGACGACGAGCAGCGTGACCACGAACCACTGCACAGATCTGTGGGACAACAGCATCTTCTGCAGCAAAACATCAAGAAACCCAAATCACGACTCGACATTAGAAGAAAGAAAGAACAAGTAGCATCGTCCACATGTCACACAACGAGCTGACAACCGCCTTAAACTGTGACCCTTCAAATCTACACACGTCTTATGTCAGTTCATTCATCTCGAGGCTGTGACCAGTTTGAATTCAAGGTTTTTCTTTGCTTCTGTTCAGTGAAATTTGTCGTGAATTCATATGAAAAGAGTCAAATAAATATAACTTTGAATAAAAACATTTCCTCAGATTCATCTTTAAGCTTTGTGCCTCAGCTCTTAGACATTTTAAATAAACCAACACGTTTACAGAAGTAACTTGAAATAGAAATGAACATGTTGCAGTTGTTTGAAATAAGAAATTTAAAGAAGAATTTGTTGAAATAAAGAATTTCACATTTAGCTGACTCTGTAAAAAAAAAGGAATTGTTTAAACAGCAAAGTGAACATTGTAAAAATAAGCTTTAAGATGTTTGATCTTTTCTTCTTCTCCTTAACTTTTATATTTGAAAAGAATCAATGCTAATCAAATCAACAGAAAATTACATTTAATAAAGAAATAAAACGTCTAAATATTCCAACCTCACTGCTGTTTGAACATAAATCACCACATTCACAGAAGTAACATGGAAAAAACATTTTAGATAAAATGATAAATTAATAAAATAAAGAGCAAACATTCAACGTTCAGCTTTGATAAACGAGGAATATTGAAGATACTCACGTCGTGTGTGTGTCGCTGACAGCAGCTCCTCTAATGATCACGACTCACGAGTCTGAACTGACTTCAGGTCCGACCTCAGGACCTTTTTATAAAGCCACCTGACACACACACACACACACACACACACACACACACACACACACACACACACCCACACAGGGGCTTATACGAGTCACAACAGATTCAAAGTGGGGCCTTTGAGTTGCTAATGAAACAGACGTCTGCGTCGTCATCTCTCTGACATGTGAGTTTTGTGTCTGTGCAGAGGAAATATCAAATGTTTCTCAGGTTATTTGTGTTTGGTACAAAAGCCCCGAACAGCCCGGTGCGTCTCCGTGAGGTTCACGCTCTCTCAGAGACTCTTTACATAATCAGGTGCTTTTAAAACCTCAGGAAGGAAAATTCAATTGAGGGATTATCACGTTTCTCCTCGTTATCATTCTCGGCTCTAATCCAGCAGCGGCTCCTCTCGGGAGGATCCGAGCGTCCTGGACAAAGAGCAGTTTAGAGAAATGGAGCTGAATGTTTTCACTGATGTTGAGGACACAGACTCAGGGATGAGTCAGGGTTTGAGAAGTTGAAACTTTTGCCTGTAGTTAAGATGCCTGTTGCCTGGAGCTGTCCTCCAGCTTCTTGACATCACAACCCCCCCTCCCCTCCCCCCACACACACACCAATCAACCCAAACCACAAGAGGCTGCAGGTTGCCTCGGTGCCGCCACAGTCACCGGGAGACACGCAGCGGTCTTAACAACACCTTCCTGGACCAGTTTCTATCAGTGAGAAATGTAGGACACGTCAGAGGCTGCTGGGCGGAGGGATGGAGTGATCGGGTCCATTAAGGATCAACTGAGAGTGGTCAGAAGTTATTGTTCTCATGGAGAGAGAAGAAAGGAAGAAGAGGAAGCTCCTATGTAGATATGTACTGTATTTGTATATATATAGAGAGATATACTGTATATGTATCTATATGGGCGGTGTGGCCTAGGGGGTAGAGTGGTCGTTCTCCAACAAGAAGGTTGCCGGTTCAATCCCCACTCTTCCCCATCTGCATGCCGAAGTGTCTTTGGCAAGATACTGAACCCCTAATAGCCCCTCATAAATGTTGAGTGTACTAATTGTAAGTCGCTTTGGACAAAAGCATCAGCCAAATGACATGTACTGTAATATATAGAGAGATATACATGTATATAGAGATATTGCACCTTGTAGGGCTCATATCACTCTGCTCCACGAATCAGGCCTCAAGTCTCCAGAAGTCTCCAGAAGTCCAGCAGGAGCCGTAGCCTTCACGCTCCACTGCTGTGGAACCATCTCCCAGTTTCAGTCCTGGAGGCAGATGTGAATGTGGTCTGAACAAATAAGATTTGATTTGATTGATTGGTTGATTGAGGTGCGACTCAATCAGATGGAGAACACCTTTCTCTACAGCAGGAAGCACAAGGGCCAATCGGACAGTTCAGGGTCTGTGTGTATCATACTGCAGGTGCACATTTGGAATCCTTCAACAAGCAAATGATCATCGACACTGAAAGCATTTTTAGAAAAATTTTCTCTCACAAGTTTCCTTCACACATGAGGGAGGCAGCAGGAGGTTGTTGGTTTGTGTATAAAGTTGAACTCATCTGTTTAATCAAAGATGTCACGTGAGAGGAGTTTTCCTTATTTCATTGTCCTTCATTCACAGAATGTTGACAGATGTAATTTTCTGACTTCTTCACTTATCACAGGACATCATACAACGCTCATCACGACTCATCATTAAAAGGAGAAAGAACAAGTAGTGTCATGTGATTGAGTCATTTTCAATTCAACCAATTCTCTATTATCTTTTAGAATTTTTTGTTGACCTTCACTTTGACCTTTAGTAGATCAGCTCCTCAAGAGTTAATCGTAACAGCTGAGTGAGGTACACACACACACACTCGCTCGCACACACACACACACACACACACACACACACGCACAAGCACACGCACACGCACACACATACACACACACACACACACACACACACACACACACACACCTCCAACTTCAACCTTTATAGTGAAATACAAACCCCTAGTAAAGGTTATAACTAACCAATACAATTTAAAGACAATGAACTATAAAAATAAATATATACAGTGAAAAGAGAATATTTACAGTGTGACATCACTGCACTTGTATAAATTGATTATTGCACATTTCTACTGCAGCTTTCCATACACAGCTTTGATTTATAAATCAGGTGTCGTGCAGCCTGTGTCCACATGGGGACAGTGTTGCACCAAGCAGCTGAGAGCAGCTGGAGGAGGAGGAGGAGGAGGAGGAGGAGGAGAAGGAGGAGGAAGAGGTAGTGTTGTTTCATCATAGCAGGAGCTGCAGAGTCAGAGGGAGCCTGAAAGCTATGAGTCTGATAAACTGTCAGAGAGCAGCAGCATCACACTGAGACAAATAACACACATTTACAGTAGATGAGAGATGTGTGTGGTTTTTTCCAGAAGATACGTACCAAGTCGTCTCAGACATTTGATGCAATATTTGCAACGTAATCAGAGGATTTATTGTATTTCTGAGAGAATCTGTCGTCATGCGCTGGAGAGAAACGAGGGAAAAAGCACCGGGGAGATTTAATGAAAGCAGATCCAAGATCAGACGAAAGCTTTTCATGTGTCTTCACTTTTAGTTTTTATCTTTTTATCACTGGTTGGTAAAATCCAGATTTTTGACTCATGATGAAAGAGATGGTAATTTTCTTTAAACATCCTCTTCTTTCTTCAAGTACGAGAGAAAAGATCATAGATTTATTTTAATCTTCAGATCTGACATCTCCTTGTGACCTCCACTGAGGAGTTGTTCTGTTTTCACTACCGTCTGTTTGCTTGTTTGATTGTTTGTGAGCAGAAATACACAAAAACTAGCAGATGGATTATCACGGAACCTGGTGGAAGGATTCGATTTGTGTCTGAGAAGAACCCATCACATTCTGGTGCAGATCTGGATCAGCAGGAGGATCTCTGAATTGTTTTTCTATTTAACCTTGAGAAATTTGATTTTTTTTTTCCAATTTCCATCGATTTCTCAGTTCTTTTCCTCAGATCTTGATGAAAGATTCAACAAAGTTTGATGCAGATCTGAATGATTATTCACATCTATCGAATATAATGTTTCAGAATGAACTCTTTCCTGTGCCAGATGCATGAAGACGGCCCTGAGGGAATGTTCTGTTCAGGCATCATATTCATATTATACTAAATGAATGTGAACTTGTGCTTTACCTGTTAAGAAAAACAAAGCAAATTAAATATAAAAGTGCTTTTTAGAGAAACTGTCTTGTACAGAAACACTCTATTTGACCATCAGTGGTTTCATTATCAGAAAGTTCATAGTAGATTAACTTTGTTTGTTTCAGCGACAGAAAGTAAATTGTGTGTTTAAAGTTGAGTGATTGAAATACTGAAACCTGAGTATATAAGTATATTAGTATATATAATACACTGGATATTCTTTACCTGGATACTGCTCAGAGATCAACAGAATTAATTACCACTTGTGACTGCAGAGGGCGATGCCGCTCAAGAAAGGTTTTCTCTTGAATGACCAGCAGAGGGCGACTCCACCAAGTCAGTTTCTATAGAAATCTACGAGGAAACTACCTCTCCCTTGATTTATAACGTCAGTAAACATTTTCTTGAGGAGTTCATGGTCTCAATCTCCAGATGCTTCATTACAGCATGATGTTCCTTTTTAACATTTTGGTGTGACTGACAGCCAAAACCATCCAATGGCTGCAGGTCAAAGATGTAGGTGGGCGTGAAGTCAGGCTCCTCCCCTTGCCCACATCAATATTTGGAACTAAAGAAGAATTAGAATAAAGTAAATTGTAAAGAAGATATATGAATGTATGCGTATTTATAAAAAAATCACAAATGGAAACAGGTATATTTCAAATCCCAATGGCTTTATTTTATGTATATAGATTTGTATATATTTATATAGTATATATACTGTATATACTTTTGTAACAACTTTTACTCAGTTGCTTGATTATCATCTTTTGTTCAGCGTAAGTTCAAACGACATGACACTAAGACCAAGGCATTCCACATGATCATATCTTACAAAAGAGTAAAGAAAACGTGTGCGTGTGCACCTGTCGTGCACATACACACACACATACATACATACATCAATGTACAGGTATCGTGGTTCTGTTTGTAGAAAGAACTGAAAAGTAAAGACGGAGACAGAGTGAGAGGAGGCGAGACAGCCGATGAGCCACTGGAGCTGAACTGGAGGATTGTGTTGCATAGATCGAAGCAAACAGGAGGAAGATGATGGACAGGAACCGACGGGATGAAGAAGGTGACGCACACACCGAGGAAACACACCCACACACACACAGGGAAGCACAGGACGTTTTATTCTGGCTCACACACACTTAACCCAAAGTTAACGTGTTTTATTATAAACCAAGATTTGGACCTGACGATCGAGGCCTCCACTGCCGACGAACGAATATCTTCCCGTCTACACTTCTTTCGTTTTACAAAATATCTCCTTCCAGACGAGAAACCGACAGATGTTAGACCAGCAGGTGGCGATAAAGCCGACATCAAACAACCTGGCAAAAACCAGAGAAGAGGTCTGTGGTCTGAGTGATGTCGGGTGAGGCTCCTCCCACAAAGCAACAGTTATTGAAAATGTAAACGTTTGTATGAAACTCAGTTTAAGTGACTGAAGACGAGGTTTGGACGAGAAACTCAAAAGTTTGTTTTGCTAAATCTCCGCATCAGTGTGGACGTGAATGTGTGAATCAGATTCAACCTAACAACCACACGGTGCCACGAGAGGAAGATTATCAAACATTAAGATCCATCCTCTGGAAACCATGAACGCCTGAGTCCCATTCAGCCCCGATCCATCAAGGACATGCTGAGATGTTTCATTGGAAATGTGAAAAATCTGAAAATCACCAAAGACACTGGGATTCATTCTCTGGGAACCAAGATGTTTCTGACCATCCGATTGGCTGTTGAGATATGTGAGTGTGGGACGAGTGGCAGCGTTAACTGGTTTGGCTGAACTGAAAGATTCATGTTGGTTTTTTTTGTCACGTTCTCGTTAAACTGAGAAAAAAAAAAAAGATTGTTGAACACACAAACCAATTAAGTTTGTTCAAATTAAAGTGAAAAGAATACACAACACAATTGTTAAATTTGACTTGAACAAACCTAATTGATAAGTTTTACCAAATGAAGTATTTTTAAGTTTATTTTACAGATTATCAATTGAAAAAAGTAAATTTAGGTAAATTGTTAAGAAAATGTGACGACAGAGTCAAACCTCCATGTCCATCAGTCAGTTTAATTCTAATGTTTAAGCAGAAACACAATGTGAAGAGTGTGTTGAGTTGTGTAGTGACTCGTTTTAAACCCTTTAATCTTTAGGGAATCACACATTAAAACTTAGTCAGTGAGCAGGTGTGTAAAATATAAATTCATCGATTATCACAAAGACATTTCCTGAAACTCTCCTGTTTTCTCATTTGAAGTAAAATCTGATTTTAGCACAACAGTGTGAAGCAGAGGAATCATCCACCATCAAACTTTAAACCTGACTCACATCTGGTTTAACGATCGGGTGCAGATACAGATCCTCTTCAGAAAACAACCGAGGAAACATCTGGAGCTGGGTTTGGTTCCTTTTGAGTCTTTTGGTCTTTTTCTGGCAGCGATTTAAACCAGTTTAAAAGTTGACCAGTTAACCACCAGTCATCACCCTGACAAGAGGACGCCTGTCAAACATCAGACTGATATCGATAAACTGTTTGTGTTTCAACATTAACACACGTTCAGTCCTTAAACCCACATATTGAGTCTTTTCTGATCATATTGAGAAACTGATCAGAAAAGTATTTCAGTTTTCTCTTGATTAATTAATCTGTGACTATTTATATATAGTAAATTATAAAACGTTGGACATTTCAGAATTTGCTCTTTTCTTCCTAATTTGTGAAGATTAGCAAAATGCTTTGGATTTTTTGGACAAACTTTTGGAGTTTCTCATTATTTTCTGATATTTTAAGGACAAAACAATATATTGATCAATAAAAAACATTATAACAATGATTAATCAAATAACAACACTCCTTAGTTACAGCCCTACGTTTGTTTAGTATTATATGAGACAAATTAAGTTTCTTCATGATCCTTTCTGTTAAATATCAAAACATCAATCAGCCTCTGACATCCACACAGACGTTTCACAGGTGAGCCACATTATCCCCGTTTCCCTCCCCCACCTGGCCAGCAGGGGGAGGCAGGAGGATAATGTGTGGATGGATGTGATTGGTGACGTGATGACGTTTACTGTGAACTGTCTCCCTCCTCCTCTCACTGCACACATGAGTAGGTGATGAGCTCAGGACAATATGTAGATCAGAGTGTTTCTGTGAGTGTGTGAGTGTGTGTGATTGTGTCTGTCTGTGTGTGTGGGGGGGGGGGATGGAACAGTGGACGAGCAGACAGATCTTCTAGCTGTTCCGTTTCTGGATAAATGAGACGATGGAAACAAAAAGACGAATCTTCATCTTTCATCAATCCACCCATCAGAAATCACAGTTTTAATTTTCCTCCGTGTGTTTCACCTCACAGTGCAAATACATGTGTGTGAGCGTGAGTGTGTGTGTGCGTGTGTCTGGGGCATGTGTTTGAGATTCATTCTGAAAACAAGTCAAACATTTGTGATGTTTCATTCCATACTAAAACATGCAGAACACAGAACATTGAACACATATACTGAACAGTTAGTTTTATCCAAATGCAGTTACTCTTTTTTTTTATCTCTTTTTGTACAGAGTGGCTTTAGGCTACACAGAACACGACAGAACCAATCGCACCAGGTTGGACATATTGCTTTAAACCACCAAATTTGTATATATGTCATGCATGCCACATAGATGATATTATGTTTATACAAAAATAACACCAACGCCTATTACTGTGTATCATAGTAATTACAGAAAACAAATCATTTTCAGTCTTTTTTTGCAATAAAGTTCAACTGAGAAACCATATATATCTATATATCTATTTATTTATATCTAATATATACCTACTAATGTATTCATATCTAATATATATATTAGATATACATATATAGTTAAATCATATAAATATATAGATATATATGTTGGGTGGTTATGACTTTTTCCCGGTGTGATATTCCAGTTCTTTTTTTTAAAGTGTGAATTCTGAAGTGGATGTGAAGGTTCTCCAAAGATTTCCTTTAGAATCCAGCGACTGGAAGAAGAAGCAGCGATGAGCTGATCAAAAGCAGAGTTCCTTCTCCGTACTGAAGTCCTAACGGGCAAACTGAGCTCTGATGTCCACAAACGAAACCTTCAGAAAACTAAAACCAGGTGAAGACTTTCCGTCTGCTGCTGAGTCTCGTCCTGCTTCGTCCTTGTGATTTGATTTGTGACGTGGCTGAAGCCAGAAACACAAAAAGAAAGGGGGTCTCTGATGGGCCGGGGGCTGCACTGTGCGCCTGGCGTGGAGATGTGAGGGCAACCGGTCCAACAGACGACCACCACAGCCACACCGAGGTCATGGCAAGAGCAGAGGGACAATCTTATCCAGGCTGAGGGGCGGGGCTGGGCAGGGGTGTGGGAGGGGCAAGGGGGAGTCACGTGACCACAAAGCGTCCACACAGATTTGCGCAGAAGAAGGAACACGATGAGAAAACGGCTTTGGCAGAACACTCTTAAAGCTTTGCTAGGTGATGATTGGCTGATGCCCCCCCCCCCCCCTCCCATTTCCTGTCGCTCACAAAGAGCAGGTTCACTCCTTCACTTGCACGACTATATTTACATTGCACTGATCGTAGGGGAACAGCTGTTCTGTCAGATTCAGCAACAGAAACAAAGGAAACGTTTTGGATGCTGCGTCTCATGGACACGCCCACAGTGACATCACAAACGCTTCTGATGCCACGAGAGTCGCTTAAAACGGTGACAACGTTCACGGCTGAAGCTTTGTCCCGCCACAGGCCCCGCCCCCTCAGGGAACAATTCAGTCAGACAGAACTGGTTAGGCTTTGTGAATCAAGGTCCACGTACACTAACCTCCGCGTTTAGCTTTATTTACACTTTGGGAAAGACATCGCGGCGTTGGCCTCAACAGGCGCCACTTTGCATTTGACTGACAGGTCATAGAGAGGTTTATAGGAACGTACCTGTTTGGTAAATCTACTTTTAACACAACTATTCTTTAAATTAAGTCTAGTTTCAAAAATTGGATTGTGTATCTTGCATTGTGATAACCTGCATAGGGTTAAGTTCAGGCTTCATTTGTCCTCTCTGGACATTAGTATCGAGAAGCTTTAAGATGGTTTTAGAGAACAAGGCCCAGGTCTCTAAAAAAGTAATAATACAGAATCAGGGTGTTTTATTTTCTTGGTTTCATCCTGGGATACAACTTTTGACTGTTTGATGATTATGACTGACTTTGCCTGTCAGGTTACTGTCTCAGTTTTGTTGTGTCTGAGGTGCAGACATGACCCCGTTGGGAGGGGGGGGGGGCATCCTGAAGTGGGACACAAGCTCCGATCGTCTTTAAAGTCGTCACCTCCGACCAGACGGAAAACATCATTGATTCAAAAGAAAGTTGTAGTAGCTTAAAGAAAACAAGGGAATCCAGAGGTTGGATAAATAATTATACACTCCCATTTAATGGTTGATACAGTTAGCTGTATTCATGTTGCATTTGCTGAAGTCTAATGGAGACGGATAACTTTGAAATCACATAGCGTGTAGTGTGTCACAACATTTAGATCAGGTGGGAAAAGGGGGCTGATGAGAATAGATTGTAGAGATTCCAATTGAGCGGCCGACAGGAAGTAAACAAGTCACTGCAGATTTCTGAGCCCTAACATCAGGTGACCAAGACGACACACGTGGCATAAATATTTAGCGAGCTGTAAAAAGAGTCCACGTTGGATTCATCTCATTCATGTACTGTACTGTCACCAAACTCTTCAGCCTATACATATATATTCATATATCTCCAAAATATTAAAAAGTACTTAATATAAAAATACAGAAGAATTGTAAAAAATGAGCAAAACATTGAATTTTATATGAAAACCATGCAAGAAAGATTCCCCATTCAGTTAAATAGTAACTTTAAGATTCTGGAAAGCAAGGGAATGAAAGGGAAATGGTCGGATGAGAGAAGCGCAGGCGAACTGCCACCCACTCGCTTTTCATGTAAACATTGTAGAGGTCCTTTATCTTGGATTCGGCAGTGACGACTGAAGATTTTCTCCTTGCTTTTTGGTCATGTTTGGAGTAAAGGGCCGGGAGAGTGGGGGGGTTGGGGGGAGTCAGGGGTCAGAGGGGGTCGTGGGTGAGAAAGTCCAAAGGAAACCTCGAGAACAATGAGATAAAAAACAATACAGACAACCTATAAAATATGGCTCTGAGTTACATAGAAAAAGCTCGTCAGCGGGGGAGGAACCTAGTCGTGACAGAAAGTGGAATATGGCAGTAGCACGTCCCTACGATACAACGGGTCGGACACCGGCTGAGAGGGGGTTAGACGCTTTGCTGCTTCTGATTGGAGGATGATTCCTTCTTCTTTTAATCTGCAGACAACAGGCAGGAAGTACACGGTCACACAGTGGATTTAACTCTACAGGCTGAAATCATCTGGACTTCCATAAACCTCAGCGTGGCCGCCACACTGACGTCTGTCAATCAAACCCAGCGCCAGCAGGGAGGGACGATGATGAGGAGGATCAAGCTCCTCCTCTGCTGCGGCTGTGGGAGGTCACTGACAGCCAATTTCGTTTCTGTTAGTAAAATCGGACAAACGAGGGAGACATGGGATGCCGTACTAGGATTGGTCTTTGACACAGACACACAGTCCAGAACCTGTTCAGAGATATAAGTATATATGTTGTGTCTGTCGAACAGGACGACCTGCACCGCCAAGCGGAACAGACTCATCGATACTCTCAACCTAAATGTTCTCGTCTTTGACACCACATTCAAATCTGAAGAAATCTAAGAAAGGATGACACAGTGGAGCAGCGGGTGGTGGTCCCCTCACAGCATCAGTGATCACGGTCTTATCCAGTCAGAGCCTCTCACCAACGACTTGACAATCTACGGAAGTTAACGTCAAAAACCGAGATGGAGAACGGATGATAAATCACATTTTAGATTCGTTTCTGTTGGTGTATTGGTATTTCTCACATTTCAGACGTTGGTGGGTTTTTGTGACCGGTGGAAAAACGGGTTGAGAGGAGGAGCAGAGCAGACTGGGGCGAACCCAGCCTTTCACCCAATGTGGGCTGTGATGTGTTCTGGCACCTTCCAACCCGGCACTGGTGAATCACTTTCCCCGAGATCTGGACCACGTGGACTCTACACAGATTGTGCTTCGCCTACAAGAGAGCGGGCGTGTGGAGAACGTCCATGTACGTGGACACCCACCGTCCTGCTGTCGAGCGCGAGGAGGCTGTAACCGCCGCGCGACACTTTCCTTCTGAGTACTGATGAGTCTGATCCCGAGCTGTGGTGGAAACAGGATGTTCGGTCCGACAGAAGTTCTCCGAACAGATGCTGCTGCAGACTAACACACAGATGGTCGACTAAACAGAATCCCAACTATTCATTCCAAGTTATCATGCGACTCAACACGAATGAAGCAGAACATGCATCGTACTAGAAGGGGGGGGGGGGTTGTGATCCACACGGCTGTGTCCTATCAGCGCTGTGGATCTACTAAGGGAGGAGGGGGGGGGCAGAGAGAACCAGGACCCTGACAGGATGAGATGAGGTCAGACGCCCACTCAGCTTCGATATTTTTGGGTAATAAACATTCTGTTTCTCCACATGCAACAGCAGCGAAAAAGAAAAAGAACCAACACGTACAGACACGATAAAGGGAAGAACATCTTTTAAACCTTGAAGACTGTAGTGTCACACTCACAAGACATTCTCTGGAGTTTGAATCAACCATCCATCAACATTCGTTAGAGGGTTTTTCAAAAACAAACAAAATGCTCAACATCTAAAAAAAATAATAAAATGTTTAAAATCAAAAATAAAATTAAAACGGTTACACATTTTTTGCAATTTTTTGCCTAAAAATCTTCTGATCACCAAACCCGGCTGTTAGCTGTGTAGAAGAGCGGAAGCGTATGTACATGAGAACCTCTGCACTCGTTGAAAAGTTCGGTGCCGTTTTTCGAGAGAGCGTAGAAAGCGGTAAAATGAAGCGAGTACAGAAACACGACATGCTGCTGCGAGTCCCGCCAGGATTCAAACCAACGGTGTTTAAAAGCTGTTTCCAAAAAGGATCATCAGGTAAAAAAAAAAAAAATATACATGAATGGACTACAGGACAAATCTTCCGCTGCGGAGAGATTCCACCCTCCACTGATTGGCGTGTGTGGTGGGTTGGAGGGGGTGGGAGGGGCCTGGGGCTGGGGGGGGGGGGCAGACTTACAGGCAGAACGACGCCACAGTCAGTATGAAAAACACAACGTGGCAGGAATGGCTGACGGGGGGGTGGGGAGAAGCGCGTGTGCGTGCAGAATGAAGGAATGAGTGGAGTGATGACTTCCCTCCTCAGTGCGACAGTTCAGTTGGTGGGATGACACGTGATGCTGATGAAGAGGAGGGAGGAGGAGTTGGAGGAGGTTGGGGAGGAGGAGCTCAGATGGATGGCTCTTGGCTGCGGGGGGGGAGGGCGCTGGGCGGCTCTCCTCCTCCCGTCGCCCCAGAGGAGGCGCTGGGAAGGGGCTCGATCTCGTCGCCGCTCTCCTCGATGGGGGGGTTGCGGGCCTCCTCCTCGGACAGGGGCACGAACTCGGGATGGGCCATGAAGCTGTGGATGGAGCTACGGGACTCTGGGCTCTCCAGCCGCAGGGAGCTACGGAACGCGTTCACCACCTTAATCTGGAACAAGGAAAGAGAGGACATGTCAGAGGTCGAGCAGAAGGACACGCAGAGACCCTATGGTTAGGAGCAGGGGATCAGGGGCGGATGATGTGTCTGTGCAGGGAAGGAACAAAACCACGACACACAACGGCAAACTGAAGTCGGCTGGATGAGAACATGGAGGTGGAGTGAGAAGTATTCACGGCACATCAACACAATAAGTACAAAACCATAATAAGTACAATAAGGCAACTGAAAAATAAACAAAAAAACAGGCAGGTGAATGTAGAGGGAAATCAAAACACACACAGACACACACACACACGATAATCAATCATACAAGTCGGACATTAACACAATCTGCTTCTACTGCTTGTGTCTTCAGAGGATGTTTTACATTTTAAAACTCTTTTCCCCAATATCTGAGAGAACATGAGTTATGAACACGTCTCAAGAAGGTTCTGTTACTGAGTCAAGCTTCACTGAACTTTGAATAAACAAGTAAACAGCTTAATCTTGAGGAGTGCGATGGACCAGAATCCTCTGTGGGTATATAATACTTGAGTGGTGCAATAATAATAAATATAAAATAGCCTAAAGTCAAATTTAGTGTAAAAAATAAACAAAATAAATAAATAAAACCGACTGACATGCAGGGGAGTTATGACTCCTGGTAACTCAGCCACAGCAGTGTCATCAGCATTTCAAACGAAACCCAGTCCCAGCAAACAACAAACAACAAACACACAAACACACACATGCTCTGGAAAAGCGGCAAACACATGCACACTGTAAAGCATTTATAATCACATTCAGAGCCAGAAACGTTTTGTCCTCTGGCTGCTCTCTCCGCTCGCTGCCTAAAGTCGCAGCCTCTGTGATGAATCCAGTGAGGCTGCAGCTGATCACACTGATTCATACACACCAGCACACACTCTTCATTATAATTAATAATCCTGCAGTTCAAAGCTCTCTATTACTGAACCACAGGAGAGCTGCAGGCTGAGCACTGCAGCTTAGAGCATACATGTAACCATCACACACACACAAGTTAAAAAGCTCTTGGCTGTTAAACCATGAGAGACTTGCTGAGCCTGACAGATTTAACCCTGCACAGGATTAACCCATAAAATTATCTTGGTGCCCAGGCTGTCGCCTCCAAGTAGAAAAGAATAAAGAAAAGAATAAAAGGAAAAACAACAAAAGAAATAGGACAGAGGTTGTTTTTTTCTTCTTCTCACTAACACGAATCTGAAGATTTCACATTATCTTTGTCTCATTGGCCACATGTGTCACATGTGCCAACAGTTGTGATCTGTCAGTGACTCGTCAGGCAGCAAGTCGCATCAGGGTCACGACATGCAGGGGGATGAGCAGCAGGCGGAGAGGAAGTGATGACAAGTATCAAACACACACAGGGATTAGGATGGAGAGAGACAGGCACAGAAGATGAGGAGGAAGTAGAGAGCGATGGAATCAGAGCAAGAGATGGGAATTCACTTTTACACTTTCTCTCCCCTAGTGACAATAGGTGTTTTTTACATTTACACAGATTTCTATTTGAATAATTTATTAATCTTGATGAAAAGTCATTAAGAGAAGAGATATCTATAAAAATGTGTTGTGTTGCAGCTGGATTGAATCTAATGAAACTGTTGGTTGTTGCTTTACTGAGTTCCTGTCTTTTTTGTTTTTTAAACAGGATTACGCAAAACTTGGCTGAAGGAATGGAGCCTGGAAAAAATCCCATAAATGTTGGTACAGATGCAAATTAGGGGATGGTTTCCTCCTCTGCTTCCTGCTTCTGCAGCTTCACATTAAAAGCTTTCACACGAAACATCGGAAGTGCTTTTATTGTGAAGTAGCTGCAGACCAATACAACTGAGCAGAACCTGACATTTCCTCTGTTAGGAGATCACACGTTCCCTCCACCCCATCATCAGGTCAAACTTCATGTGAATTCCTATCGTGTTTTTCTTTAATCACTGAGTTGGTTGTTATAACTATTAGAAAATGTCAGATTAGTTCAGGACGTGCAGAGACCCGGTGATGAGAGCACAGCGTTCAGAGTTTCATGCAGTGCACACAGAGAAAGAGAAACAGAGTCCAGCCGGGTGGAGCGAGAGGTTAGCTGGCCTGCGGGCACCGACTCACTGCCTGCAGTGGAGGAGGAAGCAGCAGGGGGTGGAGCCCCGGCCGAGTTGGTGAGAGAGGAGGAGGAGCTAAGCCCTACGTGGGTGGGGCTAGAGAGAGTTTTGGTGGCAGTGGCATCATTGTGCTGGCTGACGACGGACGGCTGGCGGCGCAGGGCACCTGGCACCGCCGCCTGGCCCGTCTGGAAGGTATAGACCACATCCATCTGAAGGAAGGACAGCCACAGCACACAGTTAGAGAGCAGAGACAGAGAGAGAGAGAGAAGACAAGACACGAGAAGGAAGGAGACACTTGTAGAAAGGTTACAGAAGGTTTTTAAAAGGCTGAAGTTGTCAGTTATTAAAGTTATTTTTCTAAAGTGAAACAAGCAGCAGACAGACAGGAGAAGTAGCCCAGGTGATGTTCCCCCACAGAGGGAGTGGGATTCGATCACTGTTCTCCAGGAGAATTGACGGCAGGAGCATGACCCAGAGAGTTAATGTACATCAAACCTTTAACTTCAATAGGAAAACAATGGATTGTGGATAATGTCGCTCTTTGCATTTTTGTCAGTTGTTTCTTCACAGGTCACAAAAACTCTCATTTGACCCAAATCTCTTTCTCCGAGGCGGGATAATGAACCTCATGTGATAGTTGAACTCGTCTTTGTTCGATTAAACGTCGTCTCTGAGCGCTTCGCTGCCAAAGGTCAGAGTCTCACACAGACCTCATCTCCAGCTGGTACAAACCTGTGATCCGCCGTTATCTCAACTCTCCCCACGTTGTAATTGGATCTTAATACACAAATTAATTAGGCACGGAAGCGTCTCGGGTCAAATGCGACTTTTCTCGAGGTATCGCTACGACTTGAATCAGGGTCGTTTACCAGAAGGACACATGTTCCAGTCCCCGGGCTAACTATGCTAATGTTGAGAAGAGAATATCAAACCGGGAAAGGATCCGTAGAACTGATGAAGGTCTGGTTTCCATTGTCAGTGGTGTAATATACATGACCTGATGACACATTTGTGAAACATTTCCATAAGCATTTCATTACTTTCTTATATAAACTTGCATTTGATATCACTGGGGCCCTAATACTTATTTTTCCTTTTTTGATAAAATATGCAAACATTTGATTTAATTTCTGAAATAGAAATAAGGGTCTTGTGAGCGTTCTATATTTGTGCCGGTATAAAGAAACTTCCCATGTTCCCCAACCTTGGTTTCACCCTCCAGTTTCTACAAGTCAGACGGCTTCCTCAGCTTCTGATTGTGGCATGAAGCAGAAAATCCAAACAGAGATTCTTACTTCTCTCAAGGTACCAGTGGATTGTTTCTACATATTCTAACCCAATTACTGAAAAATACAAAATCACATTTTTTCTTTAATCCAATCTTGGGCCACAGTGGTGATCTGTTCTGCAGCTGAAAGAAAGTATCGAGCTGACAAAGAAGATGGAGAGACAAAAGAACGTGAGACAGAAACAAAACCAGGAAGAGGATGATGGAGTGATAAGGATAAAGGTTTTAAAAAGTGAGGAGAAGGGGAGGAAAGATTGAGAGAAAAACGCAGTAGGAGAGAGAAAGCTGTCAATTACTCAGTCACAGACAAAAACGTGAACATCCAGAGGAAGCTCAGATAGGAGGGAGGGATGAAAAGAAGAAACAGAGCGAGGAAGAAAAGCTTTAAGAATCCTGCTGAAAGGAGGGGAGGCTGGAGAAAGAGGGGAAACTGTGTCACTTGGAACGACTGATAAAGTTTCAGCAGTGAGTGCCGCTTGTACCAATTATTCCCCCACTGTGTTTGACTGTCGAGGCGTTGAGCGGCACAACGCTGCCCACCAGGATTAGAGAGGAGGAGGACAGGAAGAGGAGCACAGAGAGATAAGAACCTAATTAGCTTGCAACCTTTCGTCGCCTCCCCCTCCATCCCCTCATCCTCCCATCCCAATAGGACGACAGACTGATATAACAGATACTTGAAGAGAAAGCAGAGAGAGCTTCCACAGGTTCTCCTGATCAAATCATTAGCATTAGCATTCCAGAAAACAGATCTTGTGTCCAGCTGGTGCTGAGCGTCGCCTGATGGTGGAACGTCCAATCGGCTGCAGTCAGCGGTGTAGTGCAGTTTAAACTGAAGTGTAAACACAGGTACATGGAGTAAACACATTTATCTTCTGACGCAACTAAGATAAGATTCTGCCTCTTCTACAACAAGATGTCAACCACGGTGAGAACTTTCTAATATCAGAACCTTGTGAACAACATGCAGTGGACATATTTATAAAGGAAAGTAATATTTTCAAACTCTCCCTTGTCAAACAATGTTATTCCTGTAATCGTGTCCCACTCTGGCCTACAGTAGAAATCAGCTGTTCAAAGTGACAGTTTGCAAATAAACGTCTGGCTCATAGACGACTTTCAAGATGAGAGAATCGTTTTTACATATAATATTAAAAACCTTAAATATGATTGTTGTAGGAATGTGATTAAGTAGAGAATAGAAGATCCTGAGATAGTGTTCATTGTTTGTGGAAAGGAAACCTTTGAGACGTTGTGTGAAACGAGTGATGTTCTGTCTGTTAGTTTGAGTCTTCAGCTTCAGCAGAGGTCAAACTGGAAAAACTCCAGAGGACGCAGCAGAAGAATATATTCGTTATTATTAATTCAGATGTGTTAAGCTTCTGGCCACAATAAGCAGAAGTTGGAGCCGCTCTGAGAGGAGGACACCTGACCTCTGTGGCTATGTGTGTGTGTGTGTGCGTGTGCGTGTGTGTGTGTGGGAGCACAGCGTTGGCTGCTGTTCCTTCAGGTGGGTGTTAGCATCGAGGCTAATGAAGCCCATAGGGACTGAATGGCACTGCTTGTGGACAAGCTAATGCTCAGTGCGTGTTGTTCTATCCTGTAGGAGGATGGTAACACACACACACACACATCCAGCAATGAGTCACTAGTGAAGATAGAGATGTGATGGGAGGGTTCCTCTGCTCAGGGACGGCTGCTAACCAAAGATTTTCTAATCAACTAGTTCAAGAAATTAGTCGTTGTACGTTTGTAGCATTGAATAACTTATTTAAAAACATATTGTGTGTGTGTGGGGGGGGATGATGTCAGAAAATGTTCCAGGCCTGAAACAGAATGTTCTAAGGTTCTTATGGGAAAAAACAAAATCATGAATATCAGACTATAAAATACAGTTTTTGTGTTGATGTATGGGCTTCCAATTAGGTTAAGGTCAGAGATAAGGTCAGATATTGCAGTAAAGGGCGAGGGAATACATTGTGAGAGTTAGTATCCCGAGGCCAGGGCGTCCGTGGCAGCTGATATTTTTCTGCAGCATTGACTGGACAGATAATTGAATAATTATATATTATCTTCATAAATACCACCTCTCAATCTTAAAATGAATGAGTTGGACTTGGACGTGTCCTGGGGTCGTACCTGGGTCTGGATGCGGTTCAGCCCTCTGAACCAGAGGATCTGGCCTCTCCTCAGCTCCATCTCGGCGTGGTCGATCTCGTCGTCGCCCTCCGTCAGCTCCTCCGCGTGCATCTCCTCCTTGGTGGTGCCGTGACCCGCCTCCTTCAGGAACTTCAGGTGGTGGGTGGGGATCGCCGAAATCAGCTGAGTTACACAAAAATATAAGTTTAGTTTAACTCAGTGAGTAAAGTCTTGATTTGGGTGTTGCAGTTGTTTCATTAACACTCACATGACTAACTCAGGAATCATTAAGACTTTTATCTATATACTATATATTTGAGCCATTTCTATGTATATTTAATCTATGGCACACCACATGTTTTGGAGTCTCACACCAACCACGGCCTAAAACTTTTGGATGCATGTTATCTTTCAATGTTTTTAGTCTTTAACGAGTCCCTCAGTTTGATATAGGTGTAATAATAGAATAGAATAATACTCAGAAGAGTTAAAATAATTTGTGTCAAGACATGAATTATTATCTCAAAATGTGAAAGAAAGGAAATAATTCCTTGGTCTACCCTCTGTTTGGATCTGCACCAAAATTGTATTTGCTCTTTCCTGACCATAGTACATCCTTAGTTTGATAAATTCATTATTGATAAAAAAAGACTGATGATCTCTTTGTTGTTTGTGTAATAAATCAACAATTATTGAACTATGTGGTTGCTAAATTCTTTATAACATGGAAACATTCCTTAAGATCGACACGTTTGTTTCCGACATGTTTGTTTTGTGTGTGAAGCCAGACATGGAGGTGTCGGCTTTATATCAAATCATGTTACCTGTTTTGATTTTACCGCTCTTGACTTGTTTGTTCATTGTTCTAATAAAAAAAGGCAGGAGAGAGACACCCAGCCTCCTGCTGCACATCAGCTTTTTATATTTCTGTTGCCTTCCCCTCCCTCCCTCCCTCCCCCTCTCTCTTGCTCTGCTCAAAACAGAAGGTGATTTACCTCTAACTCACAGACCTCAGATCAGTCTGTTTCTGTCAACATCTTTCTGTCTCTGCCCTCCGACTGAACCCACCACGCTCCTGACAACTTTCTCTCCCTTATTTAACATACGCTTTCTAAGCCCGTGTGTGTTTGCGTGTGCGAACACACACGGGCTGTGGGAGTGTGCGTGTGTGTGTTTGAATGCACAGAGGGACTGACACGCTGGGTTTGTTGTTGCTCGGTGATCACACACAGGAGTCGCACTGCTTTCATGTGCGGAGCTCATTACCATGGTGATGGTCGCGATGGAAACGCGGCAGCGGCACCAGTGCGACGGTTCGATGCCACAAACCGTTTCACTCTCGCCTCAGTGTGTATTTATCATTGTCAGATCTCAGGGGGACTGATCCGGTTCTGACGCCGTCTGATGAGAATATAAACAGCCGTGGTTCTTGTTCTGGTTCTCACCTGTCCCCACAGCAGCTCTCCCACTCCGATGAAGACGCACCACAGCCACTGGTCGATGGTCAGAGCGGTGCAGGAGAACGGCTTCCCCCCGAACTGGACGATGACGATCTGAGGAGGAGAGGAAATGAAGGATGTGTAAGCTGCAGGAACTCTGACGTCAAAGTCCGGTGGTGATCAGTGCTTTTCTGAACTGATCCTCCTAAGTCGTATTGTCTGTGTCCCCAAAGAGCCGGAGATATTTTCTCTCTCTTTTATTCCATCCTGCTCCATTGTTGTTAAAAGCAATGACATCTCGTCAGTAGCATGAACACACAATGTAGTTTATTAATATTCAATCCTACAGTCACTGTTCCTGCTGCCCCAAATACTCAGACGCAAATGTGAATAAATCCAGCCCTGAAAAGAGTCTCTATTTTTGTGCAGTATTTGTGGAACCTTGTGTCCAGCTGTTTGATCTGGAGGGTAAACCTGTGACCACACATCCAGATGTCTGTATCAAATGAAGCTGCACGTAGTAGAAGTAGTGTTTGTGTGCTCCAGCTGACTGACAAACAGGTGGGGGTTAAAAACATAACCTCAGTGGTGGAGATAAAGAGGAAATGACTTCATGAAAGCTGTGACGTCCCCAATGACTCGTGTAGACAGACCTTTATTGTCTCGGTCTAAACGCAGGCTATTCAGAACCGCCTCCAACCTCCCCTGATATTAATAATTTAACAATCAATTTGGAATTTGAATTGATCCATGAAAGAGAAGGTTTAGATGAGGATGTGTTACCTGCAGGACGAAGGTCCCCAGGACCACGCTGCAGAAGATGGGATTCTTGTAGATGCCCTCGAACACGTTCCTCTCTCCGTGGATCTTCCTGGCGTTGATTTCATTGAAGAGCTGCATCATGACGAACACGTTGAACACGATGGTGTAGTGCTCGGTTGGCGGTGAGTGCAGGGGAGTGTTGCGGCCGCAGTCGATGTCGAAAATCTTCTCACCTGAGAAACGACAACACAGGAGATCAATAAACCATAAATAACCTGAAGTGAGCTGGGGAAGATACTGGTCGAATGGCTCCTCTGGTTTCCACAGCCAGTGTTGTTTGTTGCGTCACTCACCAGCGAAGAGCAGGGTGAAGATGATGACGAGCTGGTACACGGCGTGGCCCAGAATGTTCTTCATCATGGTCCGGGAAATGAGAGGCTTGTTGCGGCCGTAAGGTTTGCGCAGCAGCAGGGATTCAGTGGGCGGCTCGGTGGCCAGAGCGAGAGACGCCAGAGTGTCCATGATGAGGTTCACCCACAGCATCTGCACGGCCTTCAGAGGAGAATCCTGCAGGAAGAAGGGATTTGAACATGAATGTTAAACCCTGAGTCAACGCCTTGTGGTTGAATGTGTCCACCCACCAGTGCAGACTTGTGATGTCAAGTTCATGAGGACAGATACATTTTTTTGTGAGAACTGTGACCACCAAATTCGAATCAGTTCATCCTTGAGTACAACTGAACCTTTGTGACTAATTTGAAGTAATTCCCTCAGGACATTGTTAAGATATCGTGTTCACAAGTACAGGATTGACTGACAGCCCTGAAAACATACTGCTTCCGGCCATCTTGTTTTGTCCAGAATAAAATAAGTTAAAGTTAATCATCCTGACCTCCAGCACGAGAGTCATCCCATTCAAACATGTCCTTATTATCCTATTCTTCACAATGTAAATGTATATTTACACACACACACACACACACACATAGACGCACACACACACTAACAACCTTCTAGCCCGAGTCTGTCCTCTGTGTAAAACGATAACGACATAAATCAGTTTATCATCCTTTAATGATCTGTGCCACCAGTTCAGCGGCCAATCAGCAGCCAGCAGTAGATGATCAGTGAGCGTGAACGCAGACCTGCTGAGTCCCGGTTATATTTCAGGATTATGATGGTGACGTGTTGCCATGGTTGCAGGCTGTATCTTAGCCTACTTTCTGTTCTCGGCTCCGGAGACGAGTTGGTTATCGGCCCTGCCAGCTGTGAGCCTTTCAATTAATACACAGCCGCAAGTTACTTCTTCTTATTGTGTCAGGAGTTCACTTTCATGATTAGAGACACATTATGAAACAAAATGTGACACGGTCGCCTCGCCTCCTCACTGCACCGACACTGAATTAAAGTCACAGACGATTTGCTTTCTTTTCCTCTTTCTGTGGATATTTGACCAAAGACAGATTTACAAATGTTCACAGATGCAACAAACACAAGAGAAAGACTCAAAACTTCAATTAGACCCAACAAAACTTCTCTACCTATAAAAGGTAAAAGTATATCTACCAGGAGCTGAAGTAAATACTCACAACAGCATCAGCTTGAAACGAGGGGAGAATAAATATTTAAAATCGATATTAAAGCCGTAGGACTGTGGAAATAAAATTAAACTTTTGCTTTGTGTCTCAAACCACAAGGGCACTCAGAGTATTTACGTCTGCCGAGGCCCAGCAGGCCGCTTATGAAACCACATTTAAATTCATTAGATCCAGATTTGTAATAAATATTTATCAGATTTCTCATCAAGATCCATGAATTATTCCGAGGAAATAACAGTATAGTAACCAGCCGACCTGTGTGATGCAGGCACCGGTGAACGCCACGATCACAGCCACCACGTTGACGGTCAGCTGGAACTGCAGGAACTTGGAGATGCTGTCGTAGACGTTCCTCCCCCACATGACGGCCTTGACGATGCTGGTGAAGTTGTCGTCGGTCAGGATGATGTCGGACGCCTCCTTCGCCACGTCTGTGCCAGCGATTCCCTGATGGGAAGCAGAGGGACATGTCAAATCCCAGTTTAGGATTTTAGATGAAAGTTCAAAATAACCCATAGGAACTGGAGCTGAATTTGAACTTCTCAATTCCAGTGCTCTGGAACAAGGCACTGAACTCCAAACTGGTTGCACTGGGCAGCTCAGAGTGTTAAGAGACCTGGTTTGTCTGTAAGAGCTGAACTTGTTTCTAGATAAAAAATGCTTCACCTCAATGGTCACGGATGTCAGGAGGACAGTTGGAAACGTTAAAGAAAGTTCAATGTGACTGTTTCCTGTTTCATGCAGGAGATGAGCTTCTGTTTCCAGCGAATCAGATTCATTTCTCTAAAATGTACTGTTCAAAGCACCTAGGAGAGAACAGAGGCATCTCTGGCTGAGCCAGACATCCCTGGTTTGTGGGACCAGGCAGCTAAACTGTACGAGGCTTCAACTGGGAACAGGTTTCCCCCAGTCAACTGAGACGGAGGTAAAACTAAAGCAGGACAATGAGTCTCATGTTAACAGTAACCATGAAGATGCTGTGGAGCGGGTTCCTCTCTGCAGACTCTTCACAACAGACGGAGGTAGATCGCTCTCTCTGTTCTCCGGCTGAACAGGTCATAATTGAACTGGGACACTCCTTGCTAACTGAAAATATTCCACCTGGGACACATCAGGACTGGAAGGTCACTGGTTGAAGTCCCCCGGGTGTCCCTGTGTTGTGTTTAAGAACAGGAACGATTGCTGGGGAGCGGTTTTACAGCCTGGCGGCCGCTGAGCTTCCAGCAGGAGACACTGGAGTTCAGTTAATAAAGGTCACAACAACACACAGAGCTCGGTTGATGTTGCTGAACTCATCTCCACTCACTTCTCAATGAGAAGCATCCACCGTGTCTTCAGCTGATCGTTGTTCTGAGCAGGTCTTTGTGTTCCGATGTCAACTCAGAGAAACCTCTCATTATAAATCTTTCCTGATTCATTAAAATTCACTGACAACAATCAACTGGAATCAGTCTCTTTGCAAAATTTATCAGAAGATTAATTCCCTGTTGGTTCACAACTGCATTTAACATTTGTTCGTCACATGTCAAATATCTGCCTTCAGATACATGTTGTATAGACTTTATACACCAGCTCAGTCAGATTTAAATCTAGGACACTAAGGAAAGAATCTAAAAATATTTTCTTTTGAGTTCGTCTGCTTAAGAAAAAAAATGTAAACTTCACTGATTTGTCTATTTTCAGCTCAGTGTGCTCATTTGTTCTGGATATAAATATATCAACATCAAAGTCTGAATCAGCAGTTAATAAAACAAAGAGCATTCAATGTTAATATACAGGGCTAAGATATACTAAAGCTACTTCACTACAAATAATATAAATGAAAAAATTTAAATACTTTCCTTTGCATACGATAAGTTTTTCTGATATTCAGATTTATTTTTTACTCATTTTCTGGGAGTGACTGAGAAATCATATTTTTTTCACAGCTTAAATATTTATAATATTAAAAACTTTTTTTTTATATTTTATATTATTTTACAAAATCAACATAGACATGATTTTTGCTATGATAGAAATTCAAAGTGTTCATTTGATAAGAAAGTCTGAACATCAAAAACATACTAGTACGGGTTATTTGTTGTTTAAAGTACACACATAAAGTAAATGTATACGTGTGGTTAGAGTCAATGATATAAAAAGACTGATACATTATTTACTGTGATGTAAATAGAGCAATAAAACAACAATAAAGAGACACAATATTCTCCCTCTGAGGCACGACACATGTCAGAGGAGAAGGATCCTCTGTGGATGGGCCGAGTCATCCATGCTCAACCTTTATAGATTAACTTTTCCATTTCACAGCTTTCTTAATGAATCTTTGACATTAAGCTCAATCGCTGCTGTGGATATACGTTCAGAGAAAACACTTCTTTCACGGCTGAATTCAAAATGTAATTAACTTAAAGGATTTTGTTAATGATGCAGAGCAAACTGAATCAGCAGATGAGTGAAGAGCTGTCGAAACAAAGACGGCAGCAGGAAAAAAAAAAAGGTGAAAGAAATGAAGAAGTGGTTACCATGGCAAAGCCAACATCAGCCTTCTTGAGGGCGGGGCCGTCGTTGGTGCCGTCGCCCGTCACCGCCACCACCTGCCGGGTCTCGAGCACCGTGCTGTCGATGATTCCTGATCAGCAGAACGGAACAAGGACACAATTCTCCATCTCAATGTGTGCAGGAAAGATCCCTTTGTTATTGTTTGTGCCTTACTGCTTTGATTGTTCTCAGTTTGCATGGTATCTGGATTAAAAAGACACTTATTCCTGATAATTTAGATGTAAATTATACATCCTGTACTATATTACTGAATCCAGGGTTCATACATATTTTGATCAATGGATTTCCATGTCTTTTCCATGACTTCTCAATAACTTTAAACCAAATTTCCATAACCAAACATTTTGTGAAATCTCGGTGTATACAGACAAAATGTAATATTAGACTAACAATGAGAATTCCAAGGCATACAGTAAACCTTAAATGACACAAACCCAAGCATGCCTGCTTATGTTTTGAGCGTATTTCTTTTAAAAGCATATTAATTATTTAAAACTCAGCGTAAATTAACGAAATTAAAATATGAATATAACAAATTTCCATGACTTTTCCACAATTTGGGGGATTTTATTTTTTTCCATGACATTTCTAGGTCTGGAAAAACACATTTAAAAATGCCATGACTTTTCCAGGTTTTCCATGACCGTAGGAACCCTGTGAATCCCTGTTAGAATGAACCCACCTTTAACCAGAGTGTGTTTGTCTGTCGGTGAAGAACGAGCCAGGACACGGAGTTTGGGCCAAACTTTGTCCAGACGCTCTTGTTCCACCTAAAAAGGTAAAAAAAGAACAAAAGCTTTATCAGGGTTTTTTTTCCCCTCAACTTAAGCATTATGGGATTAAAATACTTACAGAATATAATCCCTGTCTTTGAAAGGAAAACTTGAGCATTACCTCTGAAGGTAGTTGTGTTGTAAAGTTGTAAAAATGATCAACAATAACTTGGCATGAGAGGTGGGGTATTTCCCGCTATATCATGGGGGCATTATCAAAACAGTAAGATTTTTGTGCTGGTCTCACCTCTCCTTGGTCATTTCTGATCTGCTGGTTGAACTCCTTCCCCTCCATACACAAGAAGTCCTCCCCAGGCAGCAGGATGCCACACTTGGTAGCAATAGCACGTGCGGTGTTGATGTTATCTCCGGTAACCATGCGTACAGTGATGCCTGCGCGCTGACACTTCGCAATAGCCTCAGGTACCTGGATGAGTGACAGGAAAGATAAATGTGTACGTCTCAGTAACTGGAAACCCGAAAGATAAACACAGATGTCAACACAGCCAAGAGGAGAGAGGACACGCAAAAAGATTTTTGAGCCTGTAGGACGCTCACGCATCTTCAATCCAAGTGAAACGTGGTCTGCCATCACCTTTTTCACTTTATTCTGCAGAAGTCATGTTAAATAAACCTCCTTCTGTAACAACAGCAGCAGGTCCCACCCGAGGACCCAGAGTTTAATCTGTCAGGGATGAGTGAGTAAATACACAGGGACAGAGGGAAGTCTCAGAGGAGTCCATGCTGATGTGTCGGTCAGCTGGAAATCAGAAAGCAGTTGGAAGCTTCCGCTGCTCATCAGGAGCTTTCAGCTGATCACAGGGCCCCTGTGTGTTTGCTTACAAATATGTACACACACATCATACCTCGGATTCATGCACACAAGAGCCTTGATTTGAGTGGGGGGGTGTGTGTGAAGGGGCCTGATTGTTATGATAAACACGCAAAATCCTTGATTTCACTCACAGACACTGTGAAGAGTTTTAAAAGCATCAAACAGTGTTTGTCTAATCGTAGCCTTTTAACTGTAAGTAGCACAGACTGTAAATAAAGATGGACAACGCTTCTTCACTTCCTTTCACGACACAACAATGAAGCAAAAACATCCCAGATACGACCCCCCCCATCTTCTGGAGCAAGGTCCCATCGATACACTCGTTCGACCAATCAGGATTCAGTCTCAGCTGTCAACCATGATGTCTCACTCAGTTTTTGTAACTTACCAGAAAAATTTGCACTTGAAGAATCATTGGTGTGAAAAATAACTACCTAAAATGACAGAATCCATCCTTCAGATAAATTCTTTAACGTGTGTTCTGTCTTTTTAGTTTGGTCCATGTCCCATCTACTTACATGGAGGAGACAGCTGCCCTGTACTGCAGTCAGATGGAGATTGAGATGCTTTGGCTTTTATACAGCAGGTCTTAAGATTCTCCTTGTGTTGAAGTGTGTATGAGTAAAAAGAGATACAATTTTTTATTACCTTCTTTTTTACCAGAACCATAAATAAAACTATAAGAGGTAGTGGTGTTGTCAAATGCTACCATTAGCATGTCCAGATAAATACCATAGATCCTGTAGTAGCAGCCTTGCATTACCTTAGAGGCCAGGTCATTAGGCAGAACTATGTTAAATAATAAGTCTTCTCACATCGTTAAAGATTCAAAGGTGTTATGTTAGCATGAAATGATGTTTCACTTAATCTGAATTAACAAGGTGCTACTAGCGCTAACTAGCTCTTCACTGCAATACATGATGAATATCGCTCCTTTACTTTAAAGTCCTCATACTCTCCATTAATAACTAACTGTTGAGGAAGTGGGCCTCATTAGATGTAGCTTGACTTCAGCTTGATACCACAAACACGATGTGCTTACAGAAAAACACTTAAGCCAGTTTATTATTTGAAGAATTTGATCCAAACAGAATTTTCAGCTATAGCAAACGTTCAAGTGAAATTAAGCTGCAACTGAATAAATCCTCCAGTGACAGCAGCTAATTCTGAAGCAAGCGATGGTTCCTGACTAAAAATGAGAAGCTTCTATTGTTGACTTGTGTCTGAAATCAAAGGGCCATTGTTTAAAGAGCACAATGAGTTGTGACTGTGTATCTGCCGCTGTTGTCTCTGTAAAGAAAAGAGGACGAGGGAGAGAATAAAACGAGTCATCGAGTAGTTCTGATTTTCTTATGTGATTCACTGACGACTTAAACTGAGTAACCAGTGTTTTCACCCAGTATGCTTTGCACTAGAATGCTGCCTTAAGCACTGAACTCCAGACATTACCCTGTAAATATCTGGAGGGGCTGTAATACATGTCAGAGTCAGTTGCTCTGGACATTCTTCAGAGTTTTTCCTGCCTGTCAAAGCATCTCAGGAAGAAAAGAAGAAAACACGGAGGAGACGAGAGAGATTCGACAACTTCTGGTGATAGAAACTGACGCTGGTGTCAATGTGCTGTGTCGAATTTATACATCTCAGGCTCTATCCAGGTCTCAATGCTCTGGACAACATCCTGCTGCGTTCTTCATTTGTGAAAACGTCCAGACCCAATTATCTGGAGCCAAATGTCTGTTACACAAAGTTACACAGCAGACAACATGTCACGGTCACATACGTGTTTCATGTGCCTGGACATGAACAGACAGAAGGATTCTGAGCTAAAGTCTGAAACATTCTCTCGTCTATCACAGGTTGCGTGGAGACAAATGATGAGCTGCCGACCGTCTCCTGCTGCTCTCCAGTTATTTCCATCCGGTCTGTGATCTTCGTGCTCTGACATTAAAGCAGCAGGCGGCAGCACCGACGCTTTCTCCGCTTCATTAGAGGCCTCATTTAACACTTCAAACGCGTCCGGTTCCGATGCACCTGAGCAGGACTCACTTCGCTCTCTGTGTCAGGAGAAAGGATTTCGTTCATCGGCGCACTGTTATACACGACTGATTGTTGGATTATGTTTCCTCACGGCACAAATATTATGATCAGAAGCCGCCTGTCAGATCAGCTTGGTTACATTCTTTTCTTTTTGTTCTCTTGTGATCTTTGAGGAATAAACTGAACTTCACTGACTTTGCTAAATTCCAGCAGCGCGTGCAGAACATTTCAAAGTGAGTGAAGCTAATTTTAGTATTAGTGAAAACAGCTTCAGTCGACAAACTCTCAAGTCTTCTGTCTCTGAATTGTCTTTGAAGTGGCGTCAGTTTATGATGAAGACAGCTCTGTGGCGTCTTCTTCAAAAAAGTAGAAATGGTCTTAATGTATTTTTAAAATATAGTCTCTATCGACACACTGGGATATTGAGCTTCATATGTGAGAAAAGATAAATGACACAATTACAATGTTTTCCTTGTTAAATAGATTAAAAACTCTGCTCCTCTCACAGAATATAATATCAATATTTTAGTTGGTAAATTAAATGTACGGTCACTGCATTAAACTATTATTATCTTCTACATTTGTGCCATTTAACCGATGAATTTAAAACGGTTGACTGATCAAAGTCATCTGATCACTAACTGGGCTTGAGCACAGGAAGTGTTTCCAGGTTCAGGATATCTGTGTGAACCGTACCTCATGTCGGACGGGGTCCTCGATGCCGGTCACTGCGATGCAGGTGAGGTCATTCAGGATGTCGTTCTCCACCTCCCAGTTGGGCTCTCCGGCCTCGGCTGGAAAGTCTCTGAAGGCCACGCAGATGGTCCTCAGCCCCTCGCACGCCATCGGCTCGATCACCTTGCGCACCATCTCATCGCGGTCCTTGGGCTTGAAGTTACGAGGCTGCCCCTGGGTGTCCAAGATACGAGAGCATCTATGAGAGGAGAGAAGAGAGAGAGAGGGAGGGAGATAATACGGGAGACGTTAATAATCAAGTAAGTAATGCTGTATCGATTACTTTATCAATCCAGCTATCATTCTATCTCATGTCTTACTTCCTCAGGATGATCTCTGACGCTCCTTTGCTGTACATGCGGTAGCCTCCATCAGCATTCTTCAGCACCGTGCTCATGGACTTGCGGGAGGAGTTGAAGGTGTACACCTTGTAGAGCTTCTCTTCGGGGATCTCCTCTCTGATTGGCTGATAGTCCCTCTTCAGTTCCAGCACCAGGCCCAGCAGAGCACACTCGGTCTTGTTGCCCACGTGGCGCGGCAGGCCGCCTTCTTTCTCTGGAGGCTGAGGGAGGGGTAAAGTTTGGATGTGATGTACGTTCATCTTGATCTAAAGTGCTCGACTCTCATCATCATATCACATAAACAACTGCTCTACAGTTAGTGCTTTATGCTGTTACTGTATTAATATTAGTCTTTTGATCATTTGTCCTGTCACCATTTACTTTGTCTTCTGCCTTTGTCTTGTTTCTCAGGAAACTAGAACCCTGCAGGTTTATTCCTGCAGTTTCAGTCTACATGAAGTGACCTTTGACCTTTGAAAAACTAAAATCTCAACAGTTTCTCTTTGAGTCATAATGAGAAGTGGTCAACATTTTAAGGAAGACTTGAGGTTTCATGTTCAAGAGGCCAAAAACCGGTTTTGTAGGCTGGAATAAATGTTCACAGTTGATTATATTAACTGGTGAGGAATTATTCACAATCATCAAATATTATTGTATGTGCCACTATATATTAAATATATTGTATATTACACTATATCTATACAGGAGAGTAGTGCCTGTCTCATTCCACAGATACTCCCTTCTCTCTCTTCACAGTACCCAAGGTCTACACTCAGGGACTTTCACATCTAACCCAGATGCTCCAGACAGACTCCAACTCTTTTGCTTATTCCACCAGTGACCAGACGTAAGGACACTGTGATTTAGGAATGCAGACTTTAGGTTTAACTTTCCAATAGGATGCAAACATCTAGAACACAGAGTGTGAAAGCAATTCTAGTCTTTCAAGGATTTGGTTTTAGAATGGGTGACACAAGTAGAGGGAGATATACTGGGATTCTGTGGGAGACTCCTTCAGACTTGGCGCGTTTGTATATCGTTTCACCTTCTGGTCTCCCTGATGCATCAAGTCTACATTAAAATCTTCTTTATGCCGGAGTTCTCCTTTCACCAGCTTCCAGAAAACTCCCATTATATTAACTACAGCTATTTTACAATACAATTAGAAATGTCCAGTTATCCACCAGAGTGTCAGTCTTTGTATTTCACATGTTGAAGTCTGATAATAGAGATGCTCTGTGAACAAAAACTAAACTTGTTACCTGAGAAAATGCTGCATTTCCCTTCATCTTCTGTTACTCCTCATCCCCAGAGTGGTGTTAAATATGAGGTTTGAAAATAAATAAAAAGCTGAACCTGTGTTGCTTGAAAAACATTTTCTTGAGATTTAATACTTTGACAATGTCTCCACGGAGCTGTCTCACCACCAAGTTATTTCAATATTTTCTGGCTGAGAGCAACTCCTCAATTTCCTTTGTGCATTGAAAAGTGGGACAGAGCATCCAATAAAGAGCTTTGATGTCATATAATACTGTGTGTGAGTGTGTTAAGGATGGTGTTGTGGTCGGATGCAGTTCTCACCAGGATCTTGGTTGTGTACGCAGAGTTGATGGAGATGCTGTTGACCAACGTTTCCAGAGTCTCTGGTTTGATGGCGTCTGGTTCAGGGACAGTTCTGTAGTGCGTGTCCCCGATGTACGCCTGCACCACCGTCATCCGGTTCATGGTCAGCGTGCCCGTCTTGTCTGAACAGATAGCCGTGGCGTTGCCCATGGTCTCGCAGGCATCCAAGTGACGCACCAGGTTGTTGTCCTTCATCATTTTCTAAAAGACGGAGAGCAAGGTTTGAAAGCGCCGTGAGCAGGCCTCAGAGTTGATGACACGTTCGATAGGGGGTCGTTTTTTAAATCCTCAAAAAACATGACTCTGCATGGAGTAAATAAAATCCCCCCAACGATCCCCTTCACTTCCCATCCTGCTTACCTTGACAGAGTAGGCCAGAGAGATGGTGACAGCAAGCGGCAGCCCCTCAGGGACGGCCACCACCAGCACTGTCACACCAATAATGAAGAACTTGACAAAGTACTGGATGTAGATGGGGGTGCACTCAGCCACCCAGGTGCGACCCTGGATCGCAAAGGTGTCGATCACAAAGAAGAGGATGAGGATGATGACGGTCAGAGCCGACATGATCAGACCTGCGTGGAATAAGCAGAGATGAGCTCATGTTCAAAATGCACTCACAGTTTATAATTCTTTAAACTGAACAACAGCATTCTTTATCCTTTATCCTAATACAAATGACATAATGTATTGATTCCTATCCAGTGATAAGATTATTGTATTTATTTGCCAGAGAGACTGAGGGAAGACTTGTTGAAAACTATAACCAGGACCACTGCAGGAGGACTCCAGCCTCCGCTCACCTGGTAGCACGTAGAACCCCTTACTTCTTTTCTTTCTTATCCTGATTATTATTCTGATTTGCACCAATTTAATACACTCATAGATACC
The DNA here is from genome assembly GCF_949316205.1 of Platichthys flesus. Taxonomy (NCBI): domain Eukaryota; kingdom Metazoa; phylum Chordata; class Actinopteri; order Pleuronectiformes; family Pleuronectidae; genus Platichthys; species Platichthys flesus. The sequence continues at coordinate 25,700,046 of NC_084946.1, forward strand.
CATCTGCTAAATATGAGAGATTCTGTTCATCAAAATCCATTAATAATCATTTTCCAAAATGCTGCAAAACACTATGCTCTCGCAATATTAACACAAAACTCCAGGAGATCCAGTGAAAAGCAGTTTGTTGAAACAAAATGTGAACTCGTGATGGAAAACTGAATTCATAAATCACAACGTAAACAGCTAAAATCATTCCACTCTGATTTCTGTCCGTCTCTACTACAAGTTATTAAATTGTTGAATAGGTACAACTTTCATGCTCATGGCAGAATTTATCCTTCAACATTTCCCTTGATTGGTATGTGAATTAGAATATAACAGGCTAATGAAACTTACAGCTAATTAAGTGTTATTTGATCATATTTCATCAAATCACACAGAAAATAAATGTTTTTCTGCGTCATGTCTCCTGTCACTCACCCCCTCAAAGTATTTTAGCCCTAATTCTATTTCCGTCCCGTAATGAGGGGCAGTTTATTACTGAAGCTGGTCCATGACTGTGCCCCCCCCACAGCGTCCTGAAAGCCCCTCAGTGTATTAAGGTCAATTGAAACAACACAGGAAATACCTTCAATTCCGGGATGAGCCAATAAAACATCCATCCAATAAAAGTGAGTGCGTTCTGACCCTCGGCCCCTCCTGAGCACTCAGGGTATTTTTAAAGGAACAGGCCCACATTTATGGAAATGGCATGAAAACTGTCTCAACAAGCCACAAACAAGATGTAGACATCCAAGGCTGTTGTGAGTGTGATACTATAATAGTAGGTCACATCATCGAGGGGGATAATGGGCTCAGTATAAAGCAGATCAATGAGGGCGTGTCCAGTGATTCTGCAAGATCTTGATCAGGCCTCATTTTTAGATTTCACAGTGACCAGGCTCAGATTGGGTATTTGATCTTTGAGATTTTAGTATCTTGTCTTATTGATATGCATACTTATTGTTTATCAGAGTCTTTAGAACTAGTTCAAAGCTCCTCTCAAGTTTTCTCCTGGACACAATGTTTATCCTTTATGTCAGTACTCTGCATGTGCGTGTGTCTGTTTGCTCCTCACCAGCCTTCCCGATCTGTACAGCCAGTTTGGTCAGTTTTCCCTGCAGCACAGACTTCTCCTTCTTGGTCACGTTGACCTTCTTCACAGGTTTGACCTCCTCTTTCTCCTCCTTCTCTTCCGACTCGGCGGCCTCCTCGCTCTTCAGTGGCTGGATCTCCAGGGCGATGCCATCCTGCGTCTTGGCTGAAGGAGGAGGAGGGGTGTGGAGGGGATAAGGTAGTGGTTGAGGGGTCAAAGGAGGAGGGAGCAGGTTGTAAAAGGTAAATGAGGGAGGGGAAAGGTTGGTAAAAGAGAGAGATGAGAGAGAGTGATGGATGGGATGAAGAGAATGGATGGTGAAAAAAAGGGGGAGGGTTGTATTTTTTTTAGGAATGAAGATGGAGGAGAGAAAGCGGGAGCATGAGATGAGGCAGGACGGTTTGACAGGTGAATGAATTAAATCAATAAAAGAATAAATTGAAAAACAAAATTAAGAAGGGAGGAGGGTTCAGGAGTGGTGTGGGGATAAAGGGTAGAGAGGCAGAGAAAAAGTTACGGATTCAGTCGGACGGAAGGTCGAAAAACGACCGGACGAGTTTTATGAGATCAGAGGAGACCCCCGACTCTTTCTCATTAACACGGTGACCCTTTGGCTGAATGCAGAGAGTAGGTAGCATGTCGTCATTTTTATGATCACAGAACATTCATGAGGAAGGTCCAGGTAGCTTTCAGAGAGAGTCACAGACAAGTTGGGAGCAGCAGGTCATAATGAAGAGCAGCAGACAGAACAGAGGACAGCAGATACAACAGAGAGGATTTAACAGGGGGCTGTCAATCTCACACACACACACTAACACACACACACACACACACTTCCTCATCAGAGCTCAGCGTTTGGAGCGAGGCTCTGAAGTCTGACATGGCTTTCACGTCCTGCTCGGCAGCTCCGCTCCTCATTTGCATGAACAAACAGCGTATTTACATTTCACTTCATCAGCTGTGATCCTGTTTGGACTGTAGTACTGTACACGCAGCTTTTTTTTTGGGGGGGGGGGGTTATGTTTGATATCTGCTGAAGAGCTTACACTGCATTCCGCTGCACTACGCCCGTGCAGCGCTGTTTGTCATATTTGCATACAGAAAAGAAACGTAAGCAGGTGATGAATGGAAACAGAACCGATCTACACCTAGTCTGACACACTGAGGCTTCATGTGCGGTTTGTCCTCGTGAACAACTGAGCCGACAACGCTGAGTGAAACTGGGAACTCGTTTTTGTCTTCTAATTGTTCAATTATCGTTAAATATTGGAAATGTATGATTGGGCCATTGAATATATTTATACACACAAATAATCAAACGCCATCTATCAGCTAACTGTGCTGGTAACAATATCCACATCACTTCTGGAACCAACAATACCAACAGATCATGGACATAAAGCAGGTTTAGATTCCTGGATGACCAGTAACAAAGGGCGCCCAGGTTCTCCAAAATCAAACCAGGCGATTTAAAAACATTCAAATTAAATTCAAAATCAATGGGGGAACATGAATGTGGGAGAACTTGTTCCTTTTGTCCTATTTCTATGGTCTACTAGGTGTCAGATAATGAAGCCTTTTGGGTCAGTGAAGACGACTGATTCGATCAAATCTAGTCCGGTTTTCTGCCGGAGAAACTTTCACTGGAGGCGTCCGAAAGCAAAACAAGTCAATATTAATAAAACTGAGGGTTGTAACCTGCAGTGTTTGGGAGAGAAGAGCAGAACATTACATTCAGTTCTCTTCTGGGACGTCTCTGCAGCTGAAAGTTCAAATCTATTAAAACAACACTGGTCGAGCCTCGTGTAAGAAGCAGTCGCACAAACAGAAGTGAGTTAAAGGAGTTGATCCACGGACTGATTTAGTTAAACATGACTAATCGTGTAGAGATGGTTTTTCTTTCTCCACAGGGGAAAAACCCTCATAACATGTAGTCTGTAAGAAAATCATAATACAGGCTGATGGTGTGGATTCAATGAGAGTTATGGTGGTAGAAGAGTTTTCTGTAAGTTATTTTTCAACAACTTTGTTGAAACACAAGCATTGCTTTTAACTATAATTGTATTTGATTGTTTATAAACCATTGTTCCATTGGACTTATTGGTCATTTATTTGGCTTCGTTTGATTATTGCTTGACTTTTAAACTCTTTTGAATTGCTTTTGTCTTGTAAAGCGCTTGTTTAAAAATGTTCTGTATAAATAAAGTTGATTATTTAAGTGCTTATATTCATTGATAGCATTCTTTATTATCATGATATTGTTTTTAACAAATGTGGAAGATACGTCTGCATTTTACATCGTAAAAGTGGAAGAGTTTTCTATGTTACTGAAAATGTTGTTACTGTTTCACTGGAGTTTAAATGAGCTGATGGAGAAATGGAAACATGTCCCTGTTTTAAATGAGACTATTGTAATAAATCTGATGCATTGTAATTATACAGCGTAAAAACCTAGTTGTTCTAATCATACTGGAGATTGTTGCTTGATTGCATTTGAAGTAATTCAGTGTGGACTTGTCTATTTACTGGGGAGGTAGAGGGTTAACATAAGTAAGTATTAGAACAAGCATCATATATCACATTTAAAGATGTTCCAGGGATCAGTGAGTATTTACAATGCAACTTAAAACAGTTCCCACTCTGGCTCTTTTGTTGTCTTCATATGTGACATCATGTTAATGTAATGGAACGATGTTGTTCATTCTCTGTGACTTCCCAACCTCCCGTATTAGTCTGTATGAGTAAGACTGTTGAACTTCATGTCAAAGCCGTCGTGCTTCACTCGGTTCGGTGACGTCCACAGTAAAACTCGTCTCAGTGTTCACAGCTGAATTGGTGGGTTTGTTTTCTATGCTGATTTTTGCAGTATAAAGTTATTTTCTCTTGGGACTTTTTGTGTGTGGATAAAACCTCTCCTCAGATGCAACAGAAAGAGAAGACGATGAGCAGTTTAACACAAGTCTGTAAACTTGTAAAAGCAAAGTTGATGGAATAAAATCTGAGAAAATGAAATGAAAATATTCTTGCACGAGGCTCAGTGTCTGTAAAATAAAAAGAGAAGACATTTCCTCCTGGCTCATTGTTGGTATTTTGAGCTTGGGGACCTTCATGACGGTGGCAAAAATCAGAGAGTGCATCTTTTGATTTGCAGCCATGTGTTTTTTTAAGACGCTTTAATCCCAAACAACTCCTTCCTCAGAATGAAAATTAGCTCCCAAAATGAGTTTCTGAACATTACCACCTCAACGTGACATTTAGACATTCTGAATGTGGGGCTGAGTCGTGTCAAACCAGGAAGCTGTGGAGCTTTATGCACATGGTCTAGTCTGAAGACAAGCCACAACATAGAACTAACTGACACAGCTGTACATGAACAGGACTGAGACCCACTGACCAACCACAGAACTGTAAACAGGCGCAGCACTGAACCATGGGAGAACGCATGGCGGGCAGAGGGAAGAGGGTGTCTGACAATCAAAATAAAGAAAGCAAGTCAACGAACAGAGGACAAACTCAAAGGATCACCTCAACAAAGTAAAGCAGAAAAGAAAAGAAAGACCACAGCGATGCAGAACCACAACAGAGCGAGAGACAAGAGGAGGTAGTGGAGGCTGCAGAGCTGTGGAGGCTGCAGGAGACTTCAGCAAGACAGAAGAGGAACAGAGAAGGAGGGAGAGAGTCAAACAGTGATTACAAGACAACATGAAGTCCTGAGCAACACCCTGCAAAGAGGCAACAGTGAGAGAAATGAGAGGAATCAAAGGCCAAACATAAAAGAGGAAGAAATAAAAGAAACCGAGGATACATAAACGGAACAGACGACAGCCCACAGCCCACTAATACTGCAAGGGTGCAACTCCCACACACACTCAGAGCCTGGAAAACAGCCAAAAACATCACGGCACTGCACAGATCGGCTGGTTTTCCTCACTGGTGTCAACAGAAAGTCATTAGAGCAGAATAAATGGGAATTGAACAAATGTGGTGGGAAAAACTTATGTGACCAAATAAAATGAATTGAAAAGGACAAATGTGTTTTTATTGAGACACCTGCAGGACGTCTTTAGTAAAAGTAAGTGGATTGATCAGTGAATGAAAAGTTTAAATGTTAAAAAGATGAAGTGAGAGGCCTCTGTTCTACTCTGCTCCCAATTAAGTCAGCGGATGATAGAAACCCAACAACTGAGCTCAGATATCTCTGATGCAGACGCCTCCATCTTTCCCTTTTCCTTGTAGTTTGGAGCCACCACCTGCGCAGTAGCAGCAGTCGAGTGGAGACACAGGATGAAAGTCCTAATGACATGCATCTGACCAATCAGGAGTCAGTCTCAGCTGTCAATCATAAGCCTGTAAGCCTGTTCAAATCAAACAGTGAATTTAATCCAAACTTGCAAGAAACATGGTTTCTAGTGGGAAGTGTTAAATTTAATAGCTTTAACGTGACAAAACATAAACAGTTTTAAGGGGCAAAATAAATATATTAATGTATGTTTAACGCCAAGTAAGGGACTTTAAAGATGCGTAACTTGATTTTAGACCACTCCTCCAACAGCTCCAACAAGTTAAAAAAAATGGCCTATATTCTCATTTAGTTATGACAAAGGTCCTTTATTCCCTGGGAGTCGTGTGGAGACAGCTGCAAACAGGTGATATGTCAGAAAACCACAGCTACGAGCTAAAAGAGGCTAAAAGTCTCATGGGAGCTGCAGAGTTGGTGAGGATGTGACCCAGGGTGTCTAGTTCGTGATGTGTTTTAGTGGAGGTCATCTGTGACTGCAGCTCCATCTGTGCATTATTTCTGTGTGCAAAACTGTGATGACCGTCCAAGAGCATTGAGAAAGTGTGTGTGTGTGTGTGTGTACAACAGATGCTCAAACCATGGGAGGTTGGGAGGAGGGGAACTCTCTGTGTTTATGTGTGCTGACTTGAGACAGCTTGGAAAAGGACGTTGGACATGTGTTGGATCACATAGGACATTGAGGACGGTTGGCTGGTCAAGTTTGGAGGTTGGAGCAATGATATCATCCACACACACACACACACACAGACAAACGCATATCCATCAGATGGTAAATATTTAAAGGCACTAAAATGAGCACTCGATGTCAGCACAGGGACACCTCAGAGGTCAGACCAGTGCGTGAAGTGACCCAGCACTGATGGACTTGTATTCGTGTCTCAGTTCTTACTGTGAAATCTGACCTTTCGGGACAGAGAACAAACAACAAACACGTTACTCTTTGTAGAGAAACTATAAGCACTAAATAAATTATAGCAGAAACATGGACAATAAACCTCTCGACACTGGGTTTTACTCATTAGCTCAAGTTTACGTCTCATCTAAGTAGCCAACCGAATTCAGATAACAAGCAACTGGTGAAACTAATTATCTAGCTTCTCCACGTATTTAACTCTAAACATCCTGTAGCTATACGACTTACCAATGATTGTTTTCATTCCTAATTTATGAAATGAATTGTGATTAGTCTGTGATTATTTTCTTGAATAAATATTAACTCTATAAAAAAGAAAATAAGATAAAGGCCCTTATGATTCATCAATGATTTCATTGCCTAGGTTGTGTGCTCGTCACCATCAGTACAGCTAATTAGCTTAGAGCGCTAATGAGTAAAACAGAGTGCAGGAGGTTATTACACATTAATGTGATACAACACAACATATGTGTTTGTTCTCTAAAAGCAAATCATTCATTGATTGATCAACACCTACAAATTATAATTCATGTTCTTGCAAAAACAAAAAAAGTCTCCTATGTTCAAATTGTCTCATCCTGCATTTAGAACCGAGTCAGAAATATAAGTCCAATCATCCATGATGATTGCGGACGATGTGATTGGCCGTCAAAGACTTGACGGTTGAGAGTTGCACCCTTTGACAGGTAAAGCAAGGCGAGAGAACGTCCCCCTTTTTACAGCAGAGAGAGAAAGAGAGAGAGAGAGAGAAAGAGATGGACGAGACACTCCCCTCCTGCCGCTGGGTGGAGGGTGAGGAGGAGGGTGAGTAACAGGGAGGACGGAGGGACAGAGAGGGACAGATGGATGAATGGAGGGGTTACCTTTGTTGCGATTTTCAGGGGGTCCTTGTTTTTTACCTGTTCGGACAGAGAGAGAGGGCGGAATGCTGATAAGATGGTTCAAAGGAAAAATAAGATCAAATCAAACTGAGGGAAAACACAAAGGTTCAAACTGATAGAAACCCACAGGTGTGTGTGTCTCTGTGTGTTTGTGTGTGTGTGTCATGTTTGTGTTGTGGGCAGGAATGGACCAATCAGAGGAGAGAGACACATGACTCCTGCTGTGGAGAACCAACGGCCGCCATTTTGACGGCCCAACTAATCAAGTGATCAGTATGTCACACATATCAATAGAATGTTACAATAATGTGAATATATATAATATGTATACAATGATATAAATCAGAGCCCAATTTATATAATGGTTGGCTAGTAATAATATGCTGTAATTGAAAAGTTTTATTTTATGGAATTCAAAAAGGTTTGCATTTATCTTTGCAGTTTATGTATAAAAAAATATTTTCTAAAGTTACATATGTTAGGTCATTTGTGTGTTTTCTTTTTATTCATAGTTATTTATAATTAACATTTATGTTTAACTTAAGCCTAATTTACATTTATTTATCAAATTGGTTTGATGCCATTGTTTAAATAGATAAATTGGCCATTATATCGATATCAGATCTTTTTTACTCTTAATATTGCCTTTGTCCTCCAAAAGTACACATCAGTCGGATGTACTATTAATTGTTACCTCGTGTTTCTGTTTGGTTTTGATTTCCCTTTGTGTTGTGTCTTTGATTCGTCCCTGACCGTCATCAAACGCTGATCCTCATCTCTCTATCATTTCATTTCCTGTCGTCTCTCTACTGTTGGTTTTCTCATAAAAAGCCAGAGGAGGTGGAATTTCTGAAGGTTAATGTTATGGTTTTATTTGACACTGGTTCTGTGCTGGACTGTTGTATGTGGAGGAGGCTGCTGATTGGTCAACTACACAATGAATCTGCTACTGTAAACACGTTTTTCCACAGTGACCGATGGATACTGATATTTTTCTCCTCTGCACAGATGTGGACATTATGTCATTTTTACATATTTTGATGTGGATCTGAACATCTGTTATTGATCTTTGTCAGCTGTAGGTAACGCCTTGCAATCTTATATTGATCAGACATGTGAGTGTGTGTCTGTGTGTGTGTGTGTGTGTAAGTGTTTCTTCATGAGGACATTAACTTCCTGCTGCTCTATAGTGCACTGCTTTATTTGTGAAAGGAGGATCGGCAAGGTCAAATCCAACACACACACACACACAGCTCTTTATTATTCAGCCGGTGTGTTGTAAGTGATGACTGCTGCAAGTGTGTGTGTGTGTGTGTGTTTGCACATATCAAGTGAAGCAAGATAACCAGTGGGTGTGACTGGAAATTAATGAATGCATGGGTGTGTGAGTGGCGAAGTGTGACTATAGAATCTGCTGTCACACAAGAGACACACAACGGAGCCTGTGCGAATGTGTGTGTGTGTTTGTGCACTAGTATTTTGTGAGACCCTGTTAAAGTGTCAGATTCAGAGGGTGTGGACACTTCTGGGAAATGAGGGCAGGTTTGGAAAATGAAGACAATGTTGGAAAGTGAGAGCATTTTGGGGCCATTTTGTCCAGTTGTTACTTTCTGATGTTTCAGGTTTGATATTTCATTTATGGGAGATGCTAATCTAAATACAGTATTAATTTCAGATGAGTGTGAAATCTTTGTACCTTGTGGTTTTCCTAAAGAGGATTTTTTTTTTTTTTTTTTTTTAAATCAGTGTCCTGAGGCCAAAACGTCAACCCGAGCGTCTCTCTCCACTGAGCTGGTACATTCAGCCAGTTCACAATGAATGCCTGACAAACTCAAAACTTTAGCAAATAAAACAAATGATCAGACATAAAACAAACTAAAGAAAAAAGACATGAGTAAAAGGGGGTTAGCGTGATCACAAGCAAATCAAAAGCAATAGAGACCGACTGCAGAAGCCTGTTGGTTTACACCAAACTGCTCTGTAACAGTACGAGCATCATCTGCACTCTGGCTTTTGAGGGGTTCCACTTAAAAAACAGCTGTTTTGTTAACAGGGGGAAGGTGACTGTTCACATTTTAACCAACATTACATCCGTGTCAAATCAAAAACTCAGGATAATGGCCAGAAACTACCACGAATAAAGGAGGCCAGGATGTAGTGTTAATTTTTTCAAGGTCTGCGTGGAAAATGTTCAAACTGTGGGCTGAGGGAAATATGATGCCTTCATCGGCAACTGTACACATTTCAAAAAATGGCAACTGCCACCTGTCAAGCTTCAGAGGTCTCGTTAACACACACACACACACCAGTGGCACTGGAGAACCTTCGCATCCCATTCACTTTCAATTTGTGCAAGTGAGGAGGCGAATAAAGCATTTGCTTGGTGAAGCGAATCTGCAGCGTGGCTTCGCCTGTTAAACTTTGGTGAACATCCGTCTGCATTCCTGTGTGTGCACCTGGGTCCCGACACGTATTCACCTAAAGCTGTGAGATTTAAGATTCATGGATAGTTTTTGAAACGATTATTTCAGAAAGAAAAATCGTATCTATCCAAATACCCATCTTTTAATATATCCATCTATATCTCCTCCTAATAGAAATAAAAAAGTATTCTTAAAAATGCTTTGTATGCAGGGACAGATAGATTAAAACTTTGAACACATCATATAATATCGCTCTCAGACACAGCCTGATAGGAGCAGCTACATTGGAGAAACCCAAACACTGACAGATCTGCTATGCCTCGTTATGGTTGCTAAAGTGTGTTAGTGAAGTCAACTTGTGAACTTGTTGCCGGTGAACTCATCACATCCCTTTTCAGCCATGTTCTAATCCCTCATCCGTTGTTTTTAGCTGTTGTTCAGCTCACAGATCACAGTGTGAAGCAACATCCTCACTACAGGTCCCCTCATCCGTGGTCTCATTTATTCACTAACATTTCTCTCATGTTCCGATTGAAGCTGAATAAAGTTCAGTAACGCTACAGTTAGACCCTTCAAACAGCTCTGCTGTTGTCAGCCCAGACTGGATGAAGTCTACCTGCTTACAGAGCCAGCGAGTGTGACACGAGAAACTTCAAAAAACAACAACACCTGATAAGAATGTGCAAATATCTCCGATCTGCACCGTTCAAACAGTAGAGTAGAAGTATTCAGAGACCGTCACAGATCGTCTTTCTTGTCAAACTTCCCTCTAAACACTTCACACAATTACTGTCATCAAACGACCTTTGACTCTTCACCAGAAGTTGTGTTTTACTCTCAGACGTGTTGTCACAGGTTTCGCCTCATGTCTTACTTTTCTTGACCTTCTTCTCTTCGTCGTGCTCGCTGGCTCCCAGGAGAGTAAAGATGATGCCGGTTTGAGAGTTGAGGCCGACGGCTGACACCACCATCCTGCCGGATCCTTCCATCACGTGGGTTCCTGGGGGAAGATTTAAAAAAATACAAGTCACCACTGACACCAGGTTTTAGTTTTTTTCATTATGGTAATACTCCTCATTTTAGATTATTGTGAAATTACTGTTTCACAGAGTTAAATAAGAAGTTTGTTCATGTGATCGTAATTTAATCGTTATGTTTATTAAAGTTTTGTATATTTAACTCTGAGCCTAATAACTTTGATAAGCTTTGAGGTCAGTAGGTCAGCTCATACTTTTGATCATCGGCTTTCCTCACTCGAGTTGTCATGGATCTGTGAACAGGCACTCACCGGACAGCAGCATGGGGTCCTTCTCCAGAGATTTGCGGACCTGGTCGGATTCTCCGGTCAGAGAGCTTTCGTCAATCTTCAAGTCATTTCCTTGGATCAGGATCCCATCAGCAGGTAGAAGGTCACCTGCAAGTTCAGAGGTTAGAGGTCAGAGGGTCTCACACCCATCATCCCTGAAACGTGAAGTGGATCACTTGAACCCTGACCCCTCAACCCCATTCAACACATTTGGGATTAACTGGAATGCCAAATGAGTTGTGTCCAAAGAGGCTATAAGTGATGTCACAGGTTTGATGCTCAGTCTGACGTGTGCATTCTCGTACCGTATTTGATCTGAGCGATGTCTCCCACCACAAGTTCGGCCACAGGGATCTGGATGACCTGGCCTTTGCGGATGACAGTGAACTTCTGTTCCTGCTCGATGCGACTCTGCAGCCCACGGAACTGCTTCTCCTTGGACCAGTCGTTGAAGGCTGTCACCAGCACCACGATGATGACCGAGAACAGGATGGCAGCTCCTTCGATCCAGCCGGCCTGGGACTCGCCCTCGTCCTCCACGCCTCCTGCTACCTGGCCGCATGCTGTCGAGAGTTCATGACATGTTGAGCAGGAGTGATTTTTAGTAAAGGGTCCCAAAGGATATCTACAGCCCTGTCTTTGATTTCATTTTTCAGAAAGAAGCTTAACCACACTGACCTTCACTGTCGCCCCCTGGTGGATGGTAGAAGGACAGGCCAAGTGAGATGATGGCAGCGATTTCCAGGATGATAAGCGTGACGTCTTGCAGAGCCTCCCACACCAGCGCCAGAAACGACTTGGCCTTCTTGGGGGGGATGAAATTTTTGCCAAACGACGCGTGACGTTTCTCCAGATCAACGGGGTTACCAGACAGACCTGCAGACACACAAACAGGTTCATGTTCACATCAATACAGAAAACCTGTCAAGAAGAAGGAACTCACCAGGGGGGTTGGTCAATTAAACAAAAGGAAAATACTTAACATTTCAGTTCGTTGAATGCACCAAAGATTGTCTTTTTTGCCATCTTTGATTACCAACAAAAGCAAGAATTAAAACCAGAAGTGGAACAAACCAAGAACTGGGCTACTTAAGATCATTAGGGATTTACAGCCGATCTTAACTGATGATACTTTTATGAGTGTGTATGTTCTCATGTGAACTACAAACATAGTGAGGACAGAAGATGCACAACAGTGATAACAACTTTTTACGAGCTGTAGTTTAGCAACATGACCTACTTTGGTTGCAGGGAGAGAACAAGCTTTTTCCATATAATGTTTTATTTTGTGAATCCCCAAAACAGGTTTGTCCTGCCCAGACAAATAAAGCATTTTTCTATTTATCATTTCCTGCTTTGTGTCCAGAGATTTGGTTGAAAAAAAAAAAAAACGGGGATTCAAACCGGAAACTGTTTTCTCTGAAGCTAACCGCTGCATCCTGCTGCCCTCCAATCTGATTTTAAATGTATAAATAAATAAATAAGTAGTTGCCTGGTTTTCTAATGCCTGTTTGTCGATATAGAGATAGTTTCCAAACATTTGTAACTTCTGACCCCTCCTCCATTTGTCTGTTTGCAATCAGCTTAACCAATGAGAAACATTTTATTTGTAATAACTTTTATAGGCCGCTGAGCGCAAATGATAATCCACAGGATAATAAAGTAAAAATTAGAGAAAAGCCTGAAGAATAACATTTAACTTAAGATACCAGAGGAATGTTTTCTCTGGATTCCTGTTAATCATCTTGCAACCCTTCAGGTTTAACCCGTGGCCCCTAGCGTGTGTCCCCGCCCTATGTTGGGGACAATAGGTGTGTGTTTGTGTCTGTTGTAATCATGGCAGCCCGAGCTGATCTGAACCCACCCCTGCTGTACAAACAATCTGCTGCTCCACCAGAGCCAAACTGCTTCGTGTCAGTAAGACACCACCTAATCGGAGACACCCGGCCTGAATCAGCTGCTTCACACGGAGCTAATGAAGAATCAACACAAAATTTGTTTTTAAATAGATCAATCAAAAGGTAGAAATAATTATAAGTTGCAGCCCTGCATTCAGAAAACCGATAATCAAGCAAAATCAATAACAGTGGATTAAGAGAAGGTTTGAATAAATACAACAGTGCTCTGAAGTTTAGCAACATCCTCGCCTCCGGGCTTCGTCAGATATCAGTCACAAGACGGCTACAACGAACCGATTCAGTTGGTTCATTATCAAAAAATGCGTGATGTTTCCTGTCCTGAAAGATCTCTTAAAATTCTCTGTTTGCCCAGGACCAAATGATATCTATGAGATTCTGATTCCAGAGCTGTGACTGTCACTTTCCAGTGGTGACTCATTTCCAACCCTTCATTCAATTTCTATATAAAGACATTTAGAAAGAGTTCTCATTCAAATCTGATGCTTATATTTAGGGTGGAGCATCTACATCTTTTTATTAAGACACCATCTCCAGCTTATTTATTGTACCATATCCACTAATGAGGTGAAATTAGCAGGAATCATTAACTTCACTAAACAGGTTCTATCTGCAGCTGCACGGAGACGAGTCTGAATGAAGTCAAGTTTTAAGCGATCGGCCTCGTCTCTGATGATTCTCGGTAATCTGGTGTTTTTCAGTGAAAACGTGAGAATCTGTGAGTTGCTCTGCGCGGCTGAGTGGGCAGAAACATGGCAGCTGTGGACTCTTGGTGGAGTTGGGAGATGTGCAGTGCAACGTGCTCTGAATTTCAACACCCTCGCACTGCCAGGATCTCTCGGGGAGGACGACTCTGTAAGTCGGCACCAACAAGCGCTCAGGCACGTTTCTGTCTGTACATGTTTTAGTAATGGCCTCTTATTCAATCTCTAACTATTCTCTGCAGACAGGCTGAATGGAGAGATCCCCTCCCCCTGCACCTCTTTCCATCCGTCTCTTGTCTTGGCACATTACACTGTATTTTCTGACCATTTTGAGGTTTCATCTACTTTCAAATGTGCACAGATCGACTCCTTTCCTCACCATTAATGTCACATGACTGTAACTTGGTGGCGTCAACGGCAGAATTATTCAGCGATTTAAACGTTAGCCTGACTGAGATGAGGGATGATATTATGCAGATGAGGGGATGAGAGATGAGGAGGCCGGATGAAGTGAAGGAAGACGAAACGATGAGCAGAGGAAGAAGCGTGAGGGGGAGTGAGATGAGTTTGGAGGTTTCAAATGAGATTGAGATAAGGTGAAATGAGATTAGGCAACGTGAGATTACAGGACGTAATAGAAATAAGATGAGTCATGAGATGGTCACAGGTCTAAATGGTGGATGAATTGCATTTATATTGTGTTTTTACAGACTTAAAAACCACCCAGAGCACTTTACAGTACAAGTCCCATTCACCAAGTCATGCAATCATTCATCCAGCGCAATCTATACACAGCACTTTGTCTATCACACATCGTCATCAGAGGCAATAAGGGATTCAGTATCTTGCCCGAGGAAGCCAGGGATGGAACCACGGACCTTCGTGGGGGACCCATTCTATCCACTGGGTCAAAGCTGCCCCACTGGTGTGTGGCGGCATAAACAGGAGTAAAAATAAAACTAAGACCACGTTCCCAGGTTGTTTCTTAGCTCGGAGTGACAATAATAATAATAATTGGTCGATTATCAAAAGCAGAGGTTTCATTTCCTCTCAATCAGCTCGTGGTTTCAGCTCTGGAGCCCTGCTGGTTACTGTGTCCCTCAAACTGACACGTACAGTGAGGGTTCATGGGGACAAGGAGTATTTCCCCCTGGGGCTCCACAGAAGTCGCTCCAGTCATGGGTGTGAGGAGATAAGACAAGGTGAGATGAGGCAGGATAAAGTGAGAGGAGGTGACATGAGAAGAGATCTAGAGATGTGCAATGAGTTATGTTGTGAAAAAAGTGATGAGATGAGGTGACATAAGATGAAGGGGAGTCGAATATTTAATTGAAAATCTAAATTAAAAGCTGACATTCCACCACAGGAACATAACTCGGCTCATTTCCTGAGTGTACTTCCCAACATGTCTGCCTGAGCGCTTCTGTGGTTCGGAGCTGAAGAAGAAGAAGAAGAAGAAGAAGAAACAGCTTTGTGATGAGCCGCTGCACAAACAGAGATTTTAAAAATAAACCGGTTGTCAAAATTCCTCATCAGCCATGTTTCATCACACCTTGGTTTAGTTCAAAGTTTTGTTTGATCATTTTGAAGTCATTTTGAAGTCAGTCACTGGCTGCTTGATCGATACAAGTCTGTTTTTTTTTCTGGCGCAACGTCGTGATAGTGACAGCGGGTTTCATCTGGTGTCTGGCATCATTCCGCCGAATCCCCGCGGAGACGAGCGGAGCCGCACGCCCGCCTGTCACAGATGTTTATGGATTTCAACTTCCTGCAGAAACGGACTTCATCGGTCCAAAAAGAGGTCTCTTCCAATTTACAGCCTCATCAGCCAACGAGCAGCTTCATCGTTTCTCACTTTCATTCATTCCGGCTCTGTCAGATGAAACTACGGCAGCTTGTATTAATGCCTGCTCTCATTGTCTGGACTTTTTAATGTCCACTACACAGACAGAGGACCGTTTTCATTCATCATCTCTGCAGGTCACATGCCAGCTTTACTTTGTCTGCAATTTTTCCTGTTGTCCCCCCCGCGGTACTTTACTCTCTCACTGCTGTCCCCCAGCTGGACGAACTGTCCCCGTGTGTACCACAGACAAAAGGGAAGCTCAGGTCATGATGCAGTTTCTGCTGCTTCAAGCATAACAGTGTAACTGAAACTGTTCGGCCATCCTGGATGTGAACGCTGCCATCTTGCATGTATGAGGGTCTTATTCCTCAATGCTTAAATAAATAAGCAATCAATCAATCAATGTTTGGAGTCCGTGCAGGCGATGAAGGCGCTACACCCACTGTGAGTCAATCTCAGCTGTCAATCATTACATTTCAGCCCATTTTTAACATCAAATATCTGATTTAAACCAAACATCCGTGTGATAAGAACTCTAAAATGACAAGAAACATCGTTGAGACACATTTATTTGACATGTACTTCTATTTTTTTTAAAGCTTGGTCTTCAATTGACATGGACGAGGCGGATGATGACTCATATGAGCAAAACATTTCGGCAAATTGATATAGAGCCCAGTATATATATTCTTAAAAAGGCGACGGCTCAACTCCAACATATCAAACCCTTATGGCAAAGAAATGTGAAGATATATATTTACGGTATAATATATGCACTTCCTCCACTGTGTGTTCTCTTCTGTTTTCTCTCAGAATAAAAAGAAGTGGATCTGAGGTCTGATGCCTTTTTATTAACTGTGTGTCATATGACCATGTGCACAGTTGCCACGGTAACTCCTACAGAAGCTGTCCTCTCAGATGCCCCCCCCCCCCCTTTATGAAAACCCTGTAAGCTAACAGGCATCCTAATTATCACACACGTTTCTTCTGAGGCAACTTTCTATGATTTGGCGAGCAGCGGAAAATCTACGTTACAGAATTACAGACGGGTTTTTTAATAGTAATATAAATGCACGGCATGTCAATGTAACTTAATGATAACCAGGAGTAGCTTCCAGTTTTTTTCCCTTTGGTCTTTCTTTACAAAAGCTCTTTCACCGTGCTTATAAACACATGAGGATGCGTGACTTAATATCACGCGACAGTACATAGTGACTGCACGAATACATACATGAGCCTGAGAGCGAGCTTAATGTTTACTCTTCCAGATTGTTCCAATAGTCTTTGAGGATTCTGGAAATACCTCTAAGAGCTATTAAATGACAGTCTGGGTTTTTCAAAGATCACTGGACATTTATTTTTCAGAAAACCAGATGCTCGGCCGTGTAACTCCGATGTGATATTAATACAGGAGAGGCACGAACGGGGGCTATAGCATACAACATGGGCCAGAGTAAACAGTGCTGAAGTGCATCAGGGATTTCAAGGATATCACCAATCAACATTTCCGCTTGATAATACAAATAAAATAAATTATTCTCCAAGTTTGTAGCTTCATCATCGTCCTTTTCCGTCAGCTTTAAGTGTTCAGTAACATCTTAATATATACGCACATGCAAACTATTTAAGTGACTAAATAAAGACACTGTAGATCGTAAACAAAAGTCGTCATCTGCCCGTATCAGCAGCTGACATGATTCACTTTGGATTAAGTTTCATATTTAAACGTAATATAATGCCGAAGGATTTTTATTGTTTTGTTGTGTAGGAAAATAGACAAGAAAATCCGATTTAGCAGAAGAAATTAATTAACTAACAGGCTAACACAGATCCTGTTCTATGTTTAGTCTCCAGAGACCAGAGTCTGCAGGAAATACACCGGCCATTAAACAGACCCTCGCATCCTCTGCAGCAGAATGACGCAATGAAGGAGTTTTATGAATCTTCAGACTCGTCACGCCACTGAAACACAAAGAGCGTCTTTTCTTTTGGATTTCTCAGCAGATTTCAGATCTTTTTAAAGTAGGGACAAAGAAGTTAAAGCAACCTGATGCCTTTAGATACCAGCTTCTTTTAGTTTATTACAGAAGATGGGACAGTGTGAAAAACCTGATAAAGATGTATAGAGCATTGCATGTCTCGGTTATCACTTGGAAGAGCATTCTGCTTCGACTGGCACAGACATGGATGACCTGAGGCTCTGTGTGTCAGTGTGTGTGTGTGTGTGTGTGTGTGTGTGTGTGTGTGTGTGTGTGTGTGTGTGTTTGCATGCGTTCATTACAGTAAATAGGACTCGGGTCACGCAGAGAGCTGAATCTCAGATTGGACGCTGACTTCTCACACTACAGAGCTCAGAAAGATCTGACACGGCAGCAGGCCGAAGAAAAACTCAGAACCTACACTTGGACCGATACTGTGTATGTGTGTGTGTCTGTGTGTGTGTGTTTGCATGCATTCATTACAGTAAATAGGACTCGGGTCACGCAGAGAGCTGAATCTCAGATTGGACGCTGACTTCTCACACTACAGAGCTCAGAAAGATCTGACACGGCAGCAGGCCGAAGAAAAACTCAGAACCTACACTTTGACCGATACTGTGTATGTGTGTGTGTCTGCAGATAATCTCTTGGATAAATAAACCTCACACAGACTTGTTTTACTGATAAATACAAATAATAAATAGCTAAAGAAAAGATTCAGTTATGTCTAAATCAGAAACATAAAACAGATCAGTTTTATCTGATCACATGTTTTCCGTTGATCTCATCTGAAGAGCAGATGTAAGAGAAAGAGCACAAGCTGTTTGTGGTTGAAATCTGCATAAAACTGAACATCTGATCATCAGCTGATGATGACAGTGAGTAACTATTTAAATCCATTTGTTATTCACCAGTTTCTCAGGCCTGGAGGTTTGTTTAAAAGAGATTGACTCTTTCCATGAAGACACCAAAGTAAAAAGCTACAGAGACGAAAAGAAACCATCTCGTCTGCTTCTCACCTGAGACGTGACAGAACGTGCAGAGGTTCATTAGCGGTTTCCTTGAAATAGCTGTTTATTTTTAAATGTGTTTCTTTGTGACCCAGGTCCTGTTTCAATAAAGTTTTCAACTGTGTCTCGTGCTCAGAGGCTGAGAGTCCTCTCAACACGAAATACACTCAGATTTTGTGAAATGATGAGAAGGAGGATCAATGACCTCCAGAGAGGCCACTGACTGATTCATCAATACACATTAAGCAGCAGGATACAGAGCAGCAGCTGAGCCTTGATTGTGTGTCTGTGTGTGTGTGCGTGTGTGTGTGTGCATGTGTGTGTATCACTAACAATGCCAGTCTTCTCTGTGTCCAATCAGCAGCTGATTTTGCAGATGAAAGTAAAAGCAGCTGAAGAAGAAACATCTCATTATCCCAGTCAGAGCAGTGATGTGATACACAAACAGAGTTAAATATAACTGTGTCTCTGACTGCACACACCATGACTCTGTTACTGAGAGCTTGCACACGAGCCGAGTCAGTTTCAGTTCAGCATTGAAACACCTGCAGGTTTTCCATCTGCCACCGGGACACAGAACTGATCTGTAGGCGTGAAGTTATTTTTTTCAACATATCAGTCTGAACTATTGAATATTCTTGGATTATGGTTCAGTAGTTGCTGCTTAATCCTGTTGATAAACCAGCAAACTAACTAACAAACAAACACACAAAACACACAAACAGGGGTGTCAACATAACGTCCTTGGTGTAAGGTTTGTTGCACTGCAAGCTGAGACACCAGTTCTTCTTCTGTTGTGCATTGATTGTATGTATTTTGTATTGTTAGTCCTGTTCTACTCATTCTGCTGACATGGTGTAGCTGCAGCATTTAGTCAGAATATCTTTTCCTCTGCTGCTCCAGCTTCATCAGAACGCTGCTTAATGGACGTGACAGACTGAAATTCCCTGGAGTACTACACTGGTGCGCACAAATGAGAATAAGCAGCAATACTAGACAGAAATCAGTATCTGGATTGACACTGGTCCAACCTAGTTAACTGTAACAGTCAATCACTGTGTGTGTGTGTTGAACCTCAATCTTCCATTTAGGCTTCCCCAATTGTTTTCTCCCTGTCGCTCTCTCTCCCCCTCTCTCTCTCTCTCAGCAGAGAAAATATAATTACACTTTCTTCATTAAAGTGAGTAATTTCTTGCGTGGAGGACGCGACTACAGCTGTCCTCTGATTACTAAATGGAACAGAGCGATGATCTATGGAGCTATTAGGGGAACGGGCTGGAACTAATTTCAATCCTGGAATGGACCGATGGCTGCAAAGACACACACAAATACACACACCCACACACACACACACACACACACACACACACACACACACACACAGCAGGACCAAACAATGAGACAGGGAGAGAGAAATAACAAACAGCAGCTTGTCAGCCATTTTCTGGCCTCTCATGAAGCTCTGACTGAAATCCAAACTGATTATCTCTCACCACAGAAGAAGAAGTGAATCCACCAGAGATGTTGTCTGTTTCTATGAATTTATGTTCCAGGACTGACACATATGTTTGTTCGGATTACATCCCAGGTCTTATCTGACAGGTCAACCTGTTCCGTGGTTCAGTGACTAATTTAGGTTAACTGTACAAATATCCATCCCCTATTTCTACCACTCGTCCTGTGAGGGTCGTGGCGAGGCTGGAGTTAATCCTAACAGACATTGGGCGAGAGGTGGGGTCCACCCTGGACAGGTTCGCCGGCGTATCACAGGGTTTGACATTCAGAAACAAACATTCACACCAACAGGCAATTATAATCTCCAATTAGCCTAAAGGGAATCAAGTAGGACTACGTGGAACGCCAGGCTGACGCAGACTCTCCTTTTAGTCTGAGTGGAATCATGGGCGTGTATGTGTCAATAGAACAAGTATGCAAATGTCTTCCTGTGGGAGGAGGCTGGAGAATAACCCACACAGACACAGGAGAACAGGAATACCTTGCACAGAGAGAGACCCTCGCTGAGAACCAACAACCTGCCGGCTTTGAGGAAACAGTGCACCACCATGCTATTCATCTTGCTAAAATGTTTGTGTTGGGGTGCGTAGAAATGGTGCGTAGAAATGAAGGTGAAGAATCAAGTTTCTCCAATTCCACTGCTGTCAGGTGAACAGCTCGGTCACTGTACGTTCAGGAGTTCAAATCTGATTTAATCAACGAGACTCATGAGATTAGATATGATTGCAGCACCTTCATCTGTTGATTCTGTACACGAGTGATACAGATCTAGAATAGATCAAACACCAAGAAGCAGCTTTTACCACAGTGACCACTAGGGTAGTTGGTAAATCAGCACTGACCATGACTCAGCAGAGCGAGTTTGAGTCTGCAGCTCATTGACAGATGATTTAATCATCCACATTAATGCTGATTAATATCTTGATTGAATTCATTATCATTCAAAGCAGAGGTTCCATGTCGCCAGGCCAGTGGACAAGAGCCAGGCTGCAGAAACTTTGCTAATGGGCCAATGATTCAGCAAAAAATAAATAGACGTGAATAATAATTTAACAACCATCATCGGCTGAGGTTATGGTAAAAACCTTGAACTGTCTCTGCTGTTTCTTTGATTTTGGCCACTCCCTGTTGCACTCACAACAACTGGAGTCTTGTGTCCGTACTCGTTCATTTCATCCATTTTTGACCACATTTGTTATTATTATCAGTAACTGTTGGACTCTGCACTGCCCTCTAGTGAATGCATTGATTAACAACCCTGCTAACATAAAGGTATGTTGGCAGGGACACTGTGTTAAACATAAATGAGCCTTAAACATTTGAGCTTTGAAATCTCGGTTGCTCCAGATGAGTTCTTCCCTGAGGAAATGCAACAGTTGAATTCTCATTCAACTTTAACCTTTTCTGCTGCGCTGGACGTGTCTTACCTTCTATCGGTGATGTTTTCAGGCGGCGGCAGATGCCCTGCACGTCCCCGTATGTTTCCTGAATCAAGGTGACGGCCTCGGCGCTCCGCAGCTCCATCAGGTCCCTCAGATCCGTCACGGCCATCCCAAAGTCCCCGTCATGGTTGCCCTCTGCAACCGAATTCCCCGGAGGGTGATCCGCCGTGTTGTTGGCCATTTTGGTCCTCTTCACAGAAGCGTAGTTGTGTTGTTGTAGTTGTTGTTGTTCCTCGGAGTGTCTTTTATCAAACCGATCTCAACGTCAGTTTGTGCCGTCAGTTCCCAAGAATTGTGGGTAGTGTAGTTCTCAGTGGGGTTAACTCCTGACCTGGACGTGCATGCTCCTCTGGGTTACCACTGAAACAGGGTGGTCAACATGTTCCTCTGGAGAAAAACAGAGACAGGAAAAGAGATTGTTATAATCCAGAGTCAGACAGGAAACAGTTCGAGGGCGAAGCAGACAAACATCATCACCAGCCGACAGATCAGTGCCTTGGATTTTTTTTACTAATAAATAGCACAGAGACCGACTGGGCCAATTAGACAAGAGCTTCTCCTCCGACATCATTAAAAGGAGAAACCCTGAACCACCGAGGTCGTTAGGATGTAAACTGATTATTGGTTTGTGCCAGCCCCCTGAGACACATCATCATATCTGCTCTCCTTGAACTGTCCGCCCAGAGTTTATGACAGAAACAGGAAGAACAGCTAAAATTGTGACTATTCTCCTGTATATGGATGAGTCACCTCTGCATCAACCTACAGTGCCTCAGTTACACCGGGGGGCTAAACACAGGAAGAGACGTTTGAATTTAACAACCAGGCAAAGAACCAGGGTCAGGACATGGCAGCTCTCCAGTTTGTGTGTGTGTGTTTGTTCGTGTGTGTGTGTGTGTGTTAGCGGCCAAAGTGTGGCATTCCAGCCCATCATCACAGATTATGTAAGTGCACATCAAAGGCTGTCCTCGGTTTTTCACCGTTAAGTGTTGTGTTGTGGACACACACACATACAGTAACACACAGTGATGGTGCTACATGTGTGCTCTCCTGAGGGTTGGTTTGTGAGTGTAGGTGACACAGGTGACTGCCTCGGTCACTGGTTCTCACACTGGAGGAAGCACTGAGCCAGTTTAAGAGCAGAGTCTGAGGCTCTTTATAGATACTGAGTATGTTTAATTGTGTTTCCACGAGGCCCTAAGCAATATAATGATGTATTTATATATAGTAAAACCTTTGTTATACTGCTGTTGATGAAAATGATACTGTGCTAATTTTATGTTATTGTTTTGTTGCTCAGGTCGGTACATTTCTTAGCAAACTAAGAAAACTCTGCATTTCCAGAGTTGCAATGATTCAACAATCACGATCATTTTGACATTGACTAAAATCAGCAGTGCTCATCAATGTCATTCAAATCAATACGTTCATACTGCACACGTCCTTGTGTGGAAGTCTGTGGAGCCAGGCTAGTTTTCATATATATTCACCGATGGAGACTCATCATTCACAGGAGTTTATGAGTTCAAGTACTGTTCTAAATACATGCATGCTCCAATCTGGGAGCTCTGACTTTGTACATTACAGGAGCTGCAGTCAATGATTCAGGTTTACCTCCACCACACTAATACCACCGGAGGCTCTACCTCAAACGCGGCATGTAGTGAACTGTAGGTGCAGAGTGATTCTCTGGCCTGGGGACGTCCCTGAGCTCCTCCTGCCTCGCACATCCACAGCCGCGTCTAATCTTTCGTCTCATGTAGCACAAGGGAAGCTCTCCATCCGCTTCTCAGTTTCATCACATACAGAAAGCGGATTGTAGATGTGTGAGGAATAACAAGATGGGATGTCGGAGTGTCCTTAAATTCCTCTTTGCTCACATGCTTTATGTATTGTACAGTGTCTGCTGGATACTTAGTAATGAAACGACGGTAACATGAGACAGGTCTGGATTTTATTATTATTATTATTTTACCTGTGTTGCCCCGGGTACATTGCATAATGAAAAATGTGTAATTTTCATTAATCTGAAGTGAGAAGTTCCCTTGTTTCAGGTGTTTCATATTCGCTAATAAGCTTCTTTGCTTTTCATTTCTTAAGTGAGAAATTGTACCGTATCTAAATCAGATATAAAAATAACATATGTCTCTGTCAAACTTGTGCTGTGGTTTCGTTTTTTAGGAAAGTTTCTAATGCGACCGTTAAAGATTTTATACGATTTCAGTCATAACTTATTCATTTTTTCCCCAGAAATGTTTTAACCTCCAGCCTTTATCTTCTGTTTCACGGAGTCTTTATGATGTTTTTTAATCTTCCTCACATCAGAGTGATCTACCCTTACGTGTGTGTCTGTGTGTGTGTGTTTGTGTGTTCTTTAGACAGAGCAGGACAGATGCCGTCTCACTGTCCACTAATTATCCGTCTGTGCACTGACCAGAAGACGAGTCATTAGTTCAATAAAACAACAGAGGAATGAAATGAATTTATCTTCCTCATCTCACTCATGTATGTTGCTGCTGTTTATTACGCAAATAGAGGGTGATGTCATAATGATGGAACAAGTTAATTTCAGAAAATGAGATAAGTTAATTACACAGCCTATAAACAGAGAAAATTAACAACTAGTTAATTAGGACTGGCCCGAAATGTCACATAATTCTATATCAAATTAACTTTGAAGTTACAAAATCAGTTCTGATCATTCATGGAGATAGTTAGTACATAAAAGTACTCGAGAATATTGGGTGTACAGAGATATATTAACAGATATTTAATTTCATGTCATGTGCAGTTTTCTGGCTTCCCTTTAAACTATGATTTGTTTTTGTCTTTCATAAATGTCACTATACGGAGACCATCACAATATGAATAACATAAAGCAGTGGTTGTTTGTGTCCTTGTCAAGAAAACACGAGTTAATGTGGTCTCCACTAGTCATGAGCTTGTTAGTCTTTACTCTGATAGGACAAAGAAGTGGTAATAAATTGAGCCAAAATGTGACCAGAAGGAGAAAGTGACCATTAGTGTGTGTGTTAGTCAGAGCAGGGAGAGAACACATGTGAAACCAGGAGAGACACACAACAGACTAGAGAAGCCCCATTTTACCAGTCCTATTAAACACCACATTCTGAGTAAAACAACACAACTAATTTCCATTAGCGTGATTATCTCTATTTTCAGAAGACACTATTTACAAAGTAGACTGCTTCTACCGTTAGCCACAGCCGAGCGCCTTCTTCTACCAGTCAAACCGAGACACAGCAAAGGAGCGGGCCTCAGGTCTGTCTAAGTCTAGATCTGGCTCTACTTGTACCAACTAGTGGACCAGCTGAGGTGCGGCTGGTTCATCGGGGCTGGACTTGTACGTTTACTGAAGAAAGAACAAGCAAGTGAAAATATAAAATCAAGAAAACTGAAATGTTGAGAATCCAGGGAGTAGTGTTTGACAATGTGCTGGAGTTCTGGGCTCAGCGAATCATACTCAAATCAAATTGGTATAGATCTCAATTCAGAAACAGTGCATTTAAAAATGGCTTTAGCGGCCTTCAGCCTCAACCTGCTTCTGTTAATTGTGTTTGTTTGCCACCTCCAACAAAGCTTCAATATGCAGCTCACAGTTCAACTCGTTAGCTTTGATTGAATCCACAGCGATCACAGTTTAAAGTCAGATTGTGTTATTACAGGAGAGTTATACGACGGTGATAATACGGTTTACTGTGATGTGTGTGGCCACAATTATCGAAGAGGGATCATTTGATTCATGCACATCTTCACTATGAGCTGTGGGAGAGAAGGAGAACGGCTGGGATAGCGAGAGAAAAATACACAATCGAGCGTAGCTTCACACTCTCCCACACAAAGACACACACCTTTATCAGCAGTCAACTACAGCACCACACCCATTTCAGTCCAAAGGTAGGCATTCCTTTTTTATACCTTAACGACACACACATACACACAGACACAAAAAGATAAAACACACATTTGCCTCTCCTTGCTTGTCAAGTGTGTGTGTGTGTGTGTGGCTGTTATCCTTTAATAAGCTAGTGTTTGATTAACGTGGACTAATGACACACACAGATAATGGACACACTCCACCAGCTTTACCACACAGTCATTTAGCACTTTGTTCAAAGTGTAGCATTAGATTTCTGCATAGAGACATTAACACAGGGTGTGTGTGTGCGAGTTAAATGTGTGAGTCTCGTATACTGAAAGTACTGGCTCCAATTTTAAATGGTTTTATTTGAGACCATTTTCACTCCTGTCAGATTCAACCTGAGACCTCACAATTCAGACATGTGTTTGTTAGAGAGATAAACTCAGGGCTCACACGTGTGCATTTTGTTAACAGTGTTGCGTTAATAGCAATTACAGTTTCGTGCTTGGGCCACGCAACAGAGCCGGCTGTTGTGCTGACATGCCCTGCTAGCTGTCAGTGCAATGCTAAAGAGAAGTGCAGAGGAATCAGATGAGCAGGGATGAGCCGGGAGCAGCTCCTCCCTCCTCGCTCACATGAACGTGATGGTTGATTTCTGGATGGACCACAGAAAGTTGATTGTTTGTTTGAACAGGATTTGATCGACTGGTGCCTCCGCATAAAAATCAGGTTTTTGTTCAACCGACATCAATCGCAAGAAAACCACAATGAGGTTTGGCAATGCAGTGATTCAGTTAAACCCCCCCCCCCCCCCCCAGACACAAGTCTTACGTAAAGTGGATGTGATGTTAATGAGCTGCTTCCCCCACACACACAGAGATTAGGAGACTCCTCAAGCTGCAGTCAACAGTTCCATCACTAATACTCATAATGTAATAGATTACATATAACCACAACAGAAATACACTGTTCATAAATCTTGACAACAGCTGAGGACCATAAGACGAAAAACACTGATCTCATCTAAACTGAGAAACACTCCTTTTTTATTTACATGTTGTCTCCATGAAACCAACTATGACAAACATCTGACATATTCAGCCTCAGTATATAATTCTGAACTACCAGATGGGAATTAACAACCTATCCACATTCCGTTAATAGGAAACTTAATCAGTTGTAATTACGTTTCCTACAAAGCATATTAGCTGCTCCAATTAAGTTCTATAGAAATTAAATTTCTCAGAAACAGGTTTGTAAGGGATGAGCTGAAACAAACAGTCATTAAAACACTCGTTATTTTGCAAATTAACCTTTTAATAAATTAAATTCTCAATGAAAAGCCAAATCAACATGATCACTTTTGAGTTTTAAAGGAGACGCATGTGGTTTGTCTATCCTCTAGTGTTTTAAATAGATGTTTTGTGTTTGTAAAGTTCGGCAAAAGTTAAAAAGCCCCAAATCCTCCACAGAAAACACTGTGGCCATGGTGCCCTGGTGTGTGCATGTGTGTACTACAGTGTGTAGCTTGTTATGAAACCCTCAGTGACTGCTCGACAGGAAGTGACGTCAGGACATTAAAACGTCCCTATATATAGACGATCAATGTAGCCATTGTGTGTGTGTGTGTGTGTGTGTGTGTGTGTGTGTGTGTGTGTGTGTGTGTGTTTGTGTGCGATAGACACTGTGTCTGTTCTTTGTCCATCTTATCTGTTTGTTATTGACTCGAGATGAAATTAGGCTGCAGCCTCCATGTAGCCAACCACTCAGCTTATGAGTTTGTGTGTGTGTGTGAGATGCCATAAGCCAGTGTGTGTCTTAGTGTGAGTGTATTGTGTTTTAAAACATTTGTCTTAATAACAGAATATACAAGCATCCTGTCTTGCGCTGTGTTAATATCAAGTAGGATTAATAGTGGCACTGGAAGGATTCTCATGTTCATAACTTGTGAGTGTTCATTGTCATCAGGCGACTGCAGAGTTGTGTGGCTGTAAATTGGGGTTGTGCGTGATGTTCGATTTTTCCATCCATATTCTCTGAGATGTGTTTGCACTGCGGAGGCCAGTGGAAAAGGTTTGTCTTTTGTTTTAGCGGTTTCAATCTGGAAGGAAAACTTGTTGAACAAACACCTGAAAACATAAACACGAAGGCACATCTTCCCGCATGTAAACAAATTTCAGAAGAAATCAGTCTCAGTGTGTTTTTGGCAGAGGGCGCCCGAGCTTGTCAGGATTACATTAGCTTAAACTAAACAAACCCAAGAATCAGAATGACTCACACTGACCATCATCACATCCATCATGTTCCAATTATTACTAAGTCAGATGTGCATTAACACCGCGGACTGAGTTCATTCTTTACACATAAAACAATTCATTAAATCATTTTGAATTAGCTTTTTGATTTCAATTGTTATACCGCCAATTTAGAATATTGATAAATATCCAGGCACCAAAGCTCCAGGGTTAACTTGCCATTATAAGACTTGAGCCCCTTTTCCACTGGTCAAAATAAACCACTAACATCTGGCTTTTGTCTCGAATGTGAATGGATACGATCAGCATGCACTCCGGGGTCAAATTGCTGAGACACGTGTTTTTATCAAAAGCAGCAGTGTGTTCTTCTTCTGTTTTTTTTTTGGCAGTCTAGACGCCAATGTTGCACCTTTTCCACCATGACGTTACAATGAGCATTGAACCTCCGGTCGCTGGCACATGAATAGCCTTGAACATTTGAGTACTTATTGTTTATAAAATCATGGGAACAAGTTGAAACTGCTAAGATGCAAAACTGGATTGTCCGCTAGGTTTCAGATGTGGACAAACTCCTCTAATGGAAACAGTCCACCGAGCTAATCACCTCTGTGTTACTCTAGTTTACCCACATTTAAAAAACCTGCGTTTATACCTGCTAGTTTTGGTGTAAACGAAGAATTACCACAGCTACCGAGCATCTTTCCGTGCAGCATTTGAGTCAAGTGAAATCAAAATTGTCTTGAGGTCTCAGTAGAGAGAGGAAACTATTTTATTTTAGTGTTTTAAGTCTGTCCGTGGTGAGTACTTTAGAATTGATCAGCCCTTTAAAAAAGGTATCTGAAGGCTTTATGTTTCAAAAGAAAATGCTCTCAAGGAGAAAACACATTAGTTAGCACCTTCCAACATCTTTGCAATCTATCAAACAGTTCACGGCTCTCACAGCAGCTGAGCTTAAAATGACTTCAGTTTGGAAAATATCAAGTGTGAGGGGAAAAAAAGATTTTCTGAAAGAGGAATGAACTTGGAACAGTTTTCAGTCAACTGGTGTGTGACAGTGTTACCGAACATGGAACATGCAGAAGTCATTTTTTACCTTCATCAGCAAACTCGTTTCTAAAACAGTCACGTTTCACTTTCTGACTGTGACACACACACACACACACAGAGAGAGAAAGAGAGAGAATTAGTTTCGGGTCTTCTCTCTTTTCATTATCCTCCAACAATCCGTCCCTCTGCTCTGCTGCTGTTACCCACCCTCCTCTTCTGCCTCGCTCTGCCTCTGCAGACACACCTGCTCTGCATACTAAAGCAGGAGCCTGCACCACCCTCCTCCAAAGACACACACTCATGCTGCTGGCCACACCCTCCACACAGAGAGGAACTTTTTTTCTTGTTGCACCCAGCAACAGATCTCTCTCGCTCTCTCATACATACAAACACACACACACACACACACACACACACCACGGAATTATGTCACGAGACATTTTCACATGCAGGGCACGTCAAACAGCAAGCCTCTGTGTTTGGTCTAGACGACATTTTATTTGTGTGTGTGTGTGTGTGTATGCTGCTATGCGTGAGGAGAACGAGTGTCGCAGAATGGCAGACGGAGCAACAAGGAATCGAGAGAGGAAAAGAGTGAGGCCAGGAATGCAGGAGGTCACACCCATATCTGAAGTCATGTGACCAGAGTGGAAAAAGGAAATCCCCACACTGCAGAGAGACGAGGCAGAGGTCTGGACTCACTGTGCAGCATCAAACACACACATACTCTCACACACACGCACACACAAACACGAATAAACCAGCAATCATCTCTGGGACGTTTATGCACACACAAACGCACATGCAGAACACACATGCACACACACACACACACCAGAGTAAACCAGGAATCATCTCCGGGATGTTTATGCACACGCATGACACAAACACACATGCACACACACACACACACATCTGTTTGTCTCAGCTCAGTGTTTGTTAATGATGCTCCGGGATGATGAAACAGGACGGACAATTACTGAGGATCATCTTACAATTCTGCACACAAGCCTAGCAAACACACTCACACATGCACAGACACACACACACACACGGAAACACAAAGTACTTGGTGTATGACTCATCAACAGGAAACAGTCCAGGTTTAGACTCGCTGTTTGTTTTTAATGTCTCTTCATTTACTCTAATCTTCTCTCTTCAAGGTCTCATATAGTACATATGGTTGATGTTTCTTCTTCGTCTATAAAGCAGATCTGTGCCTTGTGAATACTGTCGATTTATCAAAAGCTCACTCCACACAGAAATCCTTACACAGCCCGTGTCAGAGCCTGTTTTAAAAACCATCTGTTGGGAATTCTGTCGTTGTGACGTCACCATGAAACAATCTCTGAACTGAAAGCAGCTAAAAACACAACGTCACCGCAGCTCACTGTCGTCCAATAACAACAATAACAGTCAGTTTGACTTAGGAGGAATATCACTGAGGCACTTTAACTTGGCCAAAAAATCCTCGGACAAAACTGCAGTTATCTTTTACGGGAAATCCATTTTTCACTGCAAGTAGTAAGTGATTTCTAGCAGTGTAGCATTAGCAATAGCTAGCTCATATGTCAGCAATTTGAAAGCTGTTCACGCTGGAAAGTCTCACAAGAAAATCTGCGATGTGTACACAAGACTTCAGTTTCAAGGGGATGGAACTTGTGTTGCCAATAACAATGCGACAAATCTAATAAAGCATTTGAGAATTCTCTGTTTGTACTGTTTTTTTCAAAAAGGGTTTAAACTGAAACTGGCCTCGGATCAGTACGCCACATTGGTATTTACGCAAAGTCCAGGTATGTGTATCAGTATCAGGAACATCAGTGTTGGAACAACTCTGGCTTTAAGCAAGAGGTACGCTTTAAGATTTATTTAAGAAAGCAAGTCTTCCACACTGTCAGCCGTCTTTACAGATCGATGGGACAAAGAGGGGTTTACCATTAAATACAGATGTGTGACTGAAGGACGAGACAGAGTGGACTGAGACACTGAGAAACACAACATAGATCCACGGTTATAGAATATATACAAAAAAAAGGTAAATGTGAAACATGACCCTCAAAGCTATGTGACCACACACACACACTCACTTGTACCATGCAACTAGCTCATTCCTGGGATTCCTGACTGACTGGCTGGATGAGTTTACAGAAGCTGAATGAGGCCCCACAGTGTATTGTACGCCCAAAGTGTGGGGTGTGTGTGTCTGTGTGTGTGTGTGTCACCAGCTCACACTACGTGGCCCGCTCACTTTGGACCAGTTATTCACAACA
This sequence comes from Platichthys flesus, assembly GCF_949316205.1. NCBI lineage: Eukaryota > Metazoa > Chordata > Actinopteri > Pleuronectiformes > Pleuronectidae > Platichthys > Platichthys flesus. The sequence continues at coordinate 25,730,814 of NC_084946.1, forward strand.
GTGTCACTAAGCTAACGAGTGTTTGTTCACGCCATCAGTCAAGTTGTGGTCCAGTAGTGTCGTGAACATGAATGAAGATGACAGAGATCCGTTGAGCCGGAGCTGAATGAACACGGGCATTTCACCAACTCCAAAATGGATCCAAAATGGAAGCTATAGAAACCCACCCCTCTGTGTAAGTGCCTGATGACAATGAAGCCCTGTCACGAGATGAACTAAGTGGGCACCGGGACAGCAGAGAGACAACAAGGTGATCAGAGAGTCACCGCTGATACACTCTGGACGGCAGCAGCTCAGGGGAGTTGTCCTTTGTGTCCTTCATATCATGTTCTAGACCAAACCAGGAAGAAGAAGATGGATCTGAACCAAACAAAGCAGCCACATCTGGAGAGTGTCCAGAGATGCAATAATCCTGTTTGAAGCTGAGCCTGTTCATCACTGCAGGGGCCCAATCCTCACTGATCATAACCCAAACACACTGAGACCGAGCTGCTGCAGCCTCTCTCTCTCTGTGGGTGTTGGTGAGTGTTTGTGTGTGGACACTGGTCAGTCCCCAGGTGAGCTTGTGCACAAGCAACAGCCTCCATTGTCACATGAAGGGAAAGAGGCTGCCACTGCAAAACCACTGAAGACTTTGAGCCATGTCGCTTTAATGCTGATGCTTTCCATGAAATTGTATCGTCCATGTGGGACAAACACACGTATGGACTATATTGATAAAACACTCTGACAGAAAAGTCTTTCAGCCACATCTCATGGCCTTCACCAGCGGGGGGGACTTTGCTCAGATACTTTAAATGAGACCAAATGGCTGTTATTCTAAGACATAACCATAAGTCTATACTTGGTCACATGATAACAACTAACTAGTAGTAAACCATGCAGATTTTTGAAGGAATAAATTATGTCCGATACCAATATATTGGTATTTCATATTAAAAAGGCTTGGTTAATAGGCTTGATATTTCAGGGATAATAACTTTATTATTAACTTTTAATAAAACACACATCTTCACTAAAATCTTTTGCATTTTAGCCATTATTTGCAAAAAATGCAAATGTCATATCAACTGATTTGTATTGACTAACCAGTAAATCTAAACCATCTCTTTGGCTGTTTAGCAAACTCCAACCATTGATTAACCACAAGAAGTTTCTGAAGCTTAATGACACAGCTCCTGGAGTACAGACTGAAAAATGTCCTCAATATGTAGGTTACAGACGCGTCAGTCGCTGCACACAGACTGAACAGGAAAAAAGTGAGTTTTTGAGTGAAAAATGTCATCTCCAGCTCAAACGATATGTAGGGTGGGTGCTTGTTTTTAATAAGCATGTGTGGTGAGGAGCAGCGTCATCAGGCCTCAGGTGTCTCCTGCTCTGCCCTCACTAACAGGCCCGTGTTTACTGTAAACACAACTGAACTCTGCAGCGACGCACACAATGGCTTCTCGATGCCTGGGAACATTAGATCCAATCACTGCAACACATCTCCCCGTTTTTAAAAGGTCGAGGGTATTGTTCTGTGAATGCGGGTAAAAATGATGAGTGTGCTGGAGTTGATGTAGTCGTCGGCGTGTACGTTTCTGCTCGTTAATGTGTGTTTGTGTTCATCTCCAACAGTAAACACTGCTGGAGGGAGGGGAGATACTGGTGCATGATGCGGACAACAGAATATGGATGGGTGGTTTTTGTCACACTATGTCCAAGTGGTCTTTTCTCCAGTAAGATTGTTTTTACTAAGTTATTCGAGTCGGGTGAAATGTCACGTCAGACGACAGATTGTGCGAGTCACTGGACTTTGGCTCCAAATAACGTTAAAACCTCAATATGGCCGCTTCCTAATCCAAATATTTTTTTGGCTCATTTTTTGTCCTACAGGAAGAAGCGGAGATGTGTCATCTAAATTTATTTACAATCTATGTTTCTCCCATACTCTGTTTTCACAGCAGAAGTTTATTAAAATGATTTATTTTTCTAGTAGTAGTAGCTGGTATTCTGACATCATACATTTTGGGCCATGGTCTCATTTATTCCGTCCGCCCTCCTCCTCCTCCTCCTCCTCCTCCTAATGATCTGAAATAGAGGTTGACAAACAGTTCTCTACAGCTCTGTATCTCCCTTCAATCCTTAAGCACTCTGTATTTGATAAGTCACGCCTTGTTTTCAAATATCCAATCATAGCAAGGGCCATGTTTCACTGAGATAAAGGTCACATTACAGAAGATAAAGAAACTTTAACTGCCATTTCACTACTACCTGAAGACTGCACTATAAAGTAATACAATATATTAAACAATAGATTGCTTCCAACTATCATCAGCTTGTGTTTTAATCTCTCGTTACAACACACAGGATCACAGTGCACCAGTGTGGAAGTACTTGACTGGCCTGTGTGCATGAGCCAGTCAGTGTCCTGATCTCAGCTACTGTACGTGATGAAGTGGAACACAAACTGTGAGACGGGTCAACATCACACGTTGGACCTAAAGGCCAGCTCATGGTTTCAGCTTGGCCTCGGATGGACGCTGACGGCCTTCTATTGATACTACAATGACTGACCTCCTGACAGAGGGAACAATCACTTCCTTTCTGTTGTATTTGAATGAACCAGCAAAAGGTAAAAAAGAAAAACGAAAGGAGAAGAGCATTTGGCACATCTGCAGCCAGTTTGAAGACAACAACAACAACATGTAGATCACATAGACCCTAGCAAGCAAACATGGAAACAGTGAATTGGCCTTAATGCTTTTATGGCAGAATAGGAGCTAATCTTTGCAGTTAAGTTCCAAAATCTGGTGGATAACCTGAAACCCGATTAGTGAAGGAACTAAAAACCATGGACATTAGCGTAGTTCAACTTGTCCTTTACACTCTGTAACTATTTAACATGAAATTATACATATTTTTCACTTTCACTTATTCCAATTCTGACCTGTGTGTTCTTTGAAGGGGATCTCTTTTGAAGTGCGTTAGCATCTGTGCGATAAAGAGCCTCTTAATTAGCTCCGACGGCTAACAAGCTCCATGGAGCTGGGAGGGAGGGCCCACCTGCCTTTGATATGGCCCAGGTGACAGCACCTGCAGCTGGGGTTGGAGGCAGCCGACCTCCCCTGGGCTGGATACCAGCAGGTGGAGCCTCAAATCGAAAACTCTCTACGGCGCCAGTCAAAGAGCCAGCACTGTTACTTTGCGTTGGCTAAACTAGTCAGTCACATTAGCAGTGAACTGTCAATGAGACGTAAAGGTCGTTTTAAAACTTAACGATGGCTGAATTCAACCATGTTCTTCCTGTTTTTGTGTAATCACTCTCACAATCTGCGATCACTGACTATCTATTTATTTACTAACTATTTCTTTTTCAGAGCAAAATAGGCATTTTCTATATTTGGTTGACACATTTTTCTACAACAAGCCGCCTGACTATTAAAACCTACCTGACACACCTACTTGACTCGAAATGTGTTGTAAAGATGTGTCATGGCTTTCCTCCAAAGGTCCCAATATACATGGAAACATAATTTGTGTCATATAAAGTGTCCAAGTTCCCTAAATTTAGACTATTCTGAGTCTAAATATGTTATTATAATTGTGCGACCTGACAAAGGCCTGTTTCTATAAAAATGTGCCTGAAATGACTTTACATTACAACGACAGAGAAACTAGTTTTTCCTACACAATGCAGTTTCATGTGACAGAAAGCCGAGGCATGTCAGTGAGACTTGGAGAGCGTCTCAAACATGTTAGATAACAGCAGCTGTCTGCAACTCGTTGATAAGCAGGACGCACCAAGTGGGACACAGCAGCATTTCTCTCATGAGATAAATGAAGAAGAAGAAGAAAATGCTATAAAAAAAATACGACAGCACAGGGCTGGAAATAATCCTGACAAGACAACGCAGACAGACAATAGGAACCTCAGGACCTGCACCTTCCTCTTGACATCAGGGGTGTCATGGCTCAACGTGCCTCAGATATCACAGAACTCAGGGTCGGTCGCGTGTAACGGTTTGTGAAGTGCAGGACACAGTGTGAACACACATCTAGACATCTATGTTATATTTTACCATGTGTCTAAACATCGGTGTTTCCACGCCGAACACATGTCAGGACACCTCGGACGCTGAGACGCAGTTTGTGACATTTCACTTTTAACAGATACCAGGCGTCACCGAGAGATTTCGTTTGGAACTTATTCATATTCACTCCCAATACTACGACTGCAATGCAAAGATAAACTCTGAACACATTTTATATCTGCACCAAAATCTTAAGGCCTCTTTCCTGACGCATATGACAACCCTTGCAGCAGGTTGTGGTAATCCAATCTGATGTTTTTGTGCAATGCTGCTAACTCACAAACAGGCTGACCAACAAATAAACGACAAACCAAGTCATAGACATAACCAATAGATTTCTGCTAATGAACTAATCATGAATCATTTAATTGAATTACCTTCAACGTACAACCTCTGAGTGTTTCTGGTCAACATGGAGGAAACAGGTTGATTTGAACACAGTCTCTTTCTGAACAGAAGCTTGTGTTTTAACCAGGACACACAGCGCCTGAATGAATATGGAAATGATCCCGTCTGACTCATTAAGCTGATTTACATATAAAGTTGGCAGCGCAGTTCATAAACAGCCGTCGGAGGCACTTTATCTCAATAACTGGAATCTTTAAAGGGCAACTTAACAAGTCTTCTCAGTCTGAGCACACCTCCTGCAACATATTCGAGGACCAGAGGCTCCCAGTCCTATACTGATACTGGGAGCAATGAGCAGGTTCCTGTTCCACTGCTGCGGCAGCTCAGATTTAAAGTCGCAGTGTGTTTTTGCTGCTAATCAGGAGGAAGTGTTGGGTTGTTGGAACATCAATCAGTTTGTTTCCTTCCTCCTTTGCTTAGTTTCATGGTCTACCAGCTGCCGTGACTCCTGCTTTCAGTAGCAGCTTCTTAATTTGTCATTTACTACACAGCTGAGTTACTGCAGCAGATTAGCGCTCCTCTTCACTAAACCTAATTGACAAAAGTGTTGCCTCGTGTCTGCCGTGCTGAGGGAACGGTTATTGTCTGTGTGTGTGTGTGTGTGTCTGTTTGTGTGTGATGGTCACCACTGAGTTTGTACTTTGTCATCGTGAATTGTTCTGGTGTTGATGTTGATAGACAAGCGGCCAAGTTGCATGAACAACTGAAGAGCCACTAACCCAGAAAGAGACAACTTAACATCAGTCTTATGAAATCAGATTCTTATAAAAGGGGGTTCCCACATTGTATCATGTCCAGTGGTGCCAATAGAAGTGGGTATTCTCTTTTTTTCAGCCTCTCCAGCAAAGAATATGGACAGTGTTATAAACAGTACCATGTTAAACTACTCCTGCATATTTAGTTCACCTACAAATGGACAAATTCTGACTTAATTTCTGATGCAGATGCATTTTTTTCCCCTTAAGGAATTCTTGAGATATCCTGTCCTCTAACATGGGACAGATGGATAGACAACCAAACAAGATGAGGCCTCTGGCATTTGAAAAGCTCAAACTTTTCCAGTAACATTAAAATAAATAGTTGGATCCTTATGAGATATATAAGAGTGATTGTAAAGTGTTGCAAGAAAAATCGACTTGTAGAGAGATGTCTGGAAAAACTTGTCCACCTCTGCAGACCTATTTCCTGCAGGAATCACTGCAGTGAGTCATATTTCATTATATATTGATTTAGATGTCATGTCAGGCGTCTATATAAATATGTAAAGAAACACATTTTTCTCTTCCCTGGTGGCTGAAAATCAGCGGCAGTATTCACCGTGTTTCAGAGGAGACCACAGGGTGCACGGAGAAGAGCACGAGTTGGAAAAGGTCAAAACAACAGGATAAAGAACTTTATTGTGAGACCATCACAGTGATCTTCCATTTCCTCACCGAGGAAAAAATCTAGTTTTACCTACGGGGGGACGGAACAACAGAGGAGCGGTTCTCTGCTGAAGGACACACGAGGCGACTGTGAGTTTAATTGATCATAGAAAATGAGTCGTGCTACAAAACAGCTGAGAACGAAACACATCTTCACAACCGACTCAAAACAGGAAACTTAAATCTGACCGTTTTAGAGGTTTGACGAGGTTGTTATCGTCAAAGGCAGATGTTCAAATCTAAACTCATCAACGACAATGATGTTTCTCTGTGAGCTTTCTGTTTTCACTTTTGAATAATGATGGAAAAACACTTCACCGCTTCCTCCCACTAACCACTAATGAAGCTAAGAGATCTTGGATACGGCTGCCGCCATCTTGCACTGGTGGTGTCATGTGGAGCCAAAGAGCATCGACCAGTCATGAGTCAGCCTCACCAAACGGCTTTTACTTGATTGTATAATGCTTTTACTTATGTTTCCTTTATGCTTTTCCAATTTCCATTTCTTTTTAATTATGCAGTATTATTTATATCTGCTGCATTATATATAATTTATGGTATTTGATTTGAAATTACATTGCATCTATTTTCTTTGTGCTCTTGTTCTTTAGCTTTCATGCATCTTCATGAACTGTCACTGGTTTCGCTGTGGACATAAAGAGCTGGGAATCAATCCTCTTTACTCATTGTTTCAGGGTGAAATGCTGCAAACACAGCCGAGTCTGCCTTCATGACACCAGCTCTACAACCTTCACCATCATCTTCATCACACGGCTCTGAGCTCTCCACTCCTAACATGGTGTTCAGATAAAAATCTGGCTATATGCAATTCAGTGCAGGATGTGAGAAATATACTTAAAAGCCACGTTGTTCCCTGTCAATCACAGGAATAAATAAAAGCACCAGATGGAGAGAAAAAAAAGAAAAAAAAATCAATCAGACCAGTAGGGCCTTTATCAGAGTATGGGGGTCATTATGATGGCCATTATTCATCTGTACGGTGGAGGTCTATCCAGCTCCATCTCAGGAGAGTCCTGGAAGAAGACGGAGAATCCATCTAATTGATTGATTCTGCTGCAGCCTCACAATGCACACGCAGAAACCCTTTTAGTTTGATGGCCTCACAGCACAGAGATCTAGAAAAACACCAACGTTATTGTCTAGCAGTTTTTCACCACTAGAACCTACATCCATGTTTTAAAAGAAAAAAAAGTAAAATCAAAACAATCTCTGTCCACACTGTATCAGTGATAATCCACGTCCATACTAACACTATCACGCTGACATTCAGGTTCACTGGCCATGCGTGTGTGTGACTGTGTAAACAGGAAGCAGATTGCCTCCTCTGCACTCAGCTGCTTAGCTACAGAGAATAATACACAAACAACAGAAGTAACACGAGGGATTTCTTTTTGGAGCAACGATAGAGAAGAACCGTTAATGACAAAAGAAAGTGGGTAAACCTAAAAAAAAAAAAAAAAAAAAGTAGGTGATTGACTCCTTTCCCATTACCAGTAGAGGAGTTTGCCTCTCTTCATTTTTTCCCCCTGGTGCTCCTGTTCGACACTAATGCACCAAGGCTCTCTCTCTCTCTCTCTCGTTTCACATCTCTGCCAATGGAAAAAGAAGGCCTGTGTCTTCTGTAGAGTCAATTGACCTGAGAGTGAATGCTGATTGGATCCTTTCCCATTACAGGTATTAGTGGGTGTTAGTGGTTTTTTGACCAGTGGAAACGGTCCTGAGTGTTAGCCTCTGGTGTTGGCAGTTGAATCGTGTCTGATAAGAAACAATCAGGAAGGAAATGACAACATCCTCGTTGCTGAATGTCTCAATCTGAGCCGGTTCCATCCTGAAAACACAGCCCCGGAGTTTTTCAGATTAGAACAGATGTATTGAGGACGGCAGGCGTAAACATAGACGTGGCCTTAGCCCTTCTCCACTTATTACTACTTAAAAAATCATAAAAAAACAACAACAGAGTAAATAACTACATAGCTGTTAGTGTATATGGTGTTTTATGACAAAACCTCAGCTGAGTATTAGTCTGCTACCACACTCTGGAGTCTAATTGGCTCCGTTGTACACAACAACATTTGTTTGACATTTTTCTCTCGTTCATTGTGCAGAGAAAACAACCCAAACAGCTCTCGGCCTCCTGCAGTCGTCAGCAGTGAGACGGCCCATTACTCAGATGACTGTTGGTGGAGCATCTTGTGACCGAGAGCAGAGTGGAAAAAAAGGCCTCACAGTCTGCTGTTTGTTGGGCTGGAAACCAGTTGGACATTGTGACACCAAAACATTCCTGGGTGCTAGGAGAGTAGACAATGTGTGTGTGTGCGAACGCAGAATACACAAGCTGCCATTCAAGTCAACGGTCGGGAGGAGGAAACCTCGCGGTGCGATCAGTCGAGTGTGTGACAGAGTCGTATTCAGAGGATGAATGAGAGGAGGTGAGCGAGGGAAACAGTCGCCAGATTCTGTCTCAGCAGGACGACAGAAGGACAACACATGTCACAGTGTCCCGGCCAGTGCTGTGCAGGAGGGATCCATTGTGAGAGCTCAATGTGTGGTGCATGCAAAAAAGAGGAAATGAAAACAATGTGGTGTTTTCTTTAAGTTTCATATACAAGACTTTTTATAGTCGGTATTTTCTTCACTTTGTCGGTTTGATTGACATTTTGAAACTTTGGAAATACATGTTGCAACATAATTAACAGTGTGATGAATCAGCGCAGCTCAGTTAACACACTGACTTTTACCATCATAACTTTTATGCGCTGCAAGAATTCAAAGGTCATATTTGGTCTGGGATATTATGAACAGGGAAGTGATTTGGGGAAATTGGCTTGGAGACGCTTTTTCTATAGAGACACTTGAGGTGCTTGTCCACAGAAAAAGGTCCAAGGACTTTCCCAGAGTGTTAAGTTCATCCAGCAGATTGAGGCCAAAGCCCCAGGAAGCGTAGACAAATTTTTTCATGAATCACAAATGTGACCATCGCCTTTCACATCATTTCTACTCAATTTATTTCTAACTGTACTTCCTATTTATCTACATATTCCACTATGCACAATACTCTCCACTTTTAATGCCTTTTTGTTTGCACTTCTGGTTAGATGCTAAACTGCATTTCGTTCTATATGTACTTGTACTGTGCAATGACAATAAAGTTGAATCTAATCCAAAAAATTACAACAAAGACCAAACTGAATGGTCAGTCCATCAGTCGTAAATCTCTCAGGCTTCCTCGTCCTGTTTAATGATTGTCACAAACCACAAGATAAAACAACAATGCCTCAAAAACAAAGCCCCACAAACAAAGTTCAGCGCAGGAACCTTTTCTGGGGAAAACCTATTAAAATTTTATTTAGACCCTGATTCGTCCATGTTGAGCTGCAGATAGAGGAACAGATGTCCTGGAAAGGTTCCCTCTCCCCCGGGGACAGTGTAAACGCACCAAAAGAGGACAGTGGCTGCAGCACCAGGTCATTAACAGCAATCACAGCGGATCAGTGGCGTTGGTCAGGTCTGTGACAGTAAACCTACAGCAGAACTGTTGGTTACATCGATTAGACAAAACTGTGATAGTGTGTCTGTTGATGTCTGCTAAAGAAATGTCAGATTTTCAGTAAACACTCACTCCGATATGGAAAAAAGTCTCAACCACAAAAACATATTGGTGTGTGAATGTCTCCACAAAGAGCTGTGGTGTTGGATCAGTGCCCAGAGTTTGAGTAACTGAGACACATCAAGAAAGAGGAAGTTAAATCCATGACTAGATTAATCAACTGGTTTAAGCAGTGAGAACTACATTTAATGTTTCTCCTCTGAAGTGTTTGTACTTCAAATCACTCCGAGACACTTTAACACCAAGTGCCTCTTTTTTCTGTGCTTCAACTTAAGCTGTTCATGACGCGATAAAACATTTAGCTAAAGACACTTTAATCCAAAGCTTCAATTCCAACACACATCTCAGGAGAAGTTATGGTTCACTATTTGGCTCACTGCAACTTTATCTCCTAGAAACCACATTGAAATTATCAAGCACGACTGATTTATTGGTTGGGTGATAAAATCAGTCGATATTAGTATTTCACAGTCATATCGTATCAGCAATTATGTAAAAACGTTTATTTTACAGATCAATGTAGAAATATATGGGGGGGAAATATTTTCTCAATTCAAGTTCTAAACAATTGATTGTGTTTGTGTTCTTTCATATGTATAATAAAGTTTATGGTTAAACTGAAGAATACTACGCCTCAGATCCAGCCACTGGTTTCTTCACATTTTAGTCTGGACATCAAAGAGGTATCAATTCAAAATGTTCAGGCTCCGTAAATAATGTTAAAGGCATATGACACGTTCAAAGTCACGTGATAACATGCAGTGTGTGAAGTCGTGCTGGGTGGACACACACACAGACACACACTTTTTTCTCTGGTGAACTTTGAAATGAAAAGCCACTTGAGTTTCACTGAGCACATGATCTCACAGCACCGAGGCCACAGGCTCTCAGACTGCACTGAGTGTCAAACAGAATAACAGGTCAGAAGAACCACCCTCCACATCCAACTCTGCTCCTCAGGGTCACAAGCCACCGAGTTATAACGACGTTTAGAGTTCAAGAAACTCAAGTGGAGTGTTCAGTCACCGTGGCCAAACAGAGCCACGCCCAGCGTCGACAACACAAACACTGCATACCAGCGACCCCGCTCTCCCAGCACAGACCAGCTCCGTAATCCGTGCAGGGCTGGAAATGTGTTCGTCACAGGAGTTCCATGTTGTCAGCTCGACATGTGACTGAGGCCGAGGACGGAAAACAAACCACAACGGGGACTCTCTGCTGCGTCTACAATCGAGAACGAGAACCACAACTGAATGTCAGCAGGGTTCCCCCCCCCCCACAGACACCGACCCGCCTATTCTCATGACTGCTTTTAGCAATGCTTTAAAAATATGTAGGAAAACGGGGCCATGGCAACGCAGCCTAAACAGCAGAGTGTTCTGTGTTGGCTGGGAGGTTCCCTGAATAATACACAAATGTACAAAAATGTGTTGAGCATGAGTCAGCATCAGGGTCTGAGTGCATCTCTCCCCTTCTCTTCAGTGGGAATCTAAATACATGGGCTATGAGCAGAGATAACAATAATACAGAAACATTTGCATAGATGAAATACACTGAGAATAGAAGATTTGATAAAACTGGATATTAGTATTTATTAAACTCTGATTCAATAAGATTAGATTTTTCCTTGGTCATAAATTAAATTACTTCTGACAAACAGGGAGGGAAAAAATGAATATTCCCTCAATTTTTATTTCAAATAGTGAATGAGAATTGTCCGAGATATTAATGCATCAACAACACTGAACATGGGCAGGGATGTACTGGGTCATCTTCAACCAGTCTCCAAGGAGGACACTTCAATGCTAAATGGTATCATCTCCACTGATTTAAACATACAAACATATTTAAAAGGTATATTTTTAAAACAAGCATTGTATTACAGGATTGTGGCTTCCTGACCTTTTCTGGAATTTAGGAAAGGTTATTTTGTGCAAGTATAATAACAAACAGTGGGGAAAAAACAAGTATAATAATGTAGGGTTTCTGCTAATTTCTACAAGTTATCTTTCTATAAGCTTCTACTTTTTAAGACGATAATGACTCAAATTCACACATATGCTAAAGTATAGTAAAGTAAGAAAGATATGAGCTATCCAGCGAATAACCCTTGAAAAAAACCATGTTATCTTGCAAAAAGTCTTTCCCACAGCCAGGCCAAGAACACATGGAGACATTACAAATAATGCAGCAGGCCACTAAAACATTTATCTTTATCTTTTCAGATGTCTCCAGTATACGTTGTCTAAAATGTTTCCCTTCAACAAAGCCACACACAAAATGTCAGGAAGCAATATTCACAAGTCCTCAGGAGACAACACATCACCCCGGCAACCACAAGACGTGAGCAGATCATTTTGTTCCATCACATTCACCTGGAGACAAAATTTCCCTCAGTGACAAAGAAGAGGCCGTTGTTTTTATAAAGGAGGATTTCACTGGTGACAGAACTGAATTAACTCCTTTTTTTTTTTTACATTTTTTACCAAAACTACATTTTACAGCTTCCAGAGGAGCTCAACAGCTTTAGATAATAGTTGGACCGAACGGAACAGAGCGTGTGTAATTTAGACCTGACTCCACATCTGCTGGGTTTAAACTGTAATTAGTCGAGGTCCAGGAAACTGGTCCTCTAACACTTCTCAAGGTCTTTTCAGAGAGTCCTTTTGAGGTGAAGAACTGAACTGAAACGCTTCTCTCTCTCTCTCACACACACACAGACACACACACAGCACCTGTTGGCTGTGTTGGGAACAGGGAAGTGAAATCCTGACTGTTGCCAACACAACATGAGGAAACCATCAGGCCTCTACTTCCTGTTGGCTCTGCGTCCGCCCTCCATCTGCTCATTTCCTCTTCTGACTGACGCCTCTTCCTGACTGTCTCTGAGAGAACACACACACACACACACACACACACAGACACACACCTCGCTCTACACCATACGAGTACCCTGCAGACATCAGTACATACAGGACTTAGTGGAACACGGTGATGTCAGTGGACACTAATGTGAGTTCTTGATGTGATGAAATATCATATTTACTTAATGTCAGAAGAGACAAACAGTCACATTTTCCAGGATGTCACAGGGTGGGGCTATATGCTGTTTTCTTTCCCCTGCAGGACCATTTTCATTTCTAGGGTGGTAGATTTTGCTGTACGTTTCACAATTTGGTTTCTCTGCCTTTCATATCTCTGACAATGTTAGGATACTGTAAATACTGTTATGAATCAATGACTGAATTCATTGTTGGTGATTATATGATTTTTCATTGATTCTTAGAATGTCTCTATTTTGCAAGAGGCTGGCAAAGTGCACAGGAGCATCTGCACCGAGCGAGGGGTAGAAGGTCCAAGGTCAAAATGGAAGACACATTCGAAGGTGGTTGAGAACGACTGTGGGTCAGATCCAGACTGATCTGTCCCGAGGTATCTGGGCAGCTTGTGATGGCCAACCAACCGGACATGATGGTGATAGATGTAGGGTTCCCAAGCAACAGTAAGCAGAAGGAAAACGAGAAGTTAAAAAGACACCAAGGGCTGAAAGTGGAGTGACAGGAGATGTGGAAACTGACGACCACAGTGGTGCCAGTGGTACTGGCAGCACTCAGGGCTCTAACCCACAGACTGGGAGAGAGAGGCTCTGGAAGATTCCAGGAACAACATCTGAGATCTCTGTCATCGAGAGCACAGTCCTGGGAACAGCTAAGATATACTGCACTTCAGAACCTGCAGAAAAAACAGGATTATATAGGTATTGAAAAAAATTCAGTTTGAAAACGACGTTCTTATTTAACAGTTTTGGGTTAGATGACAGATGATCCGTCCAATACACCATCTATCCATCCATCTTCTATGCCACTGAGACATACTAACACACGCACACACAGAGCAAGAACATTTGATTTGGATTCAAACAACTTGCTGCTTATGAAATAATGAACCACCAACTGAGTCAGAGCAGCTCTGCACCGTATGTTTCAGTTCTGGCAGCGTGTTGGTACAAAGCTCTCTGATCGGTTTCTTTCTCCTGCAGCATCCCGCTCTCTACTCTCTTATCTTTATCAGTTGTTAACATGCTGCAGAGGGACAAGTGAGCTGCCAGCCTTAAAACACACACACACATAGTGGACTACAGAATCTGCACAACTCCAGTTTAAATTATTAAAATTATAAAACTACTCGGGAGCTGAGTCAGTTCACAGCTGTTCGTCATTTAGCTGAACTTCCAATATCAAATCATCATTATGTTGCATGATCATTTCACATATGTCGCATGACGTTGGTCAGATTCGTGCCCTGCAGCCGCCTGCTCAAAGTCCAGAGCACTGAGGCTGTGAGGAGGATTTATACTTCATTATGCACGAGGGTTTGATTTATAGTTCAGGGTCGACACATCACAGAACGAATGCATCATACAGCCGGTGCTTCGTCCATTTAATTAAATTCTCTGCAGTATTTACAGTCTAATATTCATTTTGTGATAGGAGGCAGGTCCACTTTGTTCCACTGATGACTATGAGACTGTTCCATTCTTTCATTCACTGTGATCGAGAGTGATGAGCTAGAAGAACCCTTTTTTTTTTTTTCAACATGCCTCATGTTGTATTCAAGCTGACCAATCTCTGTCAGAGGGGAAACACCGTCTCTTAACTCTGGTCGCTGTGCACAAATCTCTTGTTACATTTTTGAAGAGTAGTCGGCTACTTACAGTGTACTCTAAAACTACAGCATGTGAGTTAAGTATAAATCCAGCTTAACAGCTCAATGTGTGAAAGTATGTTTGCTGACATTGGAACACGGAGTCGGTTGTTATCTCAGATTTGAGCTCACAGACAATTCTTCCATATTTATAAACTGTTTCTCAACTGGACATGAAAAAAAAAATACAAGAGATCATTTCCTCCACACAAAGAGGTCATGTTTTCTACAGCTTTGTTTTTTTAGTTTACAAGAGTACACACAATCTGCTGGAGGGATTTCCACAACAAAAAGAAAAACTACATGCCCAACCCAAACACCAAGTCTTAACCCTTTCATTAAGGGGGGGGGGGGGGTCACAAAGTGAGGACCGGCCAATGTCCTCACTTCCCCAAAATGTCCCCACTCTGTAGGTTGTAGACTCTAACTGGTCCTCACAAAGACAGCTGTACAAGAGCGCACACATACACGTGCTCACTGCAGCTCATCACATTCACAACAAGCTTCAACACCTCTCTGCACGGACGGCTTCATCAGGATACACCCACCCACCCCCACACCCCCCCCCCCCCCTTCAGGAGGTGAGAAAAGTTAAAGCTGGAGCAGTGAGAAGGAAAAGGAGCAAAAACAGACAGAGTTCCATTTGAAATTTCAGATCATCAATGTCTACATTTTAAATGTATGTGATGCCAGTGCAACTCTAATTCAACTCTCCACTGCTTCATGTTTGTTTTATCTCTCTTGTAAGCCGACTGTTATTTACCCTCTTATTTTAAACCGGTATATCTTGTTGGTTTCATTGCTAACATTTGTCATTGTTCACTAATTTACATCCTCAATATGTATGGTGCGTATATACTATACTCTATACTGCAACCAGAAGGATAGATGTCAAAACCTGTGAAAACCTGTAAACATGCCTCAAGGATTGGTTTCTTATTGATGATAAATCCTTTCACCCCCCCCCCCCCCCTTGAATTCAGAGCCTCGTGTTCAAACCTCCGTTTGTGTCGGATGTCAGTAAACCAAATTTGAATGTGGTAAACAAAGACGGGGCTGCTGTGCCGTGTCACAAAACCACACACAAGGTGCACAGGATGGTAGGACAGCAGCATGGGTCCCCACATCTGCATCATCATCAGTATGAATGTTTAGGTGCAGTTTGAATATATGTAAAGAGACTTGTCAAAGGTCGGTGCTGAGCCTTTCTAGTCCTTAAAGCTAGGAATGAGGACCTAATGCCTTTGGATCTGATCCATATTCAATCAACATTTCATATGCATATATGCACATACATGCATATGTGCTGCTCATCTCATTTCAGGTTACGTGTTGCCACCATTAATTAGGCCCCTAAAGGTTTCTCAGCCCTCAAAGGGTTTCACAAATCGAAAATGAATCTTTGAACCTGAACCCTCGTCAACACAGTAATATTACAAGTGTAGTGAGAGACTCTTTGATTCAGATCTGCTGCTGCTGAATATCCTTCCTGCAGCTCAAACCCTTCAGTCTGTCACTCACAAACATAAACGCCCACATTACCACCCACAAAACACCTGCCAAACAACACACACACACACACACACACACACACACACACACACACACACACACACACACACACACACACACACACACACACACACACACACACACACACACACACACACACACACACACACACACACACACACACACACACACACACACACACACACACACACACACACACACACACACACACACACACACACACACACACACACACACACACGTGTTATGTAAGCATGTGTCAGGAGGACACTTTCAGATGGTCCAGCTATAATCGTCAATCCTGCCGACGCCTCCACGACACATGCATGGATTTCTACAAAAGCCAGTGGACCCACAGCAACACGGTGTTCCCGTGACAATCACGTCCAATGAAAAGACGGACAACACAGACGATGAGGTCACTATCGTCTCCATGTGGACATCTTAGAGTCCGTTATAGTTTCTTCTATCGTTTCCGCTGAGCAAAGGAACAAGGCTCAGCTGTTTCTTGAATCCTCCTCTGAGCTTTAAGGTGTGTTGCGTGTCAGTATTAGTCCGTGGGTTGGTTCGTTTCCAGCGGTCAGCTCAATGCTAACAGAGCCTGGAGCATCCCTTCTGTTGCCATGGTTACCTGTACTTTAACATAAGCCGCACGCTGAGCGGGTCTGAACTTTGCACGTGTGGAATCTTCCACTGGTGAGTGTGAGACGGAGTGAAACAAAGACCAGCCCTAATTTGTCGAAGCAGTCAACCTTGGGTTGGGCTGCAGGCTGCTGATATATTAAGCCGGCCTGTCAGCCAATCAGGAATTTAGAAGAATCTATTTTCTACAACCGTATTAAACCTGATTCCTGAAAAGCCTTGAAATGCATCGAAGCACAAATTCCATCAGTCCAATACTGTTTCTCAAACTTGATTGTGTTTGTTTCAGTTGTGCTAAACTGTTGTCACCAAATCCCGACACTTTCACATCAAGTTTATATTTGAAACACTTTGTGTAATGCTGGATATACATATTCTCAGTGTATATAATAAGAAGCGCTGTTTGATAGACCTGCATTCAAGGAGATATACTAGGAGAGGAAGGGATTATACCACAACTGTGGACGTGTCGAGTTTCACTGACAGCAGCTTAGGAGCAAACATATAAAAGCAAAGTAGAAGCGAGAGGAAATCATTTGTGTAAGAGAGTAGTTTATAGTTTGGAGTCAAAACAAAAATTAAAACAGGAGATTGGAACCAGCGAGGAGCCTTAATAATAAATCAGAAACAACAACCTGCCTGTAACAATGCACTGGCTCTGAGATGAATGAAACCAATTCATACACAAACCAGCTGGCAGTCAACCGCGAAAACCCTTTGTTTTAATCAATTGAGGGAATTAGCCGATAATGATCACAATCATTAGTAGCAGCTTGGATAAGAATCATCTCATAACGTGTAAATGTCCAAAGTCATTCCGTTTTAACATTTAATTCATACGTCAACATCTTCAATTACTAAGTGAATATTGTGTTTGTATCATATTGTGTTTTTATCTGTCTCGTTGGTCTGTAACTCGAAGCTTTCCCAGTTAAAATTAGAAGATGATGAATAAATAACAGCATTGCACACAGCTGTATTTGGAAGGACATGGATGAACTCTTTCCTGCCAGCAGAATTATGAAATAATTATAAAGGCCAACAGCCCTATTATAACCACAAATAGTGAGGCTAGGCTGAGCGCAGACCATCCATATCTTAAATATAGGACCCAGCTTCTCCCAGCTGCGCCGCGTCCATTAATAATTGATGTGGACTTACATAAGAGCCAGTGTGCGCTGCTGGATCTGGTTCACAGGCAGGGATTCCGTCTGCTGAGGGGTTTCCACATTTCACTGAATTTTAAAAACCTTCACGTTCAGCAGTGTAGCCGACGTTTAGGTTCAGTCGGCCCCGGCTGTGAATGACACCATCCTCTGGTGTAGGACTGGATGATGCTGTCACAGTGACGTGTCCCACCAACCAGGGTTCAGCAATATGATTCAGGGGGATTTTTACTGTTCTTACCGAAGTATCTAACCTTCTAATTTCTCTGTAAGAACCCAAATGACCAGGTTAGATATACTGGATTTCTGCATTGATCTGCTGAAGTGATTTTACAGGTAATTCATTCATTGGAAAAGAACATCGATAAACATTCCTCTTGGGTTCGGAGAAAATATGCTGCATCATAATTTATTTAGATATAAGAGCTGCAGCTAATGATTATTTTAGTCATCAATCCATTAATCATTTAGGTCAGGTAATAGAAAAACAAGTGTGTTTATGTGCAAACTAGAAAGGCCCTCAGTGGGGTGGGTACCGATATTGTTTTCATTTTTTTCTTATGCGTGTTGTAGTTATTGTGTTTTTTTATGTTTATTGTATGAACCAACAACCAGAGCAAATTCCAGGTAGGTGTAAACCTACTTGGCAATAAATACCTTCTGAATCTGACACAAGACCCCTTCTAAAGTCACTCAAGATGTCAAAATGTCAAGTCAGACAACTTTTTAAAAAGTGGAAATTCCTTGATCCAAACTGTAATGGTTTCCTCCCTGACTCACAACACAGCCTTCCACTCAGTTCTGTTGTAATTCATTTGTTTGTATTTGTTGGGTGTAATCTTGCAGACAGTTAAACAAACATGCAAACCAACCAACAAGCAGTCCGGGGTAGAAACATTACATCTTTGATAATCTATGATTATTATGTGGATCAGAAAGAAACAGCAACAATAACAGAGAAATACTGACGATAGCTACATCATGCATCAACAATAGATATGAATAGTTATTCAAAGACAAGATGTTTAGATGTGGGGTTAGTTCTGTGTCCCTGCCAGTTTCCCCTGAAAACTCTGAGCCATGTTAATTACTATTAAATGTTATATTTTCTGTTATGACTGATTTTGAAGCGCTCTCTACATGCTAACAAAACATGCTAATGTCAAAGTCTAAATTCTAACACCTCCTCTACAGCCCTCGACATCACAGTTGTCAAATGAACTTTCTGTGATTGAGGATTTTATACATATGAACTTGCCTTCATTCAAGAGAATCTATTATATGCTCCCCAATACCAGGTAATCAGAACAAGATCCCCACATGAATATCACAAACATTCAACAGATAGACAGAACACTGGAATCCAGACAGTTCAGCAGAGAGGGAGGAAACTGCTCCTCTGCCGCAGGGTGACTCAGGTCATTGTGATCTGTAAATCAAGCCTCGGAGGGTTTGCACTCCATCTGGGGTCTGAAGGTCTGAACCACTGAGGTCACACTAACACACTGGTTTTTCAGCCTGACTGTCAGTGGAGCAGGTTTCGTCTGAGGTGTCAACTCATCAAAACACACACGCTAAACACATATGCAATAAACACTGTCGCTGTTCGGGTGTGCTGCTTCGATCGGGTGTCTGGTTTACAGTTTTTAAATCTGGTGAGTAACTGCCCAGACGGTTTTAGAGAGCAACACCACCTCCACATAACCAGCCGAAGACGAGCTCGCTTTTAATACACTGCAGATGTGACCAGGCACTTCAGGGGCCTGGATTAACAGGCTGTTACATCACTGTTCAATAAGAGGTGTGTGTATCTCAATAAGACGGAGAGCAAGGTTTAATTTGTAGTGATGCCATTTTGAAACAAACATTCAGCAATCAGCTGGGAGGAATCCATCAGAGAGGAGAAAACCCAGCAACAAGATTATTCACAGACAGTTACCTCAGTCACCCACAATCCACTGCAGCTCCTCACATCATACGTGACGGACAGAGAGGAAAACACACATCATCCCGGTCTGGACCAGACACTTCAACATCCAGACAGACACGGAAATAAATATATAAAGACCTAAGTAATCTCCTGTTTTCTGCTCGTTTTTTTAAAGGCCTCCAGGAAATGTAGTAAAAATCACTGCTTTACAATGAAGATGACAAAAACTGACAAGAAAATAGAATAGATTAAAAAAACATTTGCTTCGTGGGGAGAGCAGTTTGCACTGGTTCTAATCCCAGTCACTGTAAACACATGAAGGGCAAAGCAGATACCAGTCCAGCTGTTCTTATATCCAACCCTACATGTTACTGTTTCCACCAGCACACACTGGACCAGTTTAAATGAATGGTCATGTGTTTTCAGGTGTGTGACTGTGGGTGGGGATTATTCCTGATATGGATCTTAAACACTTGTTTGAAAGGAGGTTGTTTAAGTTTAAAAAGACAAAAACATAGTAATATATAGGAAACCTGAGTCAGCACCCTTCTCTGCCTGCAGTCCTATCATCATCATCATCGTCCCCATCATCAGCCTGTAGGTAAACACGACTGTGTCCTCCTGATAATATTCATCAGATTGAAAGCTGCATTCTCCTCAGACATTACTCATTATGATAATTTCCACTGTAGACCGCAGCTGGCATCATGCATCCATTTATCTACAGCACCTACTCATTATCCTACACAGGGTATCATGAGGGCTCAGCCAATCCCACAGAGGGGTTCTCCTGGACGGGTTGTCGGTCTATCACCAAGGCAGATTGTATATTTAAAAATGTACATATAAAAACTGTTAATCGAAAAATGGTAGAGTCGAAAAAAATAACAGCAAGGGGGCGTGGCCAGCACGGACAAAAACAGGCGTGATGCAATTACCTGCAACCAGCTGCATGGTTCACATGGTAAATTCATTTTGACAAACACTATCACCTCAGAATAACATGTTAACTGTTAACTCGTGTTCTCTCATTGGGAGAAGCAGGAGGACAAACTCTTAAACAAGTTAAAACCATGAGCTCAGCTGACTACAGCCCTTTTTCAGACACAAGCTCCGAAAATTTCCATAGCATACTCGACATGCTCCAGAGTTTGAAAGTTCGTCTTGGTCAGACTCATACATAAAGTGTGAAATGTCCTGATCATCAAGCTCTCAAATCTCATTGTCTTTCCAACTTTACATCTTTGTCTGCGTCTTCTACCTCTTTCCTCCGGAGATATTTGTAATCTTGTTTTTTTTTTTTACAGTTGTGTGTCTGATACTTGTTGAAACATTCATCAACACGCCCCCTCGCTCGCATGATCTCACTCGTACATTGCTGAGATGTTTTACTTAGGAGCTGGCAGAGACATGTATACGTTCTCACATATGGCCCCTCTAGAAAATGTCTACTTAACTTCATTAAGATATTCTATAGCTTTATCTGAGGAACTGTAAAAACAGCCCATGTGATGTCAATATGTTAATGTGATGCTTTTTACGGCCGACATCCCAAACATATTTGTGAGGGAAATTATTTGAACAATGACCTGATTATTTTGTAAAAATATTAGAAAAAGGGAGTCAATAAGAAGTAAATAGTGAGTAAATATATACTGTTTATTTTTATTGCTTTTCTTATGTGTGTTGTATTTATTGTGTTTTTATGTTTCTATGTTCATTGTATGCACCAATAACCAGAGCAGATTCCTTGTAGGTCTTAATTAACCAACTAATCTTTTTAGCTTCGGTTAAAATCACACGGAGACCACCTTGCCTCGAGTAGAGCCCACCTCGGCTGACTTCACGGAATATAAATACACTTCCATTTAACTGTTAACCTTCAGGGAGCCGCAGCAGAGGGGCTATTTCGCACAGCAAACGCCATTAGTGGAGCTGCTGTTCAGGCAGACATCTATTAGCTAATTATATCACCAGACAACATGCATCAGGATCTGGGCGACGGACCACGTCAGCTGAACCGGTTCATGAAGGATTCCTTATAGGACTGTGACTATTTTAATACGTTGTCCTGTGCACCTTGTTGTATTGCCTCAAAAAACACCTGGTGGTTTGCGAGAAGTTAGTGGTGATTAAATCAACCCACAGACTTTATCAAATGGTGCCGTTAAGAGGGTCTGTCCGTTCTCTGCACCCACACATCCCATAAATCATCCGTCGATCCATTATCTATATCTCGTATCCTTCGAGGGTCGCAGGGGGATGGAGACAATCCCAGCTGACATTGGGGCGACAGGCAGGGTGCAGCCTGGATGGACCGGCAGTCTATCCTTTAAATTAGATCAATGCATCACTGGAGATTTGCTTTCTCCGTCTAATACAAATGGGTCTAAAGCGTCTGCTTTATCATAAACCTGTGGACCCACAGGAGTAGGAGAAATCCTGAAAAACAAAAGAAGCCATTTCCCCCCCTAATGAATCAACAACAGAGCCACTGTGCTCCCGTCACCACCACCTAAAAAATGGGACCTCTTGCTCTGACGGGGCATCAAAGTTTGATTTGCTTTGCAGAAGAGCCTCCTCTGATTGGTGAATCTGCAGCCCTGGAAAACAGAAGGAGCAATGCCCTCGTTTGGAGGTCACAAGCTGAGGAGTAACCATGAGCCAAGATGCGGGATCCCCCCTCCTTCCTAACGCAATAAGGCAGGACACACCCAGATACAGAGGGGAGGAGGAGGTGGATGAAATGAGAGGAGAGGAGGAAAGAAGGAGCAGGGCTGCTGCTGTTCATCCGCCCATCTTGGCAGATGACGTAAGGACTGTTCTTCTCGAGCTGAACGTCCCTTAATTGAAAAATAAATTTAAAAAAATCGAGCAAGATAAAGATGTGTATCCCTACCTCTCCTTCACTTCCGCGCGTCACAGTGACAGCCTGGAAAGCAGAAGTGCAACTGACCCTGTTGGCTGCTCGATGTGGGGAAACCACTCCAACAAGCTGAGCCAGCTCACCCTGAAGGCGCCGCAGTCATGACCAGTCACACCAGTAACACGTTTCAACACACCAGAGCAGCAACCAGTGGCCCGAGAAACAACACACCCGGAGTCCGCACAGCCCGGGTGATCCTGGTGCTTTCACTAACTGCTTCCAGACATCCGCAGGAGGTCGGATTCCTGCCTCGCAGCCCCTGCAACAGTCGATACGTGCCGCTCAGGCGCTCCGGGAGAGCCCCGTCACCAAATCACCTCGCGGAATCGGGCATTTCTAACAACACCTCTTTGTTCCGCAGTCAACGTTGAGATTTTCACACATTTCAAACACGTGCCCAGAATAAACCGAGCCCGCTTCCCGGTTCGGCTTCGATCCCCCGCATGCTCAACACGCTATTCGGCTAAAATGACAACTTTACAAACTGAGGTGCACTCACGGTGTCCTGGCTGGAAAAAGGCAGGAAACTAGCGAGCGCCGCGTCCAAAAGTTGTTATCCGAACGTGGATCGATTACCGGTGCGGTCGATTCCCCTCGAAACGATCGCACAGCGCGGCCACTCGAGTTGGCGTCCACGATGTGTCTGAATGGAGCCTTGACAGCGGTGGACTGCGGCCAGAGAGGCGGGTGTAACCGAGCTAACTGCCGGGACGCGGGGCAAGGGGGAGACGGGGAGAAAACGTGCCTGCGGGGCGGAGGGTCGGCGGCAGGAGACGCGGTTGAGACTAATGAAACGGAGAGTGGAGGAAAATGGAGGTTCGCGGTACCGGCGGAGGGTCGTGCGTTCACACCTGTGTGGGGGGGGGGCCCTTTCAAATCGGTTGTAGTTGCTAAGAAAGTCGGTGTCAAGGTGGAGAGGCGGCGGTGGAGCGAAGGTTAGCCGGATGCTAAGCGGCGCGGGCGACCGGCGGACTTCTCCAGGCATGAATATGTCACTTTAACGGTGTTTTAACCCCCACACATGTGGAGGGAGAGAGGAAGAGAAAGTTCTGTTAAAAAATAAAGGTTAAACAGGCGGAGACAAGAGAGGGGAGAGCGGTTACCTCCACTCCGGGAATCCGCGTCCGAATCACGGCTGTGTTGATGAGGCGGGCAGCGGCTCCACTTCAGAGGGGTTTGTCCATTTCCCAGCGCGGCTCCAAGTTGACAACTGCGGCGGCGGCGGAGGAGGAAGAGGAGGAGGAGGAGGGGGGGCGACGGAAATGGAGGGAGGTTGACAGACAGGAGGACCGAGTGGAGGAAGAAGAGTAACCCTCTATCGTCGCCCTGGTTCCGGGCAGTTTGTTTGACTGTGGACGAAGCCGCGGTGGCTGTGGTTCCTGAAGCGGCTGCAGCAGCTTCTTCCTCCCGCAGATAAACTAACCAGATCCCGGTTCGGTCAGAAATCAATCCGGTTAAAAAAAAAGGAGGAAAAAAGGCAAACTCCCTCCTTCTTGTTCTCCTTTCTCCGCAAACACACACACACACGAGGCTGCGATAACAAAGAGCAGATACAGTAAGTGACTGGTGTGAGTGAGAGTGTGTGTGCGCGTGTGGGTGGGACTGGGAGAGGTGGTGGTGGTGGTGGTGGGGGAGAGTGATGGTGGTGGTGAAGAGGAGGAGGAGGAGGGTGAGGGGGTCCGGCTCATTCAAAGAGGAAGAAAAAAGAACCGACGTTTGCCCGGAGTGAGGGAGGGTGAGGGAGGGAGGCACCACCTTGTTTTTTAAGGTGGATCCATGAATTGATTGAGGCAGAAACCAGCGGGCGGGCGGGGGGGGGGGGGGGGGGGGGGGCAATATCCAGCGGTGCGAGGATACATCCACATCTGGATCCAGCACCAAAGACACCACATCATCTGGAGTGATTACTGAAACATAGCTTTAGTGAACAAATACTGAGAACATCGAGGAAAAAGTCATAATTGTCATATTTAAATGACACAATTCTCTAGAAAAGACTTTTAATAATTATTATTTTATTTTAAGGCATTATAAA
Source organism: Platichthys flesus (assembly GCF_949316205.1). NCBI lineage: Eukaryota > Metazoa > Chordata > Actinopteri > Pleuronectiformes > Pleuronectidae > Platichthys > Platichthys flesus. The sequence continues at coordinate 25,755,286 of NC_084946.1, forward strand.
AATAAAGTTTGATACATCAACTTAATATGTCTCTGTTTGATGTTTCTACTTTCCCCCTGTTAATAGTCTATTTTAGGGTTTTTGAAAGATGAAGTCGCACCTATGAGACAAATTGTGATTCGTGAATATGGGCTGTACAAATATACAGTAATTGATTGATTGATTGATTGATTGATTGATGGCTAAATCTAGAAATATCTCAACATTTTCACAAATTTATTTTCTGGGATTTTCATTTCCCCAAATTTACAATTTTAGAATTAGGTCAGAATACACTAAGAAATGTCAACATTTTGGCAAAATATTACATGTAAAATATATATAATGAGGAATCTTGTATTTTGAGAACATTACAAATTAATAAAAAGACATAATTCAAGAATGAAGTTAAAATATTTCCAAAAAATAGTTGTAAAGTTCATCATCAAACTCATAATATTATCAGTATAAAATTGCAATAATTCAAAGTAAGTTGTTACATGTCAAGTATCTGAGGAGCAGAACTATACTTTCTTGCTTTATAATTGTATTCTGTCCCTGGAGAGACGCCATGTTCAGCGCCACTGCTTTGATTTATGTGCAATTTAAAAAAATCGAATTAAATCCCAATTTAATTTGATTCAACTCTCACTTGATTCAAACAGCAAATGGTCACATGTATTGAACTGTTGCATTTTTAACCTTCAAGGAAGAACAGACCTCATCCTGAAATGCATTGTGGGGGTTACTGGACGTGTTTAACATTTTCAGCTGGGTAAGTTTTGTTTCATTTTTAGTTGCTGCTCTGCTGAGCATCTACTTCCCCAATAATATGATTAAAGCCCATATTTCTATCATATGTATTTTTGAAACACAGAATTGATGGTATCTTTATATAATGTAGAGTTGTTTGTGGTCACATGGGGGGGGGGGGTGTTCTTGTGCAAACAAATGAACAGAAACAAGGAAGCTGAAAAGAAATTCCTCTGACTGCCAAATGGCCACTCAATCAGCTCTGCCTCCTACGCTATGCTAATGACAGAGAGGCAGAGAGGTGGTTAACGCCGCCATTAACTGCACAGAACACGGCTTTCGATCCAAAACACTGACGGCAGACGATGGAGAGCGACTGCTTCTTATAACTGTCCCCAGCGTCCCCATCAGTCACCACCAGACACAGCTTGTCCTCCGGTCTCCAAGCAGTACTGTATATACGGTACGTTGTCTACGTTTTGCAGTTAGTAAAAAAGATAGAAAGATATAATCAAAATCACGTTTTCTCCAGGGACTGAAATGTGAAATCTGAACCTTGGTTTGGCCACTTCTACAGCAGGAAACCATACTGATAACAAGCCACAAAGTTAATGAAGTGAGACCACCTAAACATTTCATTTAGACAATAGACAAGATGGATGATATGACAGATTCTCAAAAGTGAAGCCAAATTCATCTTGATCGCCCTCTGGTGGCTGGCTGCATTACAGGTCACAAACCCCACCACCTCCAGGTTAGTGGATGGGATATGGGCAAAATGTAAAAGTCACTCAAAGGTACACGTTAGATACATTTTACTCAAAATTGCTTTCTGTTATTTAGGTAGTTCTTATCACACAGATGTCTAAGTTTGATTCTTTTGTAAGTTTGGTTTCATTTAGATATTTGATGCTACAAAAATGCAGACAATAAATGTTGTGATTGACAGCTGAGACTGACTCATGATTGGTCGATTATCGCTGATCCAAATTACATCAAAAGTACAAGATGGTGGCACCATATCTGGGATATCTTGGCTTCATACTTGCATGTAGTGAATATGTGTCGTCCATCTTTATGTATAGTATATGATTTTGAGAATCTGGTTGTCTGCAGCAAACCGTTTGCATGAATGTAGGTTCACACAGTATCAATGTTATTAAAATAAGTAATAAAGGTCCCACCAGTGCCTCTAGAACACCTGAGTAATGTCAGCCAACAAACCAAATCTGCGTCTGGTGCACACTGTGCCAGAGAACATCATCTGAGGGAACGTTATGAGCCATCCTTAATGTTCACAGTAACACCTGTGCTCCTCCTGCTCTGACAGCTTGAAAAGTCAGCTTCTTTGAAAAATGCCGGTAAATAAAAAAGTTTAACTTCCATTGCATCCCCTCTCTGTGCTGACAGTCCCACAACTAACCCACAAGTTGAATTTAACACATATCAAGGAAAGCGTGTAAATACAAACACAGAAATGTTACTAAACCATGCAGCATTTAGAGAGTGAGGTTTAATAGAATAGATAAAAACAAAGTAAAACACCATAAAATTGTATATATACAACATTAAAGAAGAAACATGAAGTTGTAAAGCTGGGTTTTGAGGCGGGTCTTAAAAGCTTCTGTCTGTGGGTCTCACACTGAAGGGAAGGTCGTTCCAGAGATGAGGGGCCGTAACTGAACCTACAGTCATCCTTGGTTTACGATGGGACATCTAAAAGCTTTTGACGAGCGGATCTCCGGGGCCTGACTCGAGCCAGGTCATGAATGGCTTTGAGGGTAATTAATAAAACTTTCAAATGTATTCTAAATTTATATGGCAGCCAGTGCAGGGATACTAAAACTGGAGAGGTAGGAAATGATCTCCTGGCCTCAGTCAATAATCTTGCCCCTGAGTTCTAAGTGCAATTGTGAGACTTCTGATCTTTGAAAGCTTTCTACATCCACACTACTACGTTGTTGTTTAAAAATTGATAATATCAAATTAGGACAATCATGAGTGTTTTTGCTCTGAATCAGGTTTAATCCACGTCCATAATAGCGTGCCTGAAAACACACATCGCATGACCATGACTCATGTACAGTGGGCATGCGTGTGTGTGTGGGTGTAAACAGGAAAGCGTGCACATGTTGTATAGCTTGTCTCCTACACATGTAAGCAGTTGAATGATTGTTAAATACAGCACTTAATTGCATAACATCTGTCAGCTAAGACAACAGGGTCAGTGATTATCCACGTCGTGTTCCGCAGGGGGTCATGTGATAGGAGACTGACGAATCAGCGAAGGCTGATTCCTGAATCTCCTATCACATGACCCCCTACGCCATCGTGCGCCATTGTTTCCAAAGGTCTCAATTCCTGCTGGTTCCCTTTCTCAGCCATTTCCCTTTGTTCTTCAGAGCCTCGTCGCTAGGGTTTTTAAAATATATGATCAATTAGAAATAAGCTGAATGTTTTGAAAGTCTCCGGGATCAAACATGCGTTGAGTACATTCAATCTTAACGAGGTCAGGCAGAGGGTGGAGAAGGTCCTGTGGTGATATGGGAGAAAAGCTGTATTCAAATGAGGATATTCCGATATGTTGCAGGAGTAGTAAAATGAACTGTGCTGTTTTTATCTTATTAAAGAATGATAAAGATAAAGAAAGGAAGGAACTGATCTTATTCAGCTGCGGACGAGGAGGTTGTGTTATTTTTGTAGGGCGCTGACAAGGTTACTAATAGTTGTGAATAAAGTGCGAGGATTATGCTGGTTTGTGGAAATTAAATGTGAACTATATTACCCTCGAGCTGCCTTCATTTTGTTATTATAGTGTTCTAATAAATCTTTTAAAGGCTGATGCTTTTAAAGTACTCTTTATCTGCTGTTTGTTTAACAGTCTGAATGTCATCGTTCATCCAGGGCGCCGCTCTTATTGTTATATGTAATATGATTACAAACTCCCAAGAGTAAATCACAACAATGTCAAAGATCCTCACACCCACCCCCCCCCATGTGTAGTGTCTGCAGATCTTTGTCTCAAGCTTCCACCAATCAGAATGCTGGCAGTAATTAATGTGACTCTACAGTTACAATATCAACCTATGGTCATATTTATCAGTCTTCTCTAATCTGGACAGTTGAGGATATGTTAGTGAGGAGACTTAAACTGAAAAGACGAATGAAAATGGAGTTTATGTATGTTAATATGTAAATTCCAGTGAATCAGATCAGAACGATGAGCCATGTCAGGTCACATGTCGCCTGATTGGCTCCCCCTCCTCCCCTCCCCCCCCTCCCCTCCTGATCGGGCTGTTGGCACAACACACTTGTGTATCTAATGTCAATACATTGCTGCTGAGTCGGTCTGAGACAGGACAGGCACAAAGACGAGGGTCTGAGACGAGGACGAGGACACAGAGACAGAGGGACGTCAACCAAAACTCCCAATATCTGAATGTTTGCAGTGTCACAGTGAAGAGCTGAGTGAACATTCATCTCTGGTGTTATGAGTTTTGTCTTCTCTCCAAATAAAACCCAAACAGAAACATTTCTAAAGTGCGGGCAGAATGAAGCACATCACCAGCAGCACACTGGATTTGTTGAAGTGCACATGCACCAACCATCCATGCATCTGTTGCAGATGCTAATATATATTTTATTTTTCAACTTATGTGTTCCTCTCTTATCTTTTCACTCTATATTTAATCCAGCTACCTTTTCAATTTCACATTGTTTACACCTGAAACCAGCTGATGGCACAGAAGAAAACAGAGCAGGAAAGAGGCGGCGTGGGGAGAGAGTCCAGTCCAGAGAACGGCCTCCTGTGTGGACGGCCTGTGTTTTGTCCACCCAGCCATCGTGGGTCTCAGGAGGCAGCCTGGGTTGTCCATTAATCAGGAAGGTCTGTAGTTTGACCTCGTCTCCTCCTGTCTGAATGTCGAATGAATGTCAAACTGGCCCTAATGGTTGCATAATGTGTTTCAGTGGTTCAGTGAGTGTGTGCATGGCTGAGTATCCTTCCATCCCAACATCCCGCTAACACACAATCACCTGACATGACGACGATGACCACTAGAGGCTGCCTATAAAGACGGAGTGACTGATGGACATGATGCTGCTGCTCAGGCCCCCGGTCTTTAACTGCAAACTGCACTTCATTTTTTTGAGTCATTGCTGACACGATGATGGCAGAAGCTGGACTTCTTTTGATCACAGCTGAACGACTAGGTTGTAAAATACATGGGTCTCACCTGGGACTAACCCGGAGACCTTCTTGACCAGTTTTCAAGGTTGAGCCTGATCCATAACCTAAATTATGTAAAGCAGCTCTTTAGTTTCTGGAGGTAGTCCAGAGCCTGGAGGGGGAGCATCCTGAGAGACTCAGTTAAGGGCATAAAAGTCACTGCTCCATCTGTCCATGGCTGCAAAGGCAACAGGAGCTCTCTCTCTCACACACACACACACAGGCAAAGGAGAGTGGTTACTTGAACTTTTCCCAAATTGTGTTTTTCCAGCCAAGGTGGTCACAACATCTCTGAACAATTTTCTGAGGTAGATGGGATGTGACCGGCTGGGAGGAGAATGAACCACTTCCTTCTCACATGAAGATTTCTGGTGAAATCAATGAGAAACCAGTCCAGCCAGTCCTGCATGGCTCTAATAAACCTTTTGCATTTTTCTTCTTTTGCATAAGTCACTCTCAGTTCGCGCCCCCTTCCACGGAAATGAAACTGATAGCTTTCAGACATTCTTTAGAACCACCACTGACATTATTACCATCATCACTCATGCATTAATGAATTCTTTATAGAGAGATGTTAATGGTAGAAATCAGTACAAGCAGTATTTGTTAAATAGCTCATAGTAGCACAGAGCAAAGCCGGCTGCTGACGGATCTTGTTGTCTGCAGAGTAATAGCATCATACATCACTGTGTGATGGGTTATTGGGGCTTCTGCCCTGCAGTTCCACAGATACGAGAGACTGATTCCACCTGCAGCTCGGGGGGACTGCGGCACCGAGCAGCTGGGGCTGCATTTCATGGAAACATGACTTTATTGTTTCCGTTGTATTTTTAGCCTTGGGGCTCTGAACACTTTTGTTCAGGGTTAAAACACGTTGATACTGTTCGATGGTCACAACATTTGTTATAAGATGTTCAAGGTCCTCAGAGGATGAACCTCACTTTTCATTCAGTCTACTACAGAACTGAACTACAGATCGAGTTGTTGGTTCAACTTTGACTTGGAGTGCAACGATTTGACTACACCTGGTGCCGCCTGGGAATTATTAACATCCATAGACTGTATATAGAGATGGATGATGCTGTCCAGCTCCGAACCGGTCATGCAGACTCAGAAAGAAGGAGATAAGCATATTTCCCAAAATCTATCGGAGCACAGTTTGTTTGGTCATTACCAAAACCTCCCTTTGGTTAAATGACCTGTTACTGTGTATGAGGTTGTTTCACTTTATGAAACTTGCTCTGGGTGTTTTAAACATTTACTCTCCTTCAGTTTCAGCTAAAAACTGATTCAAGTAATCAGAATTGTGTGGATTTGAACACAGGCGACTGTCTGATAGTGAGTCTGACCTGTTGGACCCCGAACATGCAATGAAACAATCTTTAACTGAGAATATTTAAACCTGACTCAGCCCTGATGAACTCTACGCACCAGTTCAGGTTAAAGTCTAACTGAAGGACCATAAATCTCCCAGTTACAAGCACCATGATGATTCTGAAGATCTATTGTTCACCTTATAAACTTTATAGGTTCAGTGTCACATTAGCAGGATCACTGTAAATTGTCATTTTGTTGTGAATTCTTTGTAATTTATAGATTTAACTAAACATACTGCATAATAATCACAAAGCTTGAAAAGGTTCTGTCTTATTGGTGTAGTTTATTTCCCCAGTAACATTTATTTTTTGTATTCACGTAGAAATTAACGAGTTCTGAATATTGTTATTATTTACTCCTCTTCCCATTTTTACATTCAATCCAATGTCCCCAGCTTTCTCTGATATTGGTGTATTTATTATGTACAATCCAAAAAGGGAAAAGGTTCATAAAACTCGAAACTTTAAGGAAACTAGAGTTTCAACTTCTGTCCACTTCTTTTATAAATAATAGTAGAAACATACACTGAATGTTTCCAAATCATTATTATACATAAACATTAAAATGCTCCATGTAACGTAGTGTTTTTCCTGTTTATCAACCACTCAAAGCAATGTCTGAATGATTTAAACAACTCAGGTCAGTTACATGATTCATAAACTTTGCAGACAGACTGTGTTTGAAATCATGTTCCCTATATTTACCCTCAGTTTTATTTAAGGTAAGTATAGAGTTCCCCCGGGTGAGGCCAGAAAGTGGTGCGAGCCGTGCTCTTACTGTCAATGACGATGAAAAGATGATGATTCATAGTTTCCAAAATCTCTGTTCACTGCTCGCTGACTCTTTATTATGTGGAGTGTAGTGGACGAGTGAGTGATGGAAGTTGTTTGATATTTTGTGAGAGGATACAAACGACAAAAAGTAAAAGAAAAACTGTTCAACTTTCCAAACAACATATTCATTTACCCTTCAGCTGGAGGCTTTTTACTCATGTGTGTCATATCTGTGCCAATGTAAAGGAGTTATAATCGATCAGAATCATGGATTCGATGGTGAAATCACTGATCGACTCTCCTGCTGTTTTTCCAGAGGAACTCTTCAGCGTTAATGTTAATTATGAAATGGAGGCTGTGATTCAATTCCATCAAGCTTATGCAACGCTGTGACTTCCTGGGGTCAGGATCCACCTACACTGCAGCTATCTGACAACACAGCATTTAGACAACTACTTGAGGTGGAAACACATAAATCTCTCCATATATGCACTGACGAGGGTGACTGGATGCTGTATCCATGGCTACCTTCTCACGTAATCTGTATTATTTTTATCACAAAGAATTTTCTCTTTCCCTCCCGAGCCTCCTGCTAACATGTTGGTGATGTACACAGATTCTCAGTGGATGTGGAGGAACCAGGAGGAAACTCAGAGACGCAGAGACAGGGTTTCATCATCATGTCTGTTTGGCAGCAGATGTGATTGAAAAGCTGCTCTCAGATACAAAATAAACCCCTTGATGTTCACCTGAAATCATCTGGAGGGGATTTATGTGAGAATGCAAATATCTAACTCAGTTGCTCCGGACATTCTCCGGAGCCTTTCCCCCCCCATAAGGAAAACGTCTGGAGGCACAGAGAGCGATCTGACATGTTGGTAACGTTTGTGACGGACGCCAATAAGAATACAAATATCTCATGATGAAAAAGAGGCATCAGACACTGAGAAGACCAATCTGTACCTGAGTGGGACAAGCGTCAAGACATCTAGCCTTTATATATATATCTATGTGGACAAGTGCTCCTGATTTCCTGTTTGGACTGTATTTTCCTTTGAGGGAACAGGAAGTTCCTCGTTCTCGCCTGTCATCTGCTCCTCAGCTATAAAAGCTTCTGGCTCTTGTGTTGTGCTCTCTGTTCATTACACTTCACCATACTCACGCAAATGCAACACACACTTCTGATGTTACTGATCTACTTAATCTCCAGTAGAAAGTCCTGTGTTGCCCTCGAGCTGAGCTGTGACATTAGAACGACAGTGAGATTTGAAGACCTCTCGTTGATAAGGGCTGACATCGGTGTCGATGAGCTGTAAACAAAAAGGTGTGATTTGGGACGTCTGTGGTTTTGAACACGTCTGACGCAGAGAATCTCCTGCTGCATTGTTCACATCACATTCGTTCCTAAGGGCGCCACCTGCAAGACGTCTGGACAACTCAGGAGTTCAGGTCTGTGGACAGAAGTGATGCACATACACAGAGCTTGTGTTTACACTGTTCTCTGGAGCTCATTCTAGTCACTGCTCTGCAGGTGCAGGATTTAAGTGCAAGTGTTCTAACGGGTGAGGCTCTTTCATCAGGATCCTGCTGAGGCTGCACCATAGACTGTTTGTAAAGATGGACGCACTTCTCCACATCCTCACCAGCCCAAGATGGCAGCCCCCATATCAGAGGACATGGGGGCTGCCATCTTGGGCTGGTGACGTCATCTTGGGCCTGGAGTCTGTATCAACCATATCAACCCAGTGAGACTCAGCTGTCAATCATGACCTTTCACTCTTTTTTTAATAGAGTCAAATAATTAATTAAGAGTGTAAGTTTGAAGTTGCAGCGTAATGTGCAGATTTATTTATGTTGCTTGATTTGTGTATGAACTCCACATATGTGAAATTAGATGTAGATTAGATTTTGTTCTTTGATTTTTCAGAATAGATTGACATCCTCTCCAAAGACATTCACGGCCCAGGCTCATATTTAAATGAATCACAATGCAGACATCGCTGGACGACTCTGGTTACATTGAGCATTTTAATAATTTCAATGTGACCACAGTCAATTCATTTATGTGCAGTTTGATCACAGTCTCGACCGACCCCGCTAAGATGACTAAAATGAAATACAGCCTCTGACAGCCGGGATGAAAGGTCAGGAGATAATCCATACGAGGCGATCTTGTTTCAGATTGAACATCGATCCGTGTCACCTGCTCGGAGAATCTCCCATCATCCCCGGTGCCACGGCTCCTGCAGTCAGCTGATGGATCCCCGTGCGGGCGGAGGGGTCCCCGCCCCGGGCAGCAGCAGTGAGGCTTCCCTCCTGGCCTTGAGCTCTGCTGGTGGTCGCTGACATGGAGTCCAACCCTGTCATTACTGCTGCCCAGGGGGGAGGGGCTGCTCACTGATACCATTAACTTTTCATCAGCAGCCCGGGCTCTTAACTCAGAGGAGACGCTTCAACCGCCCGTCACATATATACAGCTACAGGAAAGACTATAAATACCCCCCCCACCCCCCCCCCCCCACCCCGTCTCTGCAGCATCATTTGCGCATCTTGGAAGAATCTGATGTATTCTCGAGTTTTACAGCGTCGGGGCATGAAAAAGTAATTGCTCAAAGGCCTTTAATCAGATTTAAGGGCAGAGTCCGTTTAAATGATCCAATCTTTCTGATGTAACCGAGTTAAGCTACACACTCCGACTCGTGTTGGATAAATGATGGATGTGAGGATGTGTCTATTTCAATGCTTTACTGTATGGAACAGAGAATATGCACTGGTCATTAATACGTCTTGGATTCTGCTGAGCGTTGGCTCACACCCAGAATACTCGTGAATGTACAGATCAGTGCTAGTGTGTAGTTTGATAGATGTGTGTTTTGCACTTACTGATATGTGTCTTTGTGGTGTTGGACTCTGTTGGTCAGCTGTTGAGTGTCCGTCTCCATTAACCCTTATGTTTGTCCTTTTTGATGTTTTTTGTGAGAACCTTATATATATAAGAGAACTTTGTGATATTAAAGTTTAAGGTGGTTCTATGTTTGCTAATTGATTCTGTTCATATTTTTATGTTTAAGCGTCAAATAAAGATTTTTAAACTGATAAACTGGTAAAGTTCCACATCTATGACGACCTAACACAGACAGATATACTCCTTGGCAGGAACAGTATCTACTGGTCATTCATACACTTGGCTCAGACATTAGGAAACATTTACATGTTATTTCAGCACAATGGCTCACTGGCTTGTTTGCAGAGAGCACCGGTCCATGTTAAGTTACCAATTTAACACTGGAAAATGAATTAATGTGTTTGGAATGTGGATTTAAAATTTTAATCTGGTGTTTAATTTAGTGCTTAGGCTCTATGCCCTGCATGTGTGTCTGCTCTGTTCCCTGTAGTGCTGCTTCAGTCTGATCTTAATCAATCGACTCTTGAAACTCGAGCATGTCCCGAGGAATGTGGTGATGCGACCCTCCGTTGGCAGAGCATTCCGGGGGGGGGGGGGGGGGGGGCAGCCACACTGAAAGCTTTGTCTCCAGAAGGATAATGCCCAGGTTATGGACTTCAGCAGGTGGGCAGATGGAACAGCCCGCCACAGCGAGAGGTAAGCCTCCCGCCCTCTGGAGGAACGCCTTGGTACACCCATGTGTTGAGTTTGAGAGATTGGAAGACATCCAACATTTAATGTCATACAGGCAGGTGACAAGTAGGGGGGGGGGGGGATTGGGTGGAGAGTTTGATGCTGATATATAGCTAGGTGTCATCAGTGTTACAGTGGAAATTGAGTCCATGGTGACGGATGATCTGACTGAGTAGTAGCATGTCTCTGGAAATGAGGAGGGGGCCAAGCACAGAGCCCTGAGGAACACCATGGTCGGAGTTTCTGATTAAGACAAACTGTCTCTTGTTTTAGAGGTGAGACTGGAACCAAGCAGGAGCTGTACCGGTGATGCTGAGGTGGTCAGACGGTTAATGAGGATGGTGGGGGAAGGCTGCAGATCGGTGAGGCAGTTTGATCTCTGTCGTCTCTCCTCGACACATTTGCTTTGTCCTATTCTCCAGTTTATGTAAATAAAACCTGTTGTTCACATTCATTGTTTCTTTACTCCGACATTCAGTTGAAAGACGTCTCAACAGTCACAACAGCAGCGTGTTCAAATGAAGGAATCACTGATATGAGCACGAAGCTGAACCCCTCAGGCATTTCTCTAATGAAGTGGCAAAGTTACACAGCAACTACAGATGTTGCAGTCACACACTCAGTCAAACCAGCTCCAGAGGAGATATATGCACACGCTAAGTTTACAATATATTTAGTTAAGATCAGTTCTATTATTAATGTTGACCTTACTGACAAGAATTAAACAAAAGCTGAACAATCAAACATTAGGGACTTGTGTCTTACACATTGGGAGCCCGAGTCATTAGTGATTAGCCGTGGCGGCGAGGTCCTGCCAATACACACGCTCTGCTAATCACAAGTCAGCCTCAGCTGGCAATCATCCAATTTGACCCCTTTGTTATAGCAACAAATAACAAACAAATTCAAACCAAATGTACTTGAAATACAAGAAGTAAACGTTGATGATGAGAGAAACATGTCTTCACACTCAAGCTCCTTGTCTTTAAACTATTAAGTATCACTGCAGAGCTGCCAAGAGGCTAAAGCAGAAACTGGCCATCATATAATATAATTAATTTATATTTGAATACATTATATATTCCTTGGGTTTGTGTCTTGAAAAATGCTGATTTGATATTGCCATACTTCTCAGCAGCGAGCAGACCCGAGGTCTCCGGGAGGAAAGTCTGCATTTACACATCTGAAATGAGAAAAGAATCTCATCATTCATTCTGCAGCATATGATGAACATTGGTCCAACGCTGCCTGATGGAGCTTCGTGTTCATCTGTCTTCGGTGTTGACGTGTTTGTGGCTTTCAACCTCCTGATCCTCCGCAGCGAGGCAGCAACACGTCAACACATCCAGCCTGTTCTCCGATTCTCCACCAGGAGAAGTGTGAAATGGGAGGTTGTGATTGTGTGCGTGTGTGTGTGTATGTATGCGTGTGTGTGTTTGTGTGTGTCTGTGTGTGTGGGGGCGGGCTCTGGCCTTTTCCCCTCCTCTCCCACGTCCTCCAGCTCTACCACAGCATTAGCATGCAAACAGCAGCTGCAGCGCTGCACCCCATCACTCACTTCAAACAGCAGCACAACCTCAGCTCCCACACACACACACACACACACACACAAATACACACAGCTTGCAGCATCACACCCTGACCATGTAGTACAGTTCATATATCACAACATTAGAAGAAATAGCACTTTGTACATTGTCAATGAGATGTATACATTTGACATTCAACCCACGCAGTAAGTGATACACACACACACACACACACACACACACACACACTGATCCTCTGCAGAACCAGTTCAGGATTCTTTCTCGTTTCTTCACTTTTCTTCCACAGTACAGACAGACGCTTTCAGTCTGAGCGTTTCACTGGATTATAACTGAAGCATGAGGCGGTTCCAGCATAGCAACAGAACCCAGTGTCTCTGTGCAGCACCACAGCCTCCACCAGGGCCGACCTGCACCTCCTCACACACTGGGGCTACACACTGGGGCTACACGGGGACCTGAAGAAAAATGAATTATGCACTGGTACATAGCCCAGTGTTTCCAGGAAGTATCCCTGGCCTTGTAAGTCTGAAACCACAGCTATCCAGCCGTGTCACTGAAAACATTGAAACATGTACGAACATGTGAGAAGGAGGATTATTTAATCCTCCAGCCAGCACAGGTCCAGTTTGAGAACCAGCTCCTGATCCACCCCTGCAAAGCTCAACATGGATCAAACAAACCAACACGTCCTCTGCAAATATTCGTGTGAGAACATGTCCAGTGAGTGAGTGAACGTTTTGAAGACATATCTGACACATGGAAACATACAAATACGTCAGGATGAAGAAGAGGTGTCCTACATGTAGAAGATACAGAGGAAGATGTCAACTTGGAAAGACCTTTCTGCTGCTCTACCGGACTCCCCCTTGTTGTGAACACGTCTGACCCGAACATCATCCTGCTGCGATCTTCAAATGTGAAATGAAAATGTCCAGACCCAATTTGCCGGACATTGTTCAGAGATCATGTCTTAATAATGATATTTACCAACTAATGCTTCTTTGTGGGGAGTAAACAAGGGACTAAATACAAACATGGACGATGCTTCACCACTTCCTCCCACTGTCCACCAGTTGAAGCTAAAATATCAAACGTCACCATCTTGAACATTTGGAGTTAGCGTCTGTGCAGTAGTGATCGGGGGATGGAACTGTCAATCAGGACTTTTCATCCTGTTTTGATCAAATATAACAATCAAAAACCAAATGTACTGGAAACACTTGCGCAAACATCAGTGTCAAATGACAGTTACCAGATTTTGAATGATGTATTTGATGTGTACCATCCACTCATACGGAGGAGGCGGGGTTTATGAGCTATACTGTAGCCAGCCACTAGGGGGCGACCGATACGCTTTGGGAGAGCCGACACGTCGTCCGTCTTTGTGTACAGTCCATGGAGTAAACATTTAACCAGATTAGCTGAGCCGTCTCCCTGACCCTCTTCTTCAATGACACAGCACTCCAGTGAGCGCCGCCATGCTAACAGGATGAGCTGCAGTGATAATGGACCCGTGCAGCATGGAGCATCCTGCAGTTTGTAAGATAACCGTGTCTAATCCATGGACTTGAGAGTGACCTCAGGACCGACCTCTGCTTCCACACAGATGCTTGCTTACAATTACAGAGACACAACATTCAGGGCGTCGGTAGGAACGACAACACGGCGCAATCATCACGATGACGAGTCTCTAAATGTGTTTGCGTGTCTTTATGTCTCAGTGAGTGTGAGTGCGTGTTCCTTTATTGCATTATGACCACATCAGTGTAATTGCTCAGTGAGAATCTTTCAGTTGACTTCCCTCTCTGATGTCCCAGAAACAAACAGCCTGTTCTTCTCCACTGGTTCTTCATCAACGATCCAGAGCAGAAGAGGATCCTTTGATTTCCCACGGAGAAGGTCACAATCACAGGATTAAGATAAACCGACTAATCTGATGTCAGCCAAATTTGGAGGGCTGGGTTCTGGACCTTAGAAGAACAATTCATTTGTTTTCTGAAATCGGGTCGGGGAGGCCACCAACTAAGTAGAGAGTCCCGGTCGATCCCTCTCCCTGGCCACACGGTTCAGTTCTCCCATGAGGATCCTGAGGCGTCCCAGGCCAGATGGGATATTTAGTCCCTCCAGTGAGTACTGGGTCCGCCCCGGGGTCTCCTTCCTGCCCTGTAAACCTCCAATGGAAGGCGCCCAGGAGGCATCGTGACTAGATGGCTGAACCACCTCCGGCCCACTTGACATGAAGGAGCACGAGATACTGAAACTCCTTCAGTGTTTTATCCCCTGTGCTTTGGTAAACAGTTACACAAACACTGAGGGTTCACCTGGACACGACACAGAAATTGTGCAAATCAGGTCGAGCAAACACAACACAAAGATAACTGACTTTCTGATGAGCACACATACATACATGTTTGCTTGTGTGTGTGTGTTTGTGTGTGTGTGTGGGGGGGGGGGGTTCTGGGAGTGACTTGATGTGATATGATTGTACAAACTTGATTCTTGTTGTTGTGGGTTTCTACCCTCATGGTTGAAACTCAGTGTAAGTTGCTTTGGATAACAACATCAGCGAAATTATATTTTGTGTAATAATTTTGTTCTAAGACAAAAACACTAATTTTAACTCTTCACTTTATTACAGCTTGATTTTGTTGCCCCTTCATAACGGCCCCAAGCACAACAACAACCTGCAACCACACATTTCAAAATCACAAACCACAGTTTTGGTTTCATAAAAACAAGAACACTTTGAAAAAAGACTCTGGACAAATATCAAATGTTACTATCTGCACATTTTTATACATGCAATGTGTATGTACATGTTTTTATGTACAAAATACTTTTGTTAAGTTGAACATCTACCATACAGTCAGCTTATAAAAGCAGCAGATACCAAACAAATCTTTTTCCCTTCCCTCCCTTACTTTATTCACACACACACACACGCGCACACTCCAGATACACTGTGTGTGTGTGTGTGTGTTTGTCAGATGTGACTGTGCCACCTAAATCATGTAGGCGCTGCTGCAGAGTGTCAGATATTGACGCCATGGCAACAACACAAAGCCGTGTGGTTACATAAAGAGTTTCAGAGTCAAAAGACAAACTGATCAAAAACACACAAAGACTCACATGAAGACTCACCTGTGGAGCTGCTGCCCCCAAATCATCTGATCTGATCTGATAAGTCGGAGCTGAAAGTTGCCTCCCATCATGACCACAGAATCAAACTGAACTCTGGTTGGGTTTGTTTGCAGCGTGAAAACACTTTTCACTTTTCAGACCAGTTGCAGGAAGTTGAGTCAGCAATAAACAAGTAGAAACAGAAGAGGAAGCAGCTGCCAGATTGCTGCAGGTTTCATAGTAGTTAAACCATAAGATGATATCGTGGCAACGTGATCAACTAAATGAATTGGCTCGTTTATTTTATCTATTTATACAGAAGGAGTACGACTGACAACACGCTGACGTCAGACCTCTACAGACCAATCAGTGTCAGTACAGACAGGCACAGACAAACGCAGCCAGCGGAGGTGATGACGACAGGACGTATGTGTGTTAAACTAAATTCTATAACGTGCTCCCTAAACTACAATGAGATCAAATGGAAACAAGGTGTGAAAACGCCCTCAGCCTCCATTCACAGCAGATTTCATATCATATCACCTTGAATCTAGAATGAATTTGAACTTGATCACATTTACACAGTGTTCATATTGAGTCCTACTGAGATCTGATCTGTTCAGCTCCAGTTTGTGCAGATCTGAGAAACAACAAAGAAGAACAAAAGGATAGAAGAAGAATAGAAGCCGCTGGAGTCCATCAGTGAAGCTGCGTCATTGTGTTGGCTTGTTGTGTGATCGGTGTCGTCTTCCCTCCGTCCACGTGTGACTCACTTGATGTAGAATGATGATGTCGCTCCGACGCTCCACTGGTTTCTGTTTTTCGACCCAAACGTCCCTCACTCACCAGAAATCCGGTCCATGTTCAGCAGAGTGTGTCGGCCTCTCATTCACAGATTAAATGTGGCCCTTCAGTGTAATGAGCCGTACACATAAACAGCGATGGGAATTAATCACCACTGAAAATTAAATTAAATGTTGGGAAACAGCCAGAAATCTGATCTGACGCGACTCGGTGTGTTGTGCAGTTTCTGGGCCGTGACCCAGAAATCAGACGACAGCGACTCGCTCACTGTAAAAATCTCTTCAACTGATTACTTCATCAATTCTACGTCCAAAATAACACAAAGAGTTCAGCTGGAGCTTCTCCAGCTTCTTCACTAAGTCTCAGGGACTTGAAGGACTCGCTGCTGCTGCTACAGCTTCTAACTACAACTTTATAATAATGTGACAGTGATGATTTCTACATGAACATCTATGTTTTGACTTTTGACCTGGTTCTGAATAAGACTTTACTCTGACTATGATATCTACATTAGTAGCAAATAGAAACTCCATTCATATTCCTGATACATGTACAGAACATGACGCTCTTCTAAACTCAAACCCAGAACATGTGTGGTCGAGCAGTTCACTGTCATAGTTGGATTAATGCTCATTTGGAGTTTGACCTCATTCAGGTTAAGGTAACACTGTTTACATGACAGTGTCGTATTCAGACAAATGTCTCAATCTGGTTTATATACGTCTTCATATGATTATATTAGAAGATTGAATTGATGAGCAAATAATTCCTCATCAATATGATGTCATATGATAAGCTGTGCTCACTTCTGCACATCATGACATCACCATGAAGTCAGGAAATGATGTAAAATACTGAATTAATGCAGCAACCTTTGAAACTATTAAGACGAGAGACATGATGACTTGCTATGAATATGGCTTATTACAAATAAAGCATGAAGTACAGTCGCTTTAATGAAGCTGCACCAAACTTTACAAACTCTTAGAAATCAGTTCCCTTAATATGTCAGATTTTAGTTTGGAACTTGAAAAATCCCCCCCATTCTAATCAGCGAAGTGTTAATAACAATCCAATTCGATTTTTGCCACTATCTCAATCAGCCAATAATGTTGTTGTCGTCCAGCTGTAATTCTGTTCTCTCTCTCTCTGTCAGTTGACGTGTCAGTGATTCGCTGCGACCCTCCTCCCCCCCAGTCACCTCCAGCCTCCAGTGGCCTGGTCGGAGTCCACTGGTCTCAGATCCTCAACATCCTCTGATCCCAACAACCAATCAGCCATCAGCTGACATCCTGCTGCGTTCCCTCTTCTACGACATAAAAGAGTTGTTTTTATAGTTTTTAACTGTAAATTCTACATTTCCACTGGCACATTTGACAGTGAGTCCTGTTTAGCAGAGGATCCATTCAAACACGCTCACCTACTTCCAGGGAAGCGCTAATGAATAAATATATTACACTTTGCAAACAGCCCAACTCTTTTTGCCGTGTACAGACCCTGGGAGCTGGCCTGATTATGCTGTTTGAGTGTTTACGAGTTACATTTTGCCCAGAAGTCTCTGCAGCCACTCGCTTCTTCAGTGTCTCAGGAGTCCATGGCCAACCGGATGGTGATGATGCTGCTTCGTGCCCCGGAGCTGGAACCGACGCCTCCTGTTCTCAGAGTTCTCTGCTGGAGAACGAGGATTTATCAAAGCTCTGCTCGGAAGATGAAATTTGGAAAAAAAATTATTCATCAGTTTTTCCACTGGGATTCAGCTCCAGCTGTAAAACATATGCACATGAATAAATGTGTCCTCCTATCATCACACGTTTCTTTTCTCTTTCCCATCGATGCTCTTTCACATTAGAAAAGGAAGGGGATAGTCGGTCGTTCGTGCATTTAAACTATGCAGGAGTTTCTGTTTTTAAATAAAACTGTCTTCATGACCCGTAAGATGTGAGTCAAGATAAAAGACCCGGTTTACAGCCGGAACATCCACATCGCCTTTATCTTAAAAGCTTAAAACTGAGGAACAAGACGTATATTTTGTGCAGTGGACGACTTTGAAATACCGAGAGCTGCGTCTGTTCACAGAGACAAAGTGTGGCAGCACCATATGTTCGACAAGTCGAGGTGTTAGAAGAGGAGGTGCTCTCCAAGAAATGAATCCAAAGAGCTTCTTGAAGAGGACGATTTTAAATCTTTTCTTTCCTCTTAAAAATAAAGGCCAAGGTACATTTGAGTCATCAGAACAATAATTGTCACTGATGTTACACAGGACAGGTCAAAGTCGACAAGTCAGTCCAAAGTTCCTGAAGCTGTTTTCAGTTATGTGCTGAACTCCTGAAGGGTTCCTGAAATTATCCAGAAGTCCTGCAGGTGAGAAGAAGACAGATATCCGAGATCCTCCCATTTTCCACCAAATGTTCAGAAAATGGAAGTGAGCCCATGTGAGAATAAAGATGGAAAGTTCCCAGTGTGCAACTTGAGCGTTTCTAACACATGACAGAAGCAAAACAGAAAAAAAAGAATAAAAACACCAAAAATCTTTTGGCGATGAAGGCCTCCAGCTGGGATCTTTAAATGTGAAAAAGGCAAAGTCTGGAAAATCTCAACTTCCTGGAGATCATGTGTGAAAACAGTTTAATATGTGTGAGATATTAAATCACGTAAATCTCTAACTTGAGCCGAAACACCTGTCAAGGCTGAGACAAGCCCCAGTTTACAGGTCCAAGTCGAAACACAGCAGTACCAGCACATCAGGAAGTAACGTCTCAGAACTGTAGTGTCCTGTTTGAATGCTGTAAATTATATTTTGATCATAAATCTGATTCTGCAGCAGAACACTTTATTTTCTCTCTCCCATGGAAACAGTGAGAGAAAAGAGTTGAACTCAATAAACACAGAAAGTACCCAGGGTTCACTGCTGACTCTGTGACCTTTGTTGACCTTTGGGGAACATGTTGCTGAGTGTGATGAAGCGGCTCGATCGATAACGCCCACGGACCCACACGCAGCCTGAGGTGAGGTTTACTGAGCGCACATCTGCAGGAAGTTAGTCAAGAGTCTGACAGTATCTGTGTGTGTGTGTGTGTGTGTGTGTGTGTTTGTGTGTGCCATTCACTTTCCATTGTGCAGGGGGCAGGGCTCATTCACACAAACGTCTACTCCAGCCTGTGAGTCAGGTGAAGCAACAACACAACAATATCAGTCTGAAGTCCCACCAGTGGCCCCTAGAGGCAGCAGAGCCCATTACAGCAGCATTATGAATGTGCACAGATGATTATTTTTAATCGCCACCTGCTGGCTGGCTGCGGTACAGGTCATACATCATGCCTCCTCCATGTCTGCAGGTGGGACGTGGACCAAACTTTGGACTGAACAATGTATAACTGCATAAAGTGAAAAAAATCTATTAAATGGAGACAAAGATTTGTATAAAAAGAGGAACACTACAAGCTGCAGCAATTGTTTTGTCATTGAGTTTTGACGATTCAGCGTCAGCTACAAGACGGAGCCGCGAGCCGCGTCTTCACACGTACAGGGGCGCAGCGGAGGTGTGGACGTGTTGTACATCGGACAGCCTTCGACCTCTATCAGGCTCCTCAGGCCTGAGCCCCGCACTGACACACCACCAGGAGCCGACTCAGCATCTTCTTACACTCAGCGACTCACGACCTGGACTCCAGCTCCCGTGCTCGGGTCGGTCGGGGGCAGCTGATCCACATCCTGCCACATGTGCCTGGTAACACCCCTGGTGAATCTCTGTGCCACAACAAATCACGTCACGGCCTGCGACACAGACCTGTGGGTTCCTGCTCCTCCTCGTTCTCACATTAAACACATGGATTCACTTTCAAATCACAAAATGTTGGAAGTTAAATCAGTTAATATTTTTTTCTCCTATAAACCCATTACATCCATGCTAATGACTCTCTGTCTCAGACTGCGATATAATATTCATAGTTTTACTTCTACCCTCAATTCTCAGACAAGCACCATTAAACTTCAAGAGTTGGTTTCATTTTAATTAAATATCATTAAATACTGTCATGGCCTGATTTCAGGAGAACCCCGATTAAAAGACGACGTCTTCTCCTCCAGCTGGTTTTGAGGATATGAAACATTTTTACCTTCTGTTTGGACAGTTTCCCTGAGATACAGTCGTCTTGTAGTAAAGTTAAACTGTTGGTCAACAAAATGACACATGACTTATTGATGCAAATACACTTTTTAGGAGAACCTCGGCTACCTTCCATTTGAAGAAAGTTTCCATTGTTGCTCAGCAGATAGAAGGTTGTTGCTCAACAGGCACAACTCACCACACCTGCTTTCAGGAGAATTGAGTTTACCACGAGTTTCCTTTCACACATGTAATACTTTAATGTAAAAAAAACCCATGTTGAACGACCATCTTGAAATGTAGATTGTGATGTTTACATTCGTCCTCTCTCCTCTCGTCTCTCCACCGTGAGCACAATGCATGATGGTATATATCGCAAGGTGAGGGATCATTGGTTTTGCATTACATTTGGACACCGCTGCAAAATGGCGGACTCACCAAATACTGGACGATCTGGAGATTAGTGAGTGATTTCAGCCACAGACTCATTAACAGACAAATAGCTGTCGGTGAATGTAAGTTACTGACATTGAGCCACGGGGCGAAACCACTGAGCTCTGAGTGAAACACCAGAGAAGAAGCTGCAGAGTGAGCAGCTCTAATCACTCAGCTCACTAATGAGCAGTAATTGACTGCAGCTTCTGAGACTGTGTTTGAAAAGGAAACAGTCGGACTGAGGATCACAGGCGAGAACAGATCGTCTGTTTGTTCTGTTCAACACTCACACAACACGCATTGACTTTGTTTGCGGTAAATAAATATGGTTGCACATGTTTCTCTCCATGGTTCACGGATCTGATCTTCAGATACATGACCCCCATTAGTGAGAAGAAACAATCGGTTGTGACGACGCATATTCACTAATGTCTTTATATTAAAAGTAAAAGGTTCAGCTGTGGGATTTTGACTGATTCAAAATAACTGAAGGTAGAAATTTCTCAAAGACTAAAGCTAAACTGTCTCAATCGCCCCCTAGTGGCTGGCTGCAGTACAAGTCCCCACCTTCTCCATGTAAGTGGACGGGACATGGACCAGACTAAAACGCCCAAGGCACACATCAACTAAAAATAATTCCCAAATTATTTCTGTCAAAGTTTGGTTATAATTAGTTATTCGATGCGATATAAAAAAACAATCGACAGCTGAGACTAGTTCAAGATCGGTGTTGTGTGTGTATCAGTGGGACCTCGATGCTGCAGCTCCACATTTCGATCCCTGCTCCTCAGACTCTGGCTCCAAGTGACGAGACGCATCTTTGTTAACAGGCTATTGTGCGAGGTAAACAAATGGAAACAAGGTTTTTGTCTCTGGCTGTTTGTTCCTGCGATTTATCACATAGTCACTTCAAAACTGGTTTTCTTCTTAGAGTTTATAACCCCGCAGAAAAAAACACACGCAATCTAACATTAATACACACAAACTGAACACCACACATCAATTACCACACTGACAATTAACAACTCTTAGAAATGTGTGTAGTCAATGGTCCTGACACTCACCCACACACACGCACACCCACACACACACAGTGGTACATTTTGTATTCTGCAACACGCTCGGGTAGCACCCCCTCCCCATCTCCCCATCACCGGGTCGACAGTCCCATTGGAAATCCATGCAGCCGAAGCCTCTTCCCTCACGGCTGCCTGCTTATTGATTAGCTGTCAGGGAGAGAGAGAGAGAGGCAGAGGAGGACAAGGGAGGAGGACTGGGCGAGAGACAGAGAGAGAGAATGAGAGGAAGACAGAGAGAGACACAGAGAGAGACAGAGAGAGAGAGACAATGAGAGAGAGGGGGAGAGAGAGAGAGAGCTGATGGGACGAGGCAGAAGGCAGAATGAGAATGAGGAAGATGAGGAAGAGTTCTACAAAGACTGAGAGTAAAAGCAGGAAACGCAGTGGATGACAAGAAGACATGACATGGAGATGGAGGGATGAAGTCGCCTGGGAGAACCTGAACATGAACCTTGAACGTTCTTCTCCTTTTTTAATAGTCAGGTTTCCAGTTAGAGAATGTAGATCAGGGCCAGTTTCCATCCACTGGTGAGATGAGCATTTAACCATGATGTAAACCTGAGATTTATATTTGAATGTATGGATGGATGGATGAATGAATGAATGAATGAATGAATAAATGGATGGACCGATGGAGGATGGATATTTGGATGGATAGGTGGATAGATGGATAGATGGATGAATGAATAAATGGATGGACCGATGGAGGTTGCAGTTGAGTGGTGTAGAATATTCTAAAATCCTTCAGGTCTTGTATCTTCTTCTTCACGTCCCGTCACCTGATGCAGGTTTTTGTTTCTGTTCAGGTTCGTCTCAGTTTCTGTCGGAGTGAAGAACCTGAACACTCGTCTGAGGAGAGAGGGAGCGACGGAGCAGAGCTGCTCCGAGACGCAGGATGAAGAGAGACTGTAAATGTCAAATGTTAATGAGATTAGAAAAGGCAGAGGGAAAGTTGAAAAGAGGAGGTGAAGCAGCCGCACGTGGGGGAACCGCTTCCCTCTGATGTATCCCAACTATCATATCTGAACTTTAATGATTCTCTCTGGATGAAGGAAAAGAGACTAAAGAGAGATCAAGGCCGCTGAGGGGGTGAGGAGGGAGGAGAGGAGAGGAGAGGAGGAGAAGGAGGGTGGGAAGAAGGGAAAAAGCCATAAAACAGCATAAGAAAAGACACGAGTGCCCTTCCAGACATCCTCCTTCTGCACGCCATCATTTCTCTTATCTCGGACGTATTCGATTTTAAATTTGAATGTGAAACTCTTCACACTTCACTTCACATCGTCCCGAAACACCAAGTTGCATCAGAAAGAGACTCGTGGCTGCTAATGAGTTTGAAATTAAATCTTAGTGTTCGGACTTTACTTGACAAATGGAGAAATGAGGCCAAATTAAAGTGTGAATCACAATTTCCCAGCAGATAAACTCTTTAAATTCAACATAAATACAGCAAATTCTGCAATTATATGGAAAGAAACACAGTAACACTTACTTCAAATCATCCAGATTTAAATCAAATGTCAAATGTTAATGTTACAAATTTTGTAAAATATACTTTTCTCACATAAGCTCCTGTAAATGAAATTTCATAATAAAAGCTTCGTACATTCTTTATTTTATTTTGACAGATCAGTGAGTTTCATTTGACCTTTTAACTAAAGGATCTGAACTTGTCACCAGATTAAACCCAAATACACTTTAATTTAGAGTTCTAAATCAAAATGCAGTTAATAATGATAATGATATTAATAGCTCATCGTCTCAGTGGGTGGGCGGGCCTGTGGTTTGACTGACAGCAGCGTAAAGTTAGCCGGTGGGAATATGCTGTGTGAGAGAGGATTCATTAGAACTCTCCAAGGGACACAGTCATTTATAATTAAATGCTGAGAATGTTAAATAATAAATGACCAGCGATGAATGTTTTTCAGGTGACGGAGACAAAATGCAGGGAGAGAGAGAGAGAGGGGGCTGTGGGCGAGAGAAATTGTGAAGAATAAAACCTTCAAAAGAACTAATCGCTCAGGAAAAACCCCAGAAGAAGAGTTAGAGGTTGTTGTTTCACTGTCAACACTTTATCTCTTCGCCTTGACAGAAGAAGTCGTGTTCCTCGTTTTTACGCCTGCTATCCGAGAATTCAAAAATATGAAAAAATATCTTGTTGACGTTCATCTTCCTGCCTTTTTCTTAATCATCAAAACATTTCTGATTGAAAAATATAAAGATGGACGACCATGAAAGGTAAAGCCCAAGCATCTTGATCGCCCCCTTGTGGCTGGCTGCAGCATAAGTCGTACGCATTGCCTCCTCCGTGTTAGTGGATGATGGGATTGGCTCCAGCTTCCCATGTGACGCGTTAAGGATCAGTGGAATGAAGGTTTGAGGGATCAGATATAACAGTTAGACATAAACATATTTTCTTAGAGGGTGTGATTTCCTCATTTCCCTGGTGTACATCATCAAATAAAACAGAATGATGTTCAACAAAGCAATAGCCGACTAATGTTTGATATTAGACATAAAGTTAAAAAACATTCACAAGTGATTTCCGCTGTTTATTTTGCTGAGAGTCGGAGTCTCCGAGACGTTGAAGCCTCGTTTCTGAGGCCACGAGCTGAAGATGAAGTCATTACCTTCACGTCTAGATTGACCCTAGTGAGACGAATGAGACGAGGATCTTCTTTACAACCGCCAGGGGAGGAGCGCTACGGAGCAGATGCAAGGTCACCGGCTAAATTGGTGACGCTCCGGTAGCCCTGACGGTATCGGCGCCTGTCAGAAACCACAGCGGAGCCATAACGCAAACACAGCGTAAATCCGAGGAAACGTTCGTGTACGGACTGATGAGGTCTGATAAAACATGTCGGGAGAAACAAGGAGGCCGAGCTCCGGGAGAATTATATTTACTGTGCATGTCTTGGAAATGTGCTAGTATGTAGCATGTGTGTGTCTTTGTGTGTGTGTGTGTCTTTGTGTGTGTGATTCCCTCTGCGCTCATTGACTGTAGCCTGCGATGAAATGCTGACTGGCAGCCATAACTCCTCCAGCAGCAGCAGCAGGGCACATTTCATCCGTCCCTCCCTCCTCACGTCACCTCTCTCCGGTCCCATTTCTCTCTCTCCCCCTCTCTCCATCACCCCCCCCCCCACCCCACCCCACCCCTCCTCTCTCTTTCCTCTTAAGACAAATGTCTCTCTACATGAGGAGGTTCCCTGTGAACGTGGAGAATGTGCAAACACGAGAGTTGATTAAAATGATCCCTTCGGGGAAGCAGGTGGATTTAATTATTTAATTGTGCTCAAACCTCAGCACAATATTCCATCTACACAGGTTAGAACAGCCCTGCAGTTTTGATTAACACGAGAAAGAAGTGATGAAATGATCAAATCCTAAGAAAAGCCAAAATTTGTGACCTTACACGTCCTGAAATGACCCGATTGCTTCACGGAGACGAGTCATTAACTTCATACGTGCAGACCTCAAACTTTAAAGAAATACCCGACCTCAGTACCTGATGAGACCATTTGTTGCTCCTTACACCAGATTGAGCTAAACACTCTGTTGTTGACTGCAGAGGGGATCCCTGCCTCTGTGTGTGTGTGGGTGTGTGTGTGTGATTGTGGCTGGTGGGGGGTGCTGGGCTAAAAAGTGACTGCAGCACTTTGCCGAAGCTAAATGCCGCAATGGACACATAAATAAGTACTGCACCAGTCTGTTGGTGGCACACGCACACACGCACACACGCACACACACACACACACACACACACGCACACACACAGTCCTGTGTAAGCGCACACCGCCATGCAATCAGTGCTGCTTGCTGCTGCATGTGTCAGGGCTCAGCTCCTGTAATCCACATTGATTCACGGTGCAGAGAGGAAACAGCTCCCAGGAGAGAGACGACTCGTGTGTTGTGTCCATCAGCTGCTGTTTGTGTTTGTGAGTCCGGGTTCGTACTCAGTGTTGCTCCGACGGCGTCTTCGATTCTGAGAGTGCGTTTTGGGTCTGAACGTGTGATCAGGTAGATGTGTGGAGGATTGTGTCTTTACATTGAGGGCATCAATTTGTGTAGGCAGGGTCCAAACTCATCATCAAATCATGTGTGTTTTCTTCCATTTTTCCCAATGGGTTTTACTGGTTTGTCTTGTGTTGTTACCAGTGGTGTAGTCAAGTCTTCTTAGATCTTAAACAATTAAAACCACAAAAAATTTACCAAATTATAAGAAATGCAATTCTTTTGTGAAAAGTATTTGTGCAAAGTATTTGCACAAAAGAATTACGTGGTTTCAGTTTTATCATAACATTAGCAAATCTCGTTCTCATCTAGGGGCAGTGGAATGTTGGATCAATGGATGGATGGATGGATGGGTGCTAAACGGATGGATAGCCGGAGGGATGGGTGGATGAATGTAGGGATGGAAAGATGGATGGCTGCGTAGATACTGGACGAGTGGACGACATTGAGATGGATAATGGACATTGATCGTCAATGGAAGTGAGCAGCATAAGAAAATGAGTATATATATATGTATATATGTATGATGGATGGATGAAAATGGCTGGAAGTACTGTAGATGGAGAAGATATGAATTTATATATATATCTTTACATACATAGATATGGATGTATACACTTTATATAAAGTAATAAATAAAGGATGGATGATGAATAATGGATAGATGGATGTATAGATAGATAGATGGAAAGATGGATTTATAGATAGATGGAAAGATGGATAGACAGATATATATATATAGATAGATAGATAGATAGATAGATAGATAGATAGATAGATAGATAGATAGATAGATAGATAGTTAGATGGATTTATAGATAGATGGAAAGATGGATAGACAGATATATATATATATATATATAGATAGATAGATAGATAGATAGATAGATAGATAGATAGATAGAAGGATGAATTATAATTGATACGGTTATTGATGGATGGATGGAGGAGTGGATGGTTAAGTGAACAATGTTTGGATGACACATTTATGGATGGATGAATAACTGTATGAATAAAGGGATAGATGGTTACACAGCTTACACAAATGGGTGGATGGAGAGATAGATGAATGGAGGGGCAGATAGATTGATGGATGGATGGATAGATGTCCATATATGCGGATAGTTAACTGGGTGACATGGATTGCTGGTTGGCTGGATAAACAAGTGGATGGAGTGATTGACAGATGAATAAATGGGGGGATGCTCGTCAAGCCAAGAGGAAAACGATGTCCACTCCACCCGAAGTCGTAAAGAAGTGATATGTGCTGCACCATGAAAATGTTTGACTTAAAGTCTGAAGATGAATTATATCCCCCGACAAAAAAATGTAATCTTCTTAACTTGATTATTATAAGAGGGACGGGGGGGCAGTAAAATAATAACACATTCATAATATCACTGTGAAATAAGATTATATGACAGGATGCTGACATTTGCTCAAAATCCCAAAGTTTTTTCTTCATTTCACTGCATCAGGCTGAAACTGTGACCCCCTGCTGGGACCTTGACCTGGGACTGAAATGAGGAAATAAATCTATAGCACACGCCCCCCCCCCCCTACCACCGCCACCACCACCATCTTGCCCATTTAAAATAAAATTGGATCAAGGCTTCCTGAGTTATCACTGTTACAAGTAGTCAGACAAACACCACTGATTACAACACATCCTCCTTCCCTCCGACACAAAGTGTGGGTGTCAAAATTTATCTTTTCTCCGGTTTCCTGACACGCGTGTTCACGATCCAGCCTCAGTCGACTTGTTTTTCTGCGAGAGGAGGCGGCTGTAAATATTCAATCAGCTCCTGACGTGCATTCACAATGTGACAAACAGCAAAAGGAAAAGGAGGAGGAGGAGGAGGAGGAGGGGGAGGCAGGAAGGAGGATGTAAATCTTGAGTTTATGGTCCGTCTGTGGACGACCAGTAAAACAAAAGCTGCGACGTCAGTCAGCAGGTCACAGAGAGGGAGAGAACGATGGAGGAAACAGGTCATAAGGGAGAGAGGGTGGATGAAGAGGAGGAGGAGGTTAAACTGAGTAGAAGAAGAAGAGGAGGAGCTGTGGGATAACATCTCTCTTATTGAGGCTCGTCCAGCTCTTCCTCTCTTTATCTGTGTAGATAAAGACCAATAAGACGTTATGTCTCAGGACTGAGGACATTTAGCTGCTTCTCTTTTTAGAATCTAACATCAGATAAGATCAGAGAAATTACAGCAGATACATGCTTTATATCAGTTATATGTATATATAATATATACAATACATTGATCCTCTCATTGTATTTTTTAAATCGACCTTGAGGTGCAACATGACGCCTGACCACTAGATGTCACTAAATTCTACACACTGAATCTATAAGAATCAAAAAATGTTTGCGTTAAATTCCACTTATGATTGTGCAACAAAAAAAAATAATTTCTAAGTTATAGGTCAAAAACATATTCATCATGTTAAGAAAGTTTTTAAAATATCTGAATAATTATGAGCTCCGTATTTCCTCAGAATATTAAGAATCTGTGAAATCTACTTTATCGTACATGACTTTATCATATCATATCGTATCGTATCGTATCATATTTACCATATTGTATTCTGTCCTATTTCATCTCATCTTATTGCATCGTTCCGTATCCTATCGTAAAATATCTGAGCGTATACTATCCCATCGTTTTGCATCACATTTTCTAATCATAGTGAATCGTTGTGTATTTCATCTTATCTCTGTGTTCACTTATAGAACAAATGAAGCCCCAGAATGACGACAGATGTTGTGGATGTTCGTGCTGGAGCTCGGGCCTCACAGTGAAGACGAGCTGCAGGAAGTGAAGAAGGAAGGCTGTGGTCTTCTAACTGCTCCGGGCTTGTGTGAGAACCCGATGTCACAGTGTGAATAATGTATGACTCATATAAGGTTTTGCTCTTATGGCCATGCATATTTGACCAAACCGGGGGTTTATAGAGAGGCAGAGGGAGGATGTGGTTGTTTTTATTCATACGCACATTCATCACAGCTACAAACCCAAAGGTCATTCTAACTTAATACTATCCAGAAAGTGTTTGTGTGGTTCAACAAAGAGATGATATGGATTTTTGTAATAAATATTAGCTTTCTGGTAAAACATTTCCACAGATGATTTTTAGTCCTTGTGTTTTTCGTGCACGGTTCCTTCCGAGCAGCGACTTCTGCCCTGGACGCGTGGCCGTGCTCCTCCACACCGCTGCCCCCTGTAGGTCAGTAGAACAATGTGGAGGCTTGGCTGGTGCAGAGGTCGTTGCAGAGACAGGAGCTGTGTGAACGCTCTGCCGGTTCAGCACAGGACGCTCAGCACACAGTGACACACAGTGAGAACAAAGTGTGTGTTTCAGGAAGCTGCTTCCACTGAGAGAACGCTCCTAACGGAAAGTGTCAGTGTTGTCTGTGGATCTCCAGGCTTGATGGAGGGAGGAGCTGCCTCTCGGGCTGGGCTCAGTCAGTCAGAACAGGGAGGAAGTGCCTGGGCCTCAGCTGCGGAGGGATCCCCTGTGAAGAAGCTGCCTGTAATTATTGGATTATTGAAGAGTGGAGGAGCTGGTGGCCAACCTGAGCCCTTCACACTCATGATCACAATATCAAACATCAATACCCTCCTCCCTCAGCTGCCATCCATTCTGCAGCCCCCCCACCCCCCCCTCCTCAGACTGTGAAGTGGAGGCTGGGAATCCCACAGTCATACATTATATAACCCGCTCTGTGCTGCAGTCATGCTGCTCAAGCTGTGACACTGATTAACTGGTGGCTGTTCTTCTAAATCGAGCAGATCAGCCTCCACATGGAAAGATTCATCATTTCCCTCCATCTACTTAAGGTGCACTCTGATTGTGTTACAGTGCGAACGCATCAGTCATATTCAAACATTACATCGGGAAAAATGCACAGAAAACGCCTCCTTTTCATCCTGAGATATTCTTATTTTCTTTTATGTCACGACAGTCTTCAACACGCCCCCCCCCCCCCCCCCCCCCCCGCCTGCTGTGAATTTTTCATTTTCATGCTGTATTTTCAGGACATTTTTACTTGAGGGGCTGGCAAGAGAAATTCCACAAAATGTCCGAAGCAACTGACTTGAACATTTGTCTTGAGTTCAGACTCCCAGGACTTCTACTTTCATCTTGTGTCTTTAAGGAGAGCGAGGATCTGAAGTGAGCATCATGTTCCTCCCGTGTGTGATTCCTCAGCTCTGTGATTGCAGGTTTTTAGCAGCGGACATTCAGAACAGGTAGAAACACTTCAGATGTGATTACATGTCATCTCATATAAACGGTCGTGGGCTTCAGAGTTTCACTGCAGCAGGATTCACACACAGTGGATCCTCATTTACATTTTCTTTTGTTTTCCAATGTCCCACAATAAAACTGACTCAGATAATAAATAAACAAGATGTGGAGGAGGTCGGGGAATAAACAATACAATGACATCATAAAGCAAACGTATAGAAGCATTTTGCAGCCACGCAACAAAAAGTCAAATGCAGCTGTTTCACGTTAAAAGGGAAATGTTTAAATCTATAAGTCAGATATTTTGACTTTGTTACAATCTTTCACAGTACCAGTGTGCTTCCATTCAAACAGGTTTCAATGGTCAAACAGGAATTTCTGATTAGAAAAGAAAATCGAAGGTTTTTCTTTGAAGCAACAGAAACTAACTGAATTTGAAACAAGACTAAAAACATGATTTTCTTCAGAGATGCTGTTTGTTCTGATTAAATGGATCAAGTAATAAGACTCGGATAACACACAAGGTTTGAGAGGTTCTGTGGTGAATTGATTGATTGGTTTGTGTGATCTGTTGAATGAACTATAGCTCTGCACAGCACTGGTTTATATCATTGGAAATAGTGAAACAGTTGAATTACAGCAGATCTGCTCCAAATCAACCAGCAGGAATCAGGAAACCAATATCCAATCAATACGGGTGAACCAGTGGATTCATCAGTTGCATTAATTCAGTTGATGAAGTCATGGCAT
The DNA here is from genome assembly GCF_949316205.1 of Platichthys flesus. Classification (NCBI taxonomy): domain Eukaryota; kingdom Metazoa; phylum Chordata; class Actinopteri; order Pleuronectiformes; family Pleuronectidae; genus Platichthys; species Platichthys flesus. The sequence goes on from NC_084946.1 coordinate 25,786,141, forward strand.
TAAAACCTGTCTCCTAGATAATTAGTTTCAAATCTGATTAGATTCAACTTTAGAAAGTATTATTATACAGATAAGTGCAGGTATGTGAGTATCTTAGTGAGTAACTAACAGTATTTACAGAGGTTGACAGTGGAGAATTGTCATATATACTAATATATGCAGGTGAATAGTTTAGTAACCATGTATATATACCCCCCCCCCTCTCTCTCTCTGTCCCCCTTTCACACTCTTGACTCTGTCCTGCCCCAAAAATACATAAACTTAAATTATCATGACGAGCATATGTTGTTAATTTACTGAGTAAAAAATCAAATCTATGAGTTCAGCAGGTGTGAGTCATCCTGATGTTTCCGGGGAGTGAACATCACAGCACCGCAGCCCGGGCTCTGTTTCCTCACCAGTGTTAGTCAAAGTGGTGATGGTGGTTCCTCGGTGAACTCTGAAGCGTTGGCTCGGTGCCGAGGCTCGACGAGCAGCCGGCAGCCGACAGGACAGAGACAGGAGGAGAGGGTTAATGCAGCGGTGTGGGTGTGAGGTCACGGCTCCAATCAATACCCAACAGTTGGAGAAAGTTAGAAAGTGGAGACGGGGAGACGAGGGGGGGGGGGGCAGCATGGGGGTGGGAGACAGTAAAGCTCGACTGATTTGAACTCTATTCATAATTCTCTACTGGGAGGCTGGTTAGCTGAAGGCGGCGGATGATGAGAGATAGAATGAGAGAGGGGGAGAAGGTGTAGGAGGAAGAGAGAGAAACAAAGGGAAGGACAGGATGGGATGGAGTGGTGAGTCTCTGAGGGGGAGGGAAAGTGGGAATTAAAACGCAGCTCGGCTTCAGGAAGGAAGGTGCAGGGACAGACGGACACAAGCTCTGCTGCTGTGTGGAGGTTTCATGATTTACAGCAGCTGCTCAGTTTGATTCCTGCAAATCACAAACAGGAACACGGGTCATTATCCTCCACACACACACACACACACACACACACACACACACACGTTCCTGTGGGCAGCAGTGCAGTACATGTAATGTGATTACTGCTCAGTAGCAAGAAGTGCAAAGAGCAACACAAACGTTTTCATGTGACAAATGAGGTGCACACAGACAGACATACAAACACACACACACAAACACAGACAGACAGACAGACAGACAGACAGACAGACACACACACACACACACACACACAAACGTTCCTGTGGGCAGCAGTGCAGTACATGTAATGTGATTACTGCTCAGTAGCAAGAAGTGCAAAGAGCAACACAAACTGTTTGAAGTGACAAATGAGGTGCACACAGATAGATGACGATAGACACACACACACACACACACACATACACACACACACACACACAAACACAGACAGACAGACACACACACACACACACACACACGCACACAAACGTTCCTTTGGGCAGCAGTGCAGTACATGTAATGTGATTACTTGCTCAGTAGCAAGAAGTGCAAAGAGCAACACAAACTGTTTGAAGTGACAAATGTGGTGCACACAGATAGATGACTACAGACACACACACACACACACACACAGGCACACACACACACACATACACAGAGGTTTGTGCAGCTCCTGGTTCGGACACTGCATTGACTATCTTTCATTGCTCACTCTTTGATCTTAACCAAGACCAGTTCATGCTCAGACCAGTTTATGCTCAGACCAGTTCATGCTCAGCCCTGACCTCCCGTTCAAATGTGAAGTTGAGAGTAAACCGGTGTTTAACAAGATTCACATATTTTTAGATTCAATGTGACGTACACTTCTCTGGGTATCATTATTTCTAAAGTCTATTGTATATCTGCTTTAAAAAAGAACCCCTTTTAACCCCACAACACTTAAACATGAACAAATACAAGCCCAAATAAACATGGAGTTCATCTAAAAAACTTTTAAATCTTTGCCACAATCCGACCAGATCGAATGACGACAAGCAGAAATAACATGAGTCACAAAGTCCAGTGATTAAATCAAACATTTTCACTACACACTGATGAGTCTCTGCATCGATTTGCACAACACCAGTGAAAAGTTGCATCAAATGAAATCTCCCCATTGGTTTTACAGGCAAAACACATACAATTCACTTTGTGGGTCTGAACTCCAGTGGATTCCACACAAATATAGGTAAACATATTTTTTTGTGTCACTTGTGAGGACATTGTGCGGATCCTGAAATCTGAAAGACACAGTTGGGGTTGTTTGAGTCAACACACACATGCACACACACACACCCACTTGTACACACACACACACAGACACCATATGCGGGTATAAAATGCTGGGTTGTGTCTTGTGTCTCTCTGCCATAAACATGCGGAGCTGTTGGAGCTGCTTAGAGTCTAAATATGGACGTTGTGAGCGGGTCTTTGTTAGGAAGCTGTAGACCTGCTGTATAAACACCCAGCCTTAAAAACCACACACACACAGACCCACAAACACGCAGACACACACACAAAGAGAGGAAAGCTGCACAGTGTTTAGGATTTGCCTGATGTAAAATCCACAGCAGTAACATTCTGCAGTAAAATGTATTATTGCCTCATAACAGGAATCAGCCGACACGCTGCAGGTGATTTACAGTTTGCTGATATTACAGAATACGTCAGAATAAAACATCTTTCTTGAGACGTTCATTGACAAAAGTTACACAACTCAGTGACTCCTGCAGCAGGAGGAGAAACACGTGTCGTCTGTGCTGCTGCTGAAACAGTAGAACCAAGTGGCTGAGAAAGGAAATGCCAAACAAGTGATCATGATACACATCACGGAGGAGGATTCACAGCAGGAGAGCATGACAAACTGAAAACTGTTTTTTCACTGCACAACTTCTGCATCTGTTCATTTCAGTTAAAAATCTAATTGAAAAACAAAAAGGAACCTTGAGAGACGATTTTCATCTTTTTCAATACAGATCCACTTGTGTCAGGAGGTGACACCTTGAAACATGTGTAAAGTAGAAATATACATTGTGTTTGTTTAATATATTATGACTTTTTGACATGCACCTTACAAAAATCTCCGTTTCAGTCTTTGTCATGTTATTATTATTATTAAATATATTATTCTTTGCTCATGTCCAAATCAAAAAGAATAACTCAAAACTAATAACTGTATAATTTCTCCTCACATCTGAGCATCATCATCATCATCAATCCCAGAATCCTCTGCGTCTGAGAGTAGTCAGGTGCTCTCGAGCAGAGCAGCACTGCCCTCGTGTGGCCGAACAAAGACACACAACCCTGCAAATACTTCAGATGAACTTCAAATCTACAAGACACGTCACCTCTTCCATAATTTCTCTGATTTCACTGAAAGGTTTTCCCTCTAATATTTACACCTTTTTCCATCCTTTCATTTACTTGGATTCTCAGTAAATATTTACAGTGATGAAGTGATTGTAACTATTATAAATATTCCTTATTATCACTTGAGACGTTTCAAAAACTTCAGCACCAACATAATTCACAAATATCTGCATCTACACCCGTTGAACTTAAATTCTTGTTTGAAACTGAGGTTTGAAGGATCAATATATTCTTGTTTTGCTTATCAACACTTGATTTATCAGCTGCACAGACGTATCGGTATCAGTGTTCATGTTGCCGATATGAAAACTCATTTTACAGAGCAAACAAACCAGAGAAGGAGCTCAGGTAAAAGGAAACGATGGGAAGTGGGCGGGGCTTTTACCACAGTTTATAAGCTTCATTTACATTTTGTCATTACGACCTCTTTCAGATCATTGCTCTTTTTCCTTTTCTTTGGAGGGAGGTGTGATAAAGCCCTGGTCGGGCTCTGAACTTAATGATAAGGTTAATTTGTTCCACCATGTTTTCACAGAAGCTGCTTTCAATATAAAAAGACATGGTGTTTTTAGTGATCCCTGATTAACTGGACAAAAACAAATACAAGTTTAATTTGGGTTAAATCTTTGTTTGAGGATTTTCTTGAATGAACATTCCCAGGTTTTTCCTCCTCTCCTCCCTGAGAGTTGTCGTCTGAATGGAAGCTGTTTGCTCAGGACTGAAAGCCCCCCCCCCTGCAGCCCACTGATGTTTCCCATGTCCGGTCAGGCCTCCCCACAGCCGGTGCACCGCCGGGGCTCCACTCAGCTTCCACCGCCTGCCGGCCCTCAGTGACATGAGGACAGAGAAACTGGACCTCGTCTGTGTTCTGGTGACAGAGGACGTGGACACATCCGGAAACTCTGGTTCTGATGAGAAGCTCAGAGACAAAGAGCCGCTGCAGGAATCCAGAAACAGGCAGAGACGGACCAAGTCTTCTGTGGACCACTTCTGGATGAAGTATTCAAGTAATACCATGATGTAAAAATACTTTTAACTGGAGATATGAACCACAGTGCAGTCGTCAGAGGACAGAAGTGTGAATGAGCTTTCACGGGTCAGGAAAACGTGGCAAAGTCAATTTCTTTGGTGAAAGAAACAAGATTTTTTTTAGGGTTTTGACATTGGCTTCAAAATTCTGCTGTGAATCAAATGTGACAGTGAGGTTTTCTGGGCTGTGAATTAAAAATTCCCTGGCCAGTGGATTGAAGTGAGAAAAACTGAATTAAACTGCAGAAAGATAAAAGTCATCCATTTTCTCAATAGTCCCATCAGAAACCAATTAAATTCCTCAGATGACCAACATCTGGTTTAAAGATAAGACACAGTTTGGATAATGCAGTGAGGAAAATGACCCAAATGCAGACGATAATGAATCAGTGGCAATAATCATGATTCCACGGTTAAAGGGAGCGGATCCAGACTGAAGTGACCAAGAGTCCTCGGGTGAACAGGGAAGTAAGAAGATGCATGTACGGATCCTGATGGGAAAACTGGGCTTGGTATATATCCTGGTCTATTGATTGGTGAAGATGAGGGACAGTTCTGGCTGATGAAGATCAGAGGACGTCTGGTGAGAGACACAAGACAGAGACAGGAGGAAGGACTGAACTAAACAAACAGGACTGAGGCGGCTTTAATGATGTCTTACTCATTAACTTTTATTTTATTATTGACATTGTTGTTTGATATAAAAGCAATGAATAAAACAGTTAATGTGTAAAAATGCAGAATGATTTTATTGGCTGATCCTTCATCCTGTTCAGAAGGCCTGGATGAGTCCGGGGTCCTAAGCAACCCATGAGGGAGCTGATGCCTCGTGCTGGCTCGGCTTCCAGTCGACATCTGAGGACCGGACTGTGTTAGCGTTGCTGATTAGCACTGGGCTGTCGTCTTGGTAATAGTTCGCTGGAGACACACATTGTGTTGTGTGTCGTGTGTTGTGTGTTTCCTGAGCCTGCTGAGACTGGACGAGGGTCGTAAAGCTACTGACACGGAGCAGAGCCCGCTCGTCCAAATACAGCCACGCTTTGTATGTTAGTTCTGAAGAGAAAGAACTGATATTATTTGATATTGATCATGTGTTTACAGACCAGGTCCAGTATTGTTTATTGTTTTAATCTTTTAACCACCACGATCCCTGTATCACACTGTGATCATGTGGAGCAGAGCTGTGGAACGACACAGACGACCTCGAGCGTCACTCAGGGCTCGGGTTCCCCAGTCAAGGCCCAACAGTCCCTTTGAGAAACCACATGTAAGTTCACTTCATCTGGAATGCAATTTGGATCTGTACCAAATTTCACCACATCAAAGATATCAGTCCCCTGAAACATGCCTGGATGTTTTCATGAAGATAAATAAGTGATTCTCTGATAAATCAAGGACAATGTGGAAAAGCGCTCATAAGGTTAAAGAGATAGAAACTTCCTGAATCCGACCCTCGACCCGGATCAACCTTAAAACGTACCCTTGCTACATATACAGCATCCTGAACCAATAACCTCCTCTGCAAAGATAACAAAGTTCAGTTCTATAATTTTCTTGCCTATAAATAATGTAGCAAAGAAGGTAAAATGTTGGTAAAACTTCCAAAAGTAAAATAAAGTTAGGTTATTAAACACATGCTTTACTAAACCAAATGATCATCTCACTGAGCAATAGGTGAGTCAGTAGAAATGTTGTTTATGTTGTTAAATGATATGAAATCAAAAAGCGTACAAAGAGAATTTGATTTCTTTTTTATTGGCTTCTCTGAAAAACAATATTTTCACTGTATGTTTCCTTCAGAAATCAAATCCCATCCCGAGCAAACAGAGTTTCCCTCAGAATCCAGACTTTCAAATATAAAGGAATACTCAGAATATAGTACACCGTGTGATAATCCTTTGCAGTGATGTTCTCATAGTGATAAACTGATATAAGTAATCAGATTACTACTAGGAATCTGCAGGTGATGTTTTTGATGGAAACTGCAGGACCCCACCCGACCACATCAGCAGGAACATGCAGCCTCCACACACACACACACACACACACACACACACACACACACACACACGCGCAGGGCACCCGAGCAGAGAGGAGTTTGGGCTTATCGGGACGGACCACAGCGGTTTCTCCTCCACTGCATCTCGCCCTCCTTCTCCTCCTCCTCCTCCTGGGCAGCTGGTGGGAGTCGGTGGGAGTTGTGTAGCTTAGCAACTCCCTTGGTGGATGGCAATTGATATTCAGCTTTGTTCAAGTGTCTCTCCCTCCGAGCGAGAGAGGGGGGGGGGGAGATGTCTGAACAATGCCGGCTTTATTGAAGCTTCCCCTCCTCCTCCTCCTCTTTGCCCAGGCACAACGACGTGGGAGGACAAATAGTTCTGCTCAAAGGGGCCGAGACTCCTCGTGCTGCCCCTGGCCTGGAAATGAGAGTTAGGGAGCTGCCGTGTGTGAAGGGTCTCCAGGTGTCCACAGGAGAAATGATGGTGTTTTAGCCACAGAGCATCTGAAGCAGCATCTCATCTGTGTTCCTCAAAACTTCTTCTCACTTTTCATAATCTTAATACACTGAAACAGCTCAGATCCTCTTGCCTCCTCAGATCTTATTGGATTAAATGTCCTTGGTCCATGATTTTATCGTGTTGATACTTCAGTCTCCGTCCATCCTCCCATGTGGACTGTTGCTCTGGTGGCTCTGGTCTGACTTCCATAGAAAAAACTGATTTCTTTTAATTGCAGAAACCAGGAACTAGACCTGGCTCTCATTTCCTCGTGTCAGAGCAGATATTTACATTTTTATTCCACGGAAATCAAGACAGATTGATATTTGTGTCCCAGAATTTGAACAAAGCCGAGCTGACCTCAGGCTGCAGGTCGCCATTGTAGAGACGCACAACCATCACACTCCTATATGGGTAATTTAGAGCCAGCACATTCCGTCAGAAGCCTCCTACATGATCTCAGACTGACTCCTTCATGTTCAGGCCTCTGACGTCAAACCAGCTCTTGTGTTCTGATCTTGTCTCTGAAGATTCTGTGGTTCTCTATGACTCAAACACGATTTACCTCCGGATATATATTCAGTATTTCTGATTGTGGTTCTGACTGAGTTTTTGACCAATCAGACGCCTCCCCGATGGAACGACATCAACATTGAAAGTGCCTCAAACTTTTACACATAACTGTGAAGCATAAGAATCTGTTTAAAAAAATCTAAATGTATATATCTCAAATGTCACTGTATTAACAAAAATATATAGAATATAATAAAGATATATATACAAATGTAAATACATTAATTTAGTGTATTTTTTATCTTAGAATTCAATGTATTTTAACATTCGAACCATAAGGGAATTGTATAATTTGATGGTTCATATTTTATGTATTTATGGCATTTACACTTTGCTTAGACCAAACAAAAAAATATCCTCGACATGTATGCGAAATTACTTTTTCGCACTAAGCCCCAAATGTTTAGATTGAATTGATCAAAATCGAGAAAGAGGTCAAAGAAAGGTCTGAAAACATTTGGGTAAGAGAGGAATTCTTGTCTGCTCCCCCCAGCAACCGGTCACAGAGCGACTGTGTTCATTCAGTCTGCAGAAACTCAAAGGCCAACTGTGATTGTGAAGCTGTGACCTTCAATAATTGAACGATGACAAAAAGGAGCGTCACAGCAGCTTGCTCCTCCAGTGGGAGTCGAGAGCGCAGCAGAGAAACATTCCTTCCAGAGGAGATCAGAGCGGCCGGCAGCCAACTCTCTGTTTGTCTCCAGATAGAACGAATCCACACGAGGCGTTTTCACACGTTCACTGAATAAAACTACTGTTTAGGACCAGATACAATGAGTAGACTTGGGTTTATCCTCTTATTATTGGCCCTTCACAGTTTTTATTATAAACTCCTATATTAGAATTTTAAATAATGAATAATAAAGGAACTTTCCCAACTTCATGTCTTAGATTGTTAAAGGTGGAAAAGTTTCTATTGCAGTTATTCGTGGAATAAAAGTAAACAATCACAGAGCTTCCATTAAGTTAGTATCAGTTCATAATGTGTAAACCAGACATTAATGATCACACAGGTATCGAAATAGAAAATCTAAATTTTACTGAAACACACAATGACACATAATAAAAGTAAAAAACACTTCACACTGTCGTGATTCTTCATGATCGATTGTTTCGTTTCACACATCTGGAGCTGTGACGTACGACTCACAGGAAACATGTGAGTGGATCATACATGAGCCACGTGTGACCAGCAAAATACAGTCAGACAAACAGCATTGTATATGGACACAGTCTCAATGGGTCTTCATCTTCAATTTAACATCATTCTAAAATATCAAAACTCTCCAGTGTTTCTCTCACATTGCTCAGAGCAGGTAACACAAATATCCTGAATGAGTGTTAGACAATTATTAAAAACTACAACATGTAAAACGTGGCATAGAAAAAACTGCTAAACTACTGAGTCCTTTAATAACAGGATTGAATCCATCTAAACTTTTAAATCTAACTCTAGTCTCTGCTCCAGGAGTTCATACAGACTGAGCCTAAACGATTATTCCAGTTTATCACAGCTTCGGTTTGTCATTTTGTGCATCTTATGAATCAGCAGCAAGAACATGATGTCTGAGAGGAGAGAAAATAACCCAGATTATCTTAATTTCATCAGATTATCTGACTCAGATCAGTTTTTCACTCAAATTAGACCCTTCTCACTCTAGCTGCTGTTTTATCAGTGATAAAATGAGGTCTGGTTCAGCGACACCCGACACCAGCCTGTGAGGTCCGGGTCGGGTTTGGACATAACTTCTGAAATCACAGGTTTGGTTACGTTAGCTGGTCCAACTATCGTCTTGAGTCTTTACACTGCAGTAGTGTAGCCCTTCTTCTTCATTACCCAATGAAAACTGTTTCTGTGTGTACGGTTCTCTAAGCTACTGTTATGTGAAAACACCAAAGGACCATGTTGGAAGCTCAATATTGTCTAAAAGACATTGACTGAAGGAATTTAAAGACCCAGGAGCTCAAACCCAGAAGTAACAGAACCAGACATGTCCATTACTACCATACTTTTAACCTTAAAGTGGAATCTGAGTTCACTTTTATCTCGTTTCCAATCTGATCAACTGACATTTTATTGTCACACTTGACTCGTCCGACTTCTTTTTAGTGACGATCTCAGCTATTTATCTCCGGACGGCCATGTTGCTGTTACTGACATACGTGATGCACCAAACTACAAATAAGAACAAAGTTTTAATAAACCTAAACAATCCTTTAAAGGTCCACGAGTGGCAGTTCAGTCTCAGCACGGTGTCCCAATAGCTGCTGAAGAGTCTTTAGCCCGGTGGCAGACGGCCGGGTCTGTCCCCAACAGGCCCTTCATAGTGTCCTCTTTGCTGGACGGAGACAGGGACGATGGAGAGAGGGAAGTGGGCGAGGAGAGGATGGAGGTGGCAGTGGCCGACGCGGAGGAGGATGAAGAGGAGCTGCCGTCGGGGAGGCACTCTTCACAGCAGCAGCAGCAGCAGTCCATGAAGGCCTGGCCCAGGGATCGACACAGGCACAGCAGCAACACCGGCGTCGCAGAGCATCGCACGAACAACAGGAACTGTCCGATCAGGCTGAGCGCCGGCAGAACCACAGCCGGGAGCACAGAGGACGCTGGGATGGAGATGTACGCCAGGGTGATGTTGCAGATGCTCTCTGGCAGGTTGCATGTGATGTACAAGATGGTGAGCGCCATCACGGTGGAGCGCAGCCGCTGCTCCCTCACGTGCGGCTTTTTCTTTGAGGAGGTGCAGGACGAAGAGGAGGAGGAGGAGGAGCACCGGCCGGGAGCCTTGTCGCCCTCGGGTCTCTGGAGCAGACGCTGGGCCAACACCTGCCTGGTCACCAGGTCGCAGGCCAGAGTGAAGAGCAGCGGCAGACAGAGGTAGCAGCCAAAGATCCACCATGTCCGGGCCTCGTGGTACGTCAGCACCAGAGAGTAGACGCCCTCTGGGAGCTCCGCAGACGGCTCCCGGACACAGACATCCACTTTGAACGCATCTGTCCGGCCCCTGAACGCCGCCATCAGCGAGGCTGCCGGCTGGCTCTGCAGCAGGTCGTGGGGGAGCGTTGGCAGGCTGACAGTTTCCTGGAGGAGCTGCCACAGGAGCAGCTCGGGGGCAGCCAGCACCATGGAGCCCACCCAGATGACGGCCAGCTTGGAGAGGATGGACTGGCACGGCTCCACTTTGGGCGACTGCAGGGGCCCGGGGCCGGTGGCAGCGTGGAACCGATCAATGCTCAGAGCGCAGAGGCTGAAGGTGGCCACACCGAGAGACGTCACCTGACAGAGAAAAGATAGAGACGTGTATAAACAGAAGATAATGACACTTGGTGGAGGTTATTATTTATTAAAGGGGACATATTATGCCCATTTTACCACAGTTCACATGGCTCCTTGGGGTCTTAATGAAATGTTTGTAACATATTTTGGTCTAAATACCACAAGGATCATTTAAAACAGCACCTTTTCACCCTGTCTAAAACAGCCCTCCTCAGATTGACCTGTTTTGAGTGCCCCGCTCCCCTCACCGGCTAGCGTTAGCTCGCGAGCTAACCGGACCGGTGGAGCCCGGTTAGCGTTAGCTCGCTCATTCAAGGCCATGTAGCTCCCTACTTGGGCATGGTGTGACTATGACGTTTATTTCGGTCGTAATCCCATTCGACGCACTCCAGCGTATTGTTTCTGACATAGTTGTTTTTTTCCAGAGTTTTCGGGATGGTAGACAAACCAGAAACCAAAATTAACGTGTAGAAGCACTACAAAAGTGGAATTTTCATAATATGTCCCCTTTAAGGATGAATAAAGCCAAGTTAAGATATTTTGGCTATTAGTGGTAACTCTGGCTTTATAAATTAAAATACCCTCTGCTTATATGACCATTACCGTTTTTAGATATATAGTATAAATGAATATGATGCTCGTTTTCCTTGTGCACGGTACAGATTCATGCTGCTGCTGAAGTGAAGCAGAACAAGACGTCAGATAGATGAACACGGAGCCCAGAGGACGTCCTGCTGCTTGAACCCAAAGTTAGAGACCTTCCTCAGTCTTGTTGTGAAAGACCATCAGTCACAATTACATCAATGAGAGCCTGGCTGGGTAAAAAACGCTGCTTTATTTAACCTTTTGAATTCGGCTTTGAGGAAACACGGGGAGACACAGAGGAAACACAGAGTAATCATGTTGTAACAGGTCTCAGGGACACTTCATTGACGCCTCGTGAACATTAACGCTGCTGATTTTGGCCCAAACCAGAGACTTGTCCTCCTCCTGTGAGAGCTTAATGACTCCAAACAGTTAAAACACAGCTCAAGATAATTAACACCGGGCTCTAATTAGCATGAGAATAGACGAGCTAACAGAGTGGCCCAGTGGCAGCTGGCAGCCTGACCCGCTTTAAACTGTTCAATTCAAACTGCTGAAGAGCCTTTTACTACACGCTAGCAAGAAATAAATTCTATTCATTAGCATGAAAATAGGTGAAGCGACAGAAGAGGAGAGGGGGCTCGTTAAAGGCTGTTTAATACAAGCTGTTATTACAAATTAGTCCCACAAGAAATACACTGACGGTCGGATTTACACAATCTGCTGTTAAGGGGCCTGATTTTTTGCGGATGGAAGCTTCTGGTTTCCATTTCTAGTTTAACCAACCACGTTTGAGCCGGCGTCGGTTGGATGAATGTAAACCCCGTGGAGAAAAGAGGCGGAGCACACACATCAGCTTTCAGCTTCTTAATTTATCTTCGTTTCATATGGAGAAGTGGTTAGTAGAGATTAGCCCAGATCTCGTCTGGACCTAAACCACCGACCAAAAGTATCGTGGTTTGTGTTTTGTTCGAAGAAACGTTGGACTCTCTCGTGTCTCAGGAAACTAGTGGGACGGTGGACAAAAGACAGAGCCTAGGCCCGACAGGCAGACAGGGTGTCCACCAAAAGGACAACAAATACTGGCTGCTGCCCCCTGGAGGCTGATTGGTTGTGGGACGATGGCCGACGGTCCCAGCTCTTTAAATGTGTTCTGATCTTTTGGAAATGTGTGTGCACTGTAATCATTGTGCAGGATTTTTGTTAACTGTTATTTTTTGTTTGCAAATGTAATTATATGCATTATAATTAATTGATTGATTAGTTGATTTGTTGACACTTTATTGAGTTAATTGCTTGAAAATCTAATTGGCTGATTTATCAATTTAGATATATGATTGAGATAATAAGAAATACTAAATCCTGCTGAGTTTAAAAAATAACCTTAATTATGTGTATGTTATTAAAACGTGACATATTAACTCAAGTTTTATTTTTTTTACCCATTTTCAGTCTGATGTCTTCTGATTCAACGGATTTCTCCATCTTTCTGTGTCTCATTGAAAACTCTGCAGCTGTAAATAAACAGCCCAGCTGTTGTTTACTACATTTCTGTATTTCACCGTTTGTCTCTGAGCTCCAGAAGAAGAGTCGCTTCACGGTGCCCCCCCCCCCCAGCCTCTCCTGATCCCAACAGAAGGGGGTGAAGAGCCCATAACAGCTCGTCTGTTCTAAGTAAAGACTCAGAGTGTGAGGAGCATGGAGACACAATCAGGCCTTTGACCACAGATGTCTGTTTATTAAACTTCAGAATTAGTCCATCATGGGGGTGCGACAACAACAGTGACAGTGTGAAACCAGGCTGTTGATCATCAGAGGAACTTGTTTGTTTAACTGTGAAACGTGTTGGATTTCATTTTTTTAACAGCTGCAGATTAATATTCTCAGAGTTCTGGTCCAGTCTCTCATTTGAGTCTCTCCGAAGTGAGAGCTGTGGATTTTAATATCACTGTAAATTAACTATATTCTGGTTTTGTCGCGCAGGTGTTATAAACAAATAATCTGAAGACTTGGATTTTGGGAAACTCACTATAACTTTAAATGCTTTTTCATGGATCATTGTAATATCGCTCTGAAGTCGTGTTGAGTCTGTGAGGGTTGTAGCGATAGTTCTTAGTATTTAGTTCTTTCTCTTTATAGGTGTTTTGAGCAGCCTATTTGTTTTGAGTATTTTGTGGACGGGGTCGTCACTTTGCTTTCAGTGGTAATATTTTATGGATAATTTTAGCATCCCTGTGAATTTGTTTTGATTCTTTGAAGCTCATTCGGGTTGTTAAGAGTATTTTGTGGAGTCGATGGCGTCTCTGGAAGTAGTTGCCTTTATGGATAACCCTAGGATCGATGTGTCTCTTTGTTTTATGGATAATTTTAGCATCATAGTTGAGGCAGTTTGAGCCTTTGTGGTCATTATGGATCTTTTTTAAACACAACAGCTCTCAAATGACGAGAATGAACTGAGCAGTCTGAGCCGGAAAGAGGAGGCAGATCCTGTGGATGGAGGAGCTGCACCTTGACGTTGGTTGCCATTTGCCAATGAACCAAACTAAGAAGTCGAGAAGAAGAAGATGAAGAAGAAGGAGTAGTAGTAGAAAAACATGTAGAAGTAGAATAAGTAAGAAAGAGTAGAAGAAGTTGAAGAACATGTAGAAGTAGAAGTAGAATAAGTAAGAAAGAGTAGAAGAAGTAGAAGAACATGTAGAAGTAGGAGTAGAAGAAGTTGAAGAAGATTGAGAAGGAGTAAGAAGGTGTAGAAGAACGTGTAGAAGTAGGAGTAGAAGAAGTTGAAGAAATAAAAGAAGAAGTAGTAGTAGATCGTAGAAGACGAAGGAGCAAGAAGGAGTTGAAGAACATGTAGAAGTAGAAGTAGAAGAATTTGAAGAAGGCGAAGAAGGCGAAGAAGGAGTAAGGAGTAAGGAGTAAGGAGTAAGAAGGAGTAGAATAACATGTAGAAGTAGGAGTAGAAGAAGTTGAAGGAGTAAGGAGTAAGGAGTTAGAAGGAGTATAATAACATGTAGAAGTAGGAGTAGAAGAAGTTGAAGAAGATGAAGGAGTAAGAAGAAGAACACCTGTATGACCTTCTCACCTCCAGGTAGGGCACGAGCCGACAGGACAGGTCTCCTAACAACCTCTTGAGTGTGAGCTCGTGGAACACGACCACCGGGAGACAGAAGAAGAGAACGAGGAAGTCGCACAGGGCCATCCCGGCCAGGACGCAGTTCCACGCGCTCTTCAGGTAGAAGTTGTGCCAGACGATGCACATGAGCGCGAGGTTCCCCACGATGCCCGCGGCGAACAGCACGAGCGCCAGCAGCATGATGGCGTACGCCCAGTACGCGCCGCCCGAGACCGGGAGCAGAGGGTTGAGGAGCCCGGACCCGGAGGACAGGTTCCCCGGCGGGGCGGTGCTGCGCCGGTCGGTCCGCGGTGTGGTGAAGAAGCCGCTCGGGTCGTCGAACCGCCGCGGTTGCCCGATACCGCTCGGCTGGTGCGGGTCTCTTCTCCCGGAGCCCCCATCTTTAGCCCCGCGGGCGACTCGCTTCAGTTCGGCATCTCTCAAACTCTCAACCCGTTGTGCAAGCGTCCTCTCCGGGGAGAATGACTCCTCCGCCCGCTGCGCCTCCAGCCCCGGGTGAATCTCCGGGTGGAGGTGACGGAGCCCCGGGTGAGTCTCCGGGTGGAGGTGACGGAGCTCCGCGCTCCGGACGAAGAGGAACAGCAGAAAGAAAACCGGGAACATCTTCACCGACGATCGAGGAGCAGCTGGTCCGTGTTCGCTGCGTCTTCCTCAGACAGGAGCTGCTGCAGGTGTCCTGAGATGAAGAGTCTCCATGGAGGTGCTGGTCCTGAGGAAACTTTTGAGTCTGAGGCTCCTCTTCCTCTTCACGTGCTCTTCATCTGCATCAACATCAACACTCAGCTTCCGGCCATAAACTTCAACATAAATCAAAACCGGAAGGGAAACTTTTCCTTTTAAACACGAAAGATGCTTCAGAGGCTTCAGAAGTTTAAATCTAGTTTAGTTTCGTAAATATTATATATACAAATTAATAAAACGTTAAAAATAAACGTGTGGCAGAAACCATTAATAGTTTATATGAAAACAAATAAATATTAAAGTTAAGTATATATAGGCTATAAATACAGAATCTCAAAGAGCTAATTATCATTGCAAACCAGAGCACTTATAATTCTCTTATTACTGTAAATAAATGTACATTTTCGTTACTCAAGATAACTGAATTAAAACAGCAATTCAAGTCCTAAATATGTCTGATTTATTTCCCCATCAATTCTTCCACCTCTGATCCAGATCTGCACCATATTTCTTGTTAATCCGTCAGGTAGTTAATTTTGCTTGCAAACAATCAAGGTGAAAATATAAAGTGGTAATAAGTGATCAGAGACATCAAAAGTAAATGTGTGGACTCTACTGTTTATTATGCTGTATAATTCACTACAGAGGGAAACTACCATTGATGCAGTAAAACAAGACTTTCTATAAACAAAGAATCTGTCATTTGTATTTATTTATACAGAAATTACTTTACAACATTTCCCCAACAGCTTGGTGAGGACACAGACCAGAGCTGTGGTGATTCGTCAATTAATGGACAAACTGCTGCCTCCAAAATGAACAAAGTTGAACCAACACCTCATTGAAACTTAACATTATAATCTTAATGATTTATTGTATTTGGACTCATTGCAGTGGATCTAATTAAGAGGACACAGAGTGTATTCTCACAAACACAAAGCTTTATTTCCAAATATACAAAATATCTTTTCACTTTATTTTAAACCACAAAGTGACACTGAATCATCTCATCAGAACTACTGTCATGATGCACAAACCTAAATGAGTCACCGTCCAATCACAACAATCTAATGACATCCTTCAGTCTCAGGCCCAGAGAAACGAGTCGTGAGATGTTTGGAGGATCAAACTGAGAAGGAATAGATTATAGGCCAAGAAATTACCTCCACCCTGAATCCGGAGACAAGAGTTAAAGATAAAATGATGCAGAAATTATGTCCGACCTTTGATATTCATTTTATTATCAAATTCCATCTCTATTCGTTAGATCCTCTGTATCTGCTGCTGACTGATTACAAAATATCTCTGAGGATTTACTAGAATAGAAAAATACATTTTCTATTCTGATGATCTCGATGTTTTGCTTCAAGTCTGCGTCTTCAGCTGCTGTCTGTTTTCTCTCCTGTTAACTGTTACGATGACAACAAATCAAACGAGAGGAAATAAATCTGCTAACTGTAACGTCCAGACCAGAGTATTTTAAACTGAAACGGACTTCCCATCATCCTCAGCTCTTCAGGGAGACCTTCAGCTTTCTGCGAGCGTCCTTGTGTTTCTTTCGATACTCCTGCAGGAATAACAACATAGAAATCACCAATTTAGGTTGTTATGAAGTCGAGTCTACAATAATTTGGGCTTCTGTTAATAAAAAAGTATTTTTTGTGGAAGTACTGCTTCAATGTTTAAGTTATATTATTATCAAATATGTGAGGTTTCCTGATTTAAACGGATGTGTACCTGTCTCAGTGTGGTCCTCCGCTCGTCCCACTGCTCCTTCTGCTCCTCCAGCTGAGAGGGACGACAGAACAACCTCGGGCCCTCTGATGGAGGTGGAGAGGAGGGGTGAGACATCAACATAACATTTCAGGAAGTCATACTGTTCTCAGACAAACAATTTAAATATACACGATAATTTAACCTGCTTCCAGAACACTGTATGATCAAATCTCTCCGCATAATGTATGAAGTGCCAAGGTCCCTGATGGAGCTTGAAGGATAATACCTCACCTGCCAATCTGCTGTCCTCAGGGTAGAAGAAGAAGAGGAGCCCGGTCTTTGCAGGAGTCTCTGCTCTGTTAACAGCAACACAAACACATTCAGACGAGGCTCGATTCAAACAGACATGAATTATAGAGTCGATCTGCTGCTCTGTAATAGAGTACGGAACTTGTGTGCAGGGAATTTGACAGGATTTGTTCTCAATTATTCTCACTCTGTGGTTTGAGTTGTAGAAATGATCTGCTCCTCGACCATCTCCTGATCCTCCTCCTCCTCCTCTGAGCTGCTGTCTTGGAAACGTGGGTCTTGTTGCCAGGACACCTTTGGACCCTGGATAATCTCCACCTTGTACTCCGCTGCTTAGAGAGCGACAGATAACAAAGATTTCGTAAAACAAATATTTACTCCAAGACAGTCTGAGGTAAATATTTGAGATTCAACTTACCCGTTTCTTTACTCTCTTTTTCGGCATCGTCTTCAAAGAAAGAGAATTTAAATCCAGACTCCTGTTTGTCTGCCTCAGCAGAGACGACAGACGGCAACGGAGTCGGCTCCTCTTCTTCTTCTTCTTCTTCCCCTCTTTTTTCCTCTACCTCTTCTTGGTCCCAGGTTGTCTTCTCTTCTTCTTCTTCTCCTTCTTCTTGTTGTTCTTCCATTACTTCTTCTTCGGCGATGTCATCCTTTGTTGAACCAAATACGGCCTTCAGGTCTCCAGACACGTCGTAATAAATGTCTTTGGAAACCTCCGGAAGCTTCTGAGCCTCTTCCCTCTTCTTCCTCCTGGCCGACTTGCTGTGGAGACAGCAGATTAAAAGACAGTCTTACTCCACATGATGCAGTTGAGTGTACATTCTAATTGAATGAGTACTTGGTGGTTGTCTATATGAGGAAATTCATTTAAACTGCAGCAACATTGAGATATAACTCTTTTCACATTGATATGTGGAGTGCCACAAGGCTCAATCCTGGGTCCCATCCTGTTCTCTAAAGTAGCTTGCAAAGAATTCTAACACCTTTACTTTTTCATCATATGGATTAAATTGACTTAATGGAAAGTCAGTACTGCATGTACTACCACAAATATATCAAATTTTTTTTTCTGACAAAGCATTGGTGCTACGACCAATTCAATACATCTTAATTCACAATCTCCATGAACGTACCTCTCTTTGTTTTCCTCTGGTTTGGTCTCGAACGCAGCATGTTCCTCTCTGCTGGGGTCGTAGTGCAGCGCTGACACGTCTCTGCAAACACACATTTTCATTTATTCATTCATCTATTGAACCTGATGAAACACAAAGTTCCAGTTCAGAAGTGGTGGTGGGACCAGTGTGTGTGTGTGTGTGTGTGTGTGTGTGTGTGTGTGTGTGTGTGTGTGTGTGTGTGTGTGTGTGTGTGTGTGTGTGTGTGTCAGACCTGAAGGTCTTGGCTTTGCCGGCAGTCTTGCTGCTGCAGGTTTGTTGGCTGCTGCCAAGGACGCTCTGCATGATGAACAGGTTCTTCTTCCTCTCCTCATCCAGAGCCTCATCATCCTCTGTCGTCTTCATCTCTGAATCATAAAACGTCACTTTATTTATGTTAATAAATAGTATAATAGATGCTGACAGGTTTCATATTTATGGAAAGAGTTATAAACAATAAAAAAGATAACACTTTACTGGACTCAAATGTTTCTATAATTTGCAACACGTACCCTCCCCTGACTCTTCGTCTTTGCCCTCGTCTTCATCCAGGAAGCGAGAATCCATTCGGAATCGCTCGTCTGCTCCGAAGTGGGACTGTAGCTTCATCAGCTGGACACACAAACAAACAACAAACCAACATCACAATCATGTTCGTCACATTATCTTATAATAATGTTTGATTGTTTACAGTCTGGATCAGATATTTATTTTTCTCCAGAGGATTAAATCTCTATATTGGGATCTTTGGTGATTTTCTATTTATTTACACCACTTTTTTTTCAGTTCCTCTCAATACCTGAGCCCTGTCTGTTCTCCTGAGGATATGATGTTTCTGGACTATGAACACTTAGATATTAAATTATAAAAGAACAAGAAGAGAGCCTGTGAAAGGGAACAAACAGCGCAGCCTCATGTGAACTTCTCTTCTCACCTTCTGACCGGCTCGACCTTCAAACTCAGGTCTGATGTCAAATCTGCTTCCATCCTGCTCTTCATCACCACCCTCTTCATCATCGTCACTGCCACCAAACAGCTGAGGGCCTGACTGCTTCAGACGCACATAAATACACATGCAGGCACACACAGGGACACACACATACAAACATGGAACATGAGAAACTATGAGGTTGCCCTAATTTTCAGGCTATTTCAGACTCAATGTTTGTATTAGGTGATAAATGATGAATAAATAAATGAATGAAATAAATTCGCAGGTAGATTTGAACTACTCCTCATCTGAGCTGGTTCCCTCACCTTCTCTTTTGTTTGTTTTCTCTCATTGGCTGATGCCTCATCATCCGTGGTCTCGTCCCCTGATTCTGATTGGCTGTCCTTGAGCAGGGTCTTCTTTTTTGACATTGTGACATCAGAGGTTTTCTGCTGCACATCTTCATCATCATCATCCTCATCATCAGAGCCAAAGACAATATGTTTCCCTGCTCCTGGTTTTGGAGTATCCTGATGGAGAATAAGGTAATGTGAAAATAAATTAAATTGATTGTTTACAGGTCTTCCACATTTATGTAAAGCTTGATTTCCTCAGCCCCAAATAACAGATGACTTAAAGACGTATAAGCAGTGCACTCACAGATTAGACTGTCAACAAGAACAAACAACATTTAGAATGTCTACTATTCTACTAATCTCTAATTATTATAATAACATCACACTCACCACGTTGGAGAGAGCTCCCTGTATGAGCTTCTTGTGTTCTTCGGCCTCCTTCATTCTCTGCTGGACGGCAGCGAGTCTCCTCATGTTGGCCTTCCTCTGCTGCTCCTCTTCCTCCTTGGCTCCTAACTTCACCCTGGAGGGAACCTGCACCTTCTCTTCCTCCTCTTCGCTGGAGGAGGAGCAGGAGGAGGAGGACTCGCTGTGAGGAACAGGGGGAGTTGCTAATTTCCCAACATCTTTGGCAGGGGCAATCTCTTCCTCGTCTTCCTCACCGGAGGAGCTGGAGGATGAAGGTAAAGTCTTTGCTGTAGCTTTGGCTGACGGAACAGCCCGACTGACCTTCCTCCTCTGATCCTCTTCTTCCTCATCATCGTCGCTGCTGGAGGAGGGACTTGTCTCTGGTTTCTCAGTATTAACAGCAGATTTATTTGGAACTTTAGTAGCAGCCTTGTTCTTCACCACCTTCACCACCTTCACAACCTCTACTTTCTCCTCCTCCTCCTCCTCTTCCTCTTCCTCCTCCTCACTGCTCTCTGTCTTCTTTGTTTCTTTGTGTTTACCTTTGCTCAAACTTTTACTGGTTTGGCTTTCAGCTGCTTTCTGGTCCACCTGAGGAGCTTCTGAGTGTAGCTTGTGTTTTTTGACCACACTTCCTGTTCTCTCCTCCTGCTGCTCCTCTCTCTGTCTCTTCTGGCAGTCGTTTGTTTCTAATCCCTTGTACAATGTTTTTGTTCCCTGGAAGGCGGGCAGCATCCCTTTCCTCTTTTTCTTGTCATCATCGCTGCAGTAGCCCCGCATGAGGGAGGCGAGGATCTCTTCTGGCATGGTGCCTTTCTTGGGTTGTTTTGTGACGCCAGATATGAGGTTAGCTTCTTTTTCGGAGCTGCCGCTAGGGATACTGGGAGATGTAGTCTCAGAGGTCTGCTCGGCTTCTTCAGCTAGCCTCTGTAGATCAGCCATGGTGATCTCCAGACGGGTGACGTTAGAAAACATGGCTTCATAATCTTCATCATCATCATCATCATCATCCTCATCATCATCATCCTCATCATCATCATCATCAGACTCTGAGGAAGAGGACTTCACAACAGGGAGAACTGCCAACTTCTTACGCTGGTTGCTGGTTTTTTTCTTAGAAGGGGCAGAAGTTATGTGATCTTCGGCATCTGCTGAATCCTTCTCCTCCTCCTCCTCCTCCTCCTCTACTTCTGCTGCTACAGCTTTACTTTTCTTCTTCAACTTTTTCTTCCTATCCGTGTGTTTCCCTGAGCTGTTTTCTGCAGCGGGCTGTGTCTGTTTCTCCTGCGATGGAGCTGGAGGAGTAAGAAGAGGAGGAGCAGGAGGTTTCCTGGATGCAAGGAGTTCATCTGTGTCAGCAGAATCATAGTCATCCTCGTCTTTCTCATCTGGCCTACCTGGAAGCAGAGAGAAAAACATTTCACATTTCAAAGAACAATTAAACAAGATTGGTTTGATCACTTGATATTTGCACAGTTCCTTCTTATTTAATTAACGACCATTTTTGTGGCCTTGCTTGCCAGCATACAAACTACAGTTTGGAGGTCAGAGTCAGAAATCTAGACACCTGAACTCTTCTGGCCAGCCCCCCCCCCCCACCTCCTGGTTAAATCCCTGGAAAATATCTTAGAAACCAGAGAACAAGCAAACTCCACACAGACAGATGACGAGGAGGCAGATTCTTAATCTCAAAATAAGTGAAAGCCCAGATGAAAACTCACAGGAACGTCCAGACTTCACAAGGTAGTCTAATCCAACCACTTCCAGTTTATCATCCTCCACTTCCTGCCCCAGTGCACCACGGGAGGTTTTCTGATTGGCCACCATTATGCGGATTTCGTCGTCCGAATCCAGATCGTAGCCGTTGAAAGGAACCAACTTCCTCGGAGCCGGTCTTTGGTTGGTTGGGAGTTGAAATCCGTTGCTGAAAGGTTCAGGTTCAGGTTTAGGCTTGGAGACCGGGACAGGGACAGTGACAGGGACAGGGACAGGGACAGGGACGGAATGAACAGTCGGCTCCAATCTGAGAGGAAACAACAGGAAGGAGAGATTTAATGCGAGCAGAGTGACACATCATTAAGAATGAATCAGGTGACACATAAAACTCTTAAAACATTTCAAACTAAATACCAAACCAGTGGAATTTCAAGGACAGACTCTGAGTAGCAGAAAACATTGTTACCTGGTTGCGCTCACTGCATCACTGGAGCTGGTCACGCTTTTCCGACTCTTTTTGGGTTTTGGTGGCACATATGGAGGGAACTCGCCCCGCCTCTTTTTGCTGATTTCATCGTCCCCTCCCTGCACCTCCCAGGTCAGCTGGGTGACGGGGGTGTGCTGGTCCTCCTCGCCTCGGTCCAGCTTGCGGATGTTGTGGCTGTATTTGGACGGGTCGTAGTTCAGGGTTCGAGCTTTGCTGCCTTTCCGACACCTGAGCTGCAGGATGGGGAGGACTCGTCCAAACTTACTGACCACCCAGTCCTGAAAGCAGAGCAGCCAGAGGACAGTCAACACCAGGGGACTGTTGAAATCCTTTCACCATGCAGTGGCCTGATATAAGGTTTAATACAGCCCCACGACCGACAGGAAGCAAGAAGGAGAACTAACCTAGTTGTTGTGTATTCATGGATTTATATATTTGTGTTCGTTTTCAGTTCAGGTGGTCAAACTATGAGATAAAAGTTATATGGCATTCATTCTCTGTATGCATTTGTTTTCTTAAAGGATTTAACCTGAGCCACACCATACATCAGTGACATCGATGTATAGGATACAACTGACAAAATGAGTTATAAAAGATGTAATTATATATATTCTTTCTCAGCCACACTATAGATGTCCTGTCTTATAGTCTCTCTCTCTCCCCGGGGTCCTGATAGAAACAGGAAGCTGTTGATGACCTGACCTCGTGTCCCGGAACTTCGGTCCCTGGCACTGCAGCGCTCATGTGGAAGTTGTCCACGCCGGCTTTGCTCAGGGAGTCGATCAGCTTCTTCCTCTTGTCTTCAGCTGCAGGCGGCTGGAGGCGCTGCTCCTCCGCCTCCTGTCGCTCCTGAGCTAGTCTGAAACACAAAAAGCTCAAAATGTCAACCACTCTGGCTTCACCTTCTCTAATTTAACTGATTATCTCTGTTGGATTTCGCTATAAACTGAATAACCTTTGGACAAATCAAAACATTTGAAGATTTCAGGTTGGAGGCTGAGGAGCTATACTCACATAAAAAAAATATATAGACTGACAAACCTCTGACTCTTTACAGTTAAATATGTAGATTGATCAATAATTAATAATCAGCAGATTAGATTATTTCATCTTCCTCTCGGCTCAGAGTCAAGTCCAAAGACTTTCATGGTGAGATGAACCTGGCTTTACCTTTGCAACACACTCTCCTTGGCATTTTCAATCTGCAGAGTTCCTCCTTTCCATTTGGATTTGTTCAGCACCGTCATACCTGAGGAGGAGGGAAGTATAGACATGTACTCTTCTGGCATGGTGCCTTACATATACATATACGAGAATAATGCATGATTCAATTTTGTTTCAAGACACTGATACTCAGGAGAAAATGAGAAACAAGGGAAACTGATCTCTGAAGTTCTGTTATTCACTCACATCTCTTCAGGTCAGCTTCTGAAATGTTGATGTTGATGTAGCTGAAGGTTTTGTAAGGAACTCCTGCAGGAGAACAACATCAGTCGGGACACATGCAGCAGTTGGATTATAATCAAACAATAAACAGAGTTTTGATTGGAACAGTGAGTTTTGATGCCTAAGATTTAAAATTCAAATGCTATCCAACAAACAAATCTCCTGTTCTACCGACCATAATAACTGGGATGAATTGTGTAGTTATCTGAACTGAGTTTAGGATCTTATAATTTATTAAATAGCGGTTAATGTCAGTGTCCAGTGCATTTCTCACCGTCATCGTCTCTCCTGGTCCGGAGCTCAACATCCTGCACTTCTCCAAACTTCCCAAATCGATCCTTCAGATCCTTCTGAGTGATTGTGTGGCTCAAGCCACCGATGTACAGCCGCTGCATTGCTCCGTGTCCACACCGACGCTGTCACTGCACAACAGTAAACACCAGCATCAGCCACCTACCATGACTCCATCCCTTTATCAAGCAATGGATGGGAGCAGGGTTTGATGAACCAGAAGGCTTTGAACCTTTGCAGTGACAGTTAGGTTTGATCAATCAGTGATAAGTTGGTCCTGCTGCACCTGTATTAATCCTCATCATGTACCCATATAATCAAAATTGATAACTATAAATCTGACCCCTTGCTTGATTCAAGTGGTATCCCCCAGGGCTCTCCATTTGGCCTAATCCAGTTCAGTATATGCATGAATGATCCGCCTTCTGTTTTGGGAAAATGTCGTTTCCTTATGTATTCCAGCAATACTTTTATTTCTGCCCGTTATAAACCCACAGACAAGTTTCCATGTATTCTAACCTAAATCATGTTGAGGGTCACATCCTGGCTAAACCATTGTTATTCACAGGCGAATGCATCTTAAACGTGGTGTATATATTTTCTCCAAAAGAAACAGCATAGAAATACTTAGGGACACACAAACTCCAACCTCGATTTTAAAACAGCAGACACACATAGACACGGTTTCTAATAAACTCAGTCCTAGGCCATGTAGAGATGTTTTGTGTCTTAATCATTTAAGTCTAGTGATTAACTATTCCAGGGATCACGTTAAAAGAAAACTCTCAAATCCTTTTTAGTTGTTTCCGATATTTATCTCGATAAAGGTAAAGTGACACAATACAGATGAGCTCCTGCAGCCTCCACAAGACCCATGAAGCTGAATGAGGCAGATCCCACCCAGCATGTTTCACCAGGGAGACTTCACACCACCACCACCACCACCACCACACTCCCAGTGCCACCACACCGCCACCCTCCCTGATCCACCACACCTGGAACTGCACGTGCTTACAGCGGAGCGGACTGTGTCGTCACCAACAAATATCAACAAAAATTATCGACAGACATAAAAAGAATCAAATGTTTACCTCACATGTGTCCAGCTGGTGTCACTGTCAACTCTGTCCGGGGCGGTCCCGTCGACTTTCCCTTCCGTGCTTGTCCCCGCAGCCCCTGAAACGTTCTGCTTTGGTGCAATTAGAACCAGAGTGAAATTAAATAAAACATCATGTATTTAAAAATAAAGAAATAAATTCTATATAAGCTAATGTTGAGATAATATGTTATTAACTGTTCACCGCTAATTAATATCAACAAGAAACAAATCACTTCCTGATGGCTCATCAAGCTGGAACCACAGAGGGGACCCTCATCATTTCCATGTCTGACATACATCTGATTATTGTCTATTCATATCAATAAACTAATATACGTACGTTTATAACAAATACATATGACAACATGCAGTAGTTGCATCTACAATGAGGTGCACAGTTAATCACCGATCTTCCTTCGAATGATATGTTTCCCCCTCCGGTTCATGACAAGTGGTATCGTCCACAGGGCGCGAGGCTCCAAACTGTTTTGGTTCTTCAGTAAACACAGAAACTTTCCTTCTGCTTCAAACTGAGTCTTTATCTGATTTAACGGAATAACTCGTGTTTAAATAAGTGGACCGAGAAGTTTGGAGTGACTTTAATTCAAGGACGTGGACGTGACAGCGGAGACGGACCGGTGAGCTTCATTTAAACTGACCTTAGATCAGTCATCACAAAGATGAGACTGTCATTCACACGAGTGGGACTCAGCTTTCACTGATTTACGTTGTTATTTAACCTTTTAGAGAGTTAGAGTCATGACCCACGTTTGATTTTTACACAGATTAACACAACTAGGTTAATATATCGATGCATAATGAGCCCTTGTTATTTAACTATTAATGATAATGTGTTTCTGTGGATATGGATATGTCCTAATGGAACTAGAAGCTGTTTTAACTACAGACACAGCTCAAAGAGCAACCAATGAAAATGACTCCTAACTTTAGTTTGCTGCTAATTGGTCCCATACTCACGTTATATTTCTATTTGGCATTAATATTCCACCACGTGTCTTTGGGTTTTCATCTGTACAGATCCCTTCCTGGTGAATAATCATAACATATGTCTCATATGGTTTTCACAACAAATATCTTTTAAATTCTTGAATTGTCACCTCCCTTTTTTACCCTAATGAAAAATCCAATAGGAAATAGATGCGTGTGCTTTCATTTTCCAAAGTTTACCTGCGCTAGACAAGATGTGAATACTTTCACTAAAGTCAGTTGTATTTTCAGTGTAAGTCACATATTCGATTGTGTTACTTAAAAATATGTGCTAATGACTTTAAGAACCAATTAGAAAGACTTTAAACCAATCACACATAGCATCCTTCCCCTTCCTGCACATATTGTAGCATAGATAGTAGCATTTGTGTAGTGTAATCATTGTTTACTGTACCTCCTAGATGGAGGAGAACATGTGTGAGGAGAACATGGAGGAGGTGGAAGTGCTGGAGGCTCAGATTGATCAGCTCCGGGCTGAAGTGGCAGAACTGCAGCACCGACAGAAGCAGAACCTCAAGGACATGACGTTCAACTTCAGAGGGCAAATGCAGGATGCACTGTAAGTTTCAATCTCTTTTATTTTCCACCGGTAGCAACTTCACGTACACAATTGGCCAGTAAAAGTCGCACATTTTAGATATAAGCACATTGTCAAGTGAATTTAGGTTGTGTCCAAATTCTGTCTTGGTCAATGAATTAAAAGGTTGCTGAGCCAGGCACATGGTTCAAAGGGATGTGCTCAGTCTCTTAATTAATCATGTGAGTACTTTGGGTGTAACAGGCAGTGAACTAATTAGAATGTTGCCTCATATTTCATTTAGAAGCAAGTAAGTTGCTGCCCACAGACCTCTGGGGGGGAAAGGTCAAATCAAATCCTTTCATTCATCTCCACAGGTCGTATGTGTGCGGACAGAAACAGGTGGGATCGAAGGAGGAGGTGGAGTCCAGGCTGAAGGAGGAGGTGGAGGAGCTGGAGGAGGACCTCAGGCGGCAGACCCAGATGAACGGCATCAATCTGAACAGCTGCACCACCAAGACGCTGCAGAGCAGTAAGAGAGGATCTTTATGAATCCACAGCTTTCACTGTTAACTGACACTTCAAATTAAAATGATCAACCAGTGAAGAGAAGAACCAGGAGATTAAACCATTAAAATAATGAAGTTATTATACAAATGATCAGTATATGATTGTTGTCATCATGGGAAACCTCAATTATTGCTTGTTTATTTGGCATGTGTCACTTTTCATTGGGTTCCTCGTGATGGAATAAAAATGGTGTGATGTGTGTGATGTGTGTGTGTGTGTCTGTGTAGGTAGCAGGAAGTTGGTCCAGCAGCTCTCTGTATCAGGTCACTGCTCTGAACTGGTCTTCCAGGTTGAGTTCCAGCTGTCTGACTTCACGGTGAGTATTTTTTTAACTCTGCCAACGAGCCTTTTATTTTCAAGCCCTGTTTGTTTGTTTGTTTGTTTGTTTGTTTGTTTGTAAACTAGATCATGCGAAGCCAACTCAATGGATCAGCCCCAAACTTGGTGAAGGGATATGATAAGAGTCCGGGAAGAACCCATTAGACTTTTCACTTTCTTTAACAGTGTGAAATAGTGCCTGTGCAACATTTCCCCAGTTCTCCCAGTGAATAATTCATTGATCTTCCTCATTAAGGGAACTGGTATCCATAAGTGTGTGAAACTTGGTGCAGCTTGATTGAATTTTAGGTTTAAGGACGATTTGGCGTTTGCAGAGGTTTTAGCTCTACTGAGTGACATTCAAGGCTTATGTCCAAACAATGATCAATGGTGCAGTTTCTTTTCTTTAACACTGTGGAAAATGCTTCTGGTAACACGTGACACACTGAGGGACACCCTTCAGTGGACAGTACTTCAGTGCTGATGCTGTATTCAGCCAGCAGAGGGTGACACAAGTTCACTGATGAGGCATCACTTGCACTGGTAAGAATTTTTCGGTCTCGCAGAAACATTCAGTTCATGTCTCAGTCAGAGAGAAGAGGAAATGTCAAGTATCAGTCGTGTATCATATCAGTGATATCAGGTGAAGTCATGTTGGTGCCGCCATCAACAAAAAGTCCTCAGGTTAAGATCATCTCTTCAAAATAAAGGTAGACCTTTAGGGGCTTTTTATATGTTGCGATCACTCTCGATTAAAGAGAATCCCAATCAGAGTAATTTATTAATTATGCTCCACAAATGTTTTTGCATACAATTTTGAGGAGGGAAAGGGGCCCAAAGAAGAATCCATTAAGTTGGAAACAAATGTCAAAATTAAGATTTAAATCAGGAACTATTTGACGATAGAATATGAAGAAGTTATATTACAGTTTTTTGTATTGCTTTGGACTCTTTCTTTCTGTACAGGTTCAGTTTTCAGCCTTCTGGTGAGATAGAAGCACATTGTGAACAAGATCAGATTTGACCCTTGAATTGTGCCAGTGCTGCACATGTGTAGTCGACACTAATTGTAGTTTTATTGCAGGGAACATCAGTATTATTCTCGTCTGTGGACCTCCTTTGTGTAGGTCCAGGGCTCTTCTGGTTTTCATTGTCTGTCGACTCTTTACCACAACAGCTGGTTTCATTGAATCCCTCTCCTGCGTCTGGCTCATGACGTGCCATTAAAATCTGAGTTTTTCTTCTGAAGTTTCAACTTGTTTGGATCAAGACATTCATTATTTGGTGCTGCACTTTAGAAACAGAGTCATTTTGTAAACACACACCCTCTCCTCTCAACCTTTTATTATAGTCTGATTAATAGTTGTTTTTTTGTGTTGCAACAATGTTGGCTAGTACAGTTGCCAGTAACAGTGTTGTAACCCACTCAAAACAATCACATTTATGATTTGTGTCTCCTCAAATACGGAATCGCTTTCGTCTTGACATGGAGGTGGATGTTTGAAGGAACATGTGCTTGTTCCCTTTCCTCTTAAGAAGATGTGCAAAAGGATTTCGACCTCATGTCTGTGTGATACAAATGAAGCTGGTGTTTGGATATGGTTACTTAAAGATACACCCAGCAGCACAACTAGGATACAAACAAATGAACAAACAACTTCATGTCTTTGTTGACTTTTAAAGAAAGAAGGTTCCGATCCGCTGGTGTCCACAAGTTTGAGAAGACTGGACAAGGGTTGAATATCAATGATATCCTCGTCAGCACACTTTCTACAGCAACTTTTCTTCTTGTACCTGAGGAAGAATGATGATGATGATGTGTTTGCTCTGCAGCAGGGTCAGAGATCTGAGAGGACGATCAGTGATCTGAACGTGGTGATGGACGCCAGTGACCTGAGCAGCCTCGGCAGCTTCCTGTCTGGGTAAGAATGAACGCCTGATGAGAACCTCATCTGATCCTTAACCCTCCTGCGTGTAAGAGGAATTCAACTTTTCTTCAACAGCAAACCTTTTCCCAGTGATGAACCTTAATGTGATGTAATCCGAGTTTTAAATATTGTCAAGATAAAAAAAAATACCGGTTTCTAATCAACATTATTCAATCAAATAACCCTGAAGTGTGAGGGATTCACAAAATAATCTGCATGCTGGATTTAAGGCTGAAGATAAAGCTTATGTGCTCCATCTTTATATACAGTCTAAGTTCTGAACGACTACACCTGTGAACGTGGTGAAGAGCTTCTCATTTAAATATGAGATAAAGACGAACTCGGACGTTGATATTGTACAACGTGCGTTGACTTCACAATAGTTGTGTAACGACTGAAAAGACGGTGTTTGGAAGAGAAATCTCTGTGTCCAGTGATTTATTTACACTGTCCGAGTCCAGCTCTGCATGTTTGATACTGGACATCACTGCTGTCAGGGTGAAGCGTCCTGTTTAGTTTAACTCAAGAGTTTATTAAAGTAGAAAAACATGTCAGATGAGCGTCATCCAGCTGAATCCTCTCACTCACACGTCGTTTCTCTCTTCATCCCACAAACATCCAACGTCCCCTGCAGTGGACCACACAGGTGCAACTCATTACATTTGTAATGGCTGCGTTCCATTTAGGTGTGCTGGTCTACTGGCACACTCACCCGTAAACAGAGCGTTGCCATCGCTGGTATTGGTTTCACCTGTTCTTCTCCTGCTGTGACTGCTCAAAATACCTGAGCTGCATCTGCTATATTGAGATTTACTCTCCTGTAGCCTGAGGATTAATCCCGGTTACTTTCCTACCAGGTGCTTTTTACACTGTGTGGAAAAACACCTTAGTGTTACAGATGGTGTTTCAGAACAGAATCTCTGTTTCATCGTTTATTCTGAATTTCTAAAGACGGGTAAAGAAATTCTTGTTTGACATACCACAACCTGATTGTGGGAAATTATTCTCAAAAGTCGAAATTCTCTTCTGTTGAGCCTAACAGCAACTAGATTTTATTAGACCTATACTAATATTTAATTTTATCCAGGATCTGGAATGGCACTGAAATCAATCAAGCCCCGCCAAATTGCACACATTTAAATTAATCAATGAATAAATAAATAAATAATCAATCCAATGTATTAAAAGGGGAAAAAAACGTAGAAACCTCAGAGATCCACATGTGCCTGATCCCAGGACGGACAGAAGTACAGAAGTTGCTGCGTGTAACTGAGAACTTTATAAAAATAACAGTATTTACAGAATCAAAACCGTTTTTAACATGATGGAGAAGTGTGATGATGTCACATTAGAAAATGTCTGATAGAGATGAAGGGAGGAGCAATGCCAAAGGAATTGAGGAGTTCTGTTATAGTGATGGTAGAATATGTGAGCAGGTGTATTGTATATCAAGCAGTCTTGTTGTTAGCCACCATCAGGATCCACTGCCACATAGATAAATCCTCTAAACCTGACAGATCCATGAATTACTCTCTGGGGAAATGGTGAAATTTCAGTGTCCCGATCATTACAAAAAAAGCGATTTAAAAATCCTGGATCTGCTACATTGTACCAATCTGCATGAAATGATAATGGATTCTTTCTTGCATTCATTCTGTGGCTTTTGCATAATCCTGCTGACAAACAACACAGGGGTGTGAAAACATAGTCTCCTTGGCTGAGGTAATGGTACTGTACGAAGGCTGATATCTTTCTTCCAGAAAACCATGATATCCACATATTCAATCTCTGGAATTTGGTTTCTTAAAGAATAGTGACTGAGATTTGCAGATCATTTTACTCAACTGATTAGTTCTTTGAGACAGTATTTCTAAATGACCTCCTAAAATATCGACGACAGTTCTGTGTTTAAATATAACTGTCAACTGACACAGATGTGGATAAATATGTGATAATATCAAACAATTTATTAACACATACTATTTTTACCAAGTGGGAGGATGAGGTAGCATGTGGAGGGGATTTAGATGTTGGAAGCTTTAACATCATATGATTTAAAGTGTCTAAAAATATTCACAAGTGCTGTTTAAAATTTGCATTGACACTGAATGAATAGGAATTGTTTAAATGTTCCCACCATGCTCCTGCTGCAGCCGTGACTCTTCGGTGACCTCCAGTGTAACGTTCACAGACACCAGGCGCATCAGCGTGTTTCCTCACTTCTATAAGATCCAAGTGATGCCCTCGCTCTGTTTAAGAATATAGATTGAACTGTGTTGTGTTGATATGTGTTCAGTTTATGCGCCCAGGTGTATTTTCTCCTCTTATAAACACAGTGTGGCAGAAAGCCTCTGTTCTCTCGGTGGATCAGCGCCACAGACCTGAAGTCTGGTTTGCTCTATATCGGAGGCCAAACCACATCTGGATCTTATGGTCCAGTCTGCAGAGTCTGGCAAGAGAGCGATGGAAAACTCCTGGAGATAATGATTCTGACACACTGCTGCCTTCTCTCTACGTTTGTGTGTGTGTGTGTGTGTGAGAGAGAGAGAAAGGGAATAAGTGTTTAACAGTCCAAATCAGGATCTGAACTGTTTAAAATAAACACGGACTGCAGGACGTATTTATTTATTCTTTTGTTTGGACACATCTGTCCTCGTCCTAACTCGCACAGGCAGTGTAGTGAAAGCACTGTGTCACTTCAGCCTCAGTCAATCAGTGTCACAGAGGATGCATCCAGCCCCAGTGTGACGGGTGGCACCCGGGTAAAGCATGCAGGAGGAAGGACCCAACTTAAAGATACAGCTGCAGTAATCACGTGTTCTTATTTACCACACATTTACACAGCCGTCGGCTTTTATCACCAAAAAGCTCTCGGTCAGTACTGTTGTCTTTCAAGGTCGCTCACTGACAAATCTGGACATTTTCCCGATGTATTCTCTCATGGCCTCACTTGGACATTCTCCAGGCATTTGACAAAAAACTCAACTGACCTGGACATTTGTGTTCTAACTACAACCGCTCTGTAAAATTTAATTTTAAGTTGCTTTCGTTAATGGTTGTCTCCCTCTTGTGAAGTAACCTGGTGAAAACTTGCTTTGTCACCAACAATAAGGATTGAGGATATCTCCCCAAGTTCACTCTGCTGGAGGCGTGAGTCCTGCAGCGGCCACAAGTTCGGGTTTGACTCTGCTCATTTCACGCATGAACTGTCCTCAATAAATACAAAAGGCCCATAAATATATTTTTAAAAGGTATTGAGGATTTAATCTGTCTGTACCAGAGCCAGTAAAATAAGATCTGAAGTACTGCCATTAAAATGGCAGGTGTGGATGAGTTATACCCTGCAGCAGGTTGCTGTCAGTCGATCTCCAGAAATAAAATCCCTCAAAGCAACGTGTGTCGTTGATCTTCATTGCAGAAGGTTCCTTCTTTGGGTTTAATACCACAGTCTACATACATCACTAGAATCAGGACACTGGTAAAGTTGTTGCATTTACCACTGGTATAGTTTAACTGGTTCAACTGGCTTTCTCACAGTTGTGATCATTCAGAACCAGTTGGACTGAATGGGTTTAATCCAGCAACATCAAACCAGGCACCAGCCTCCATATCTGTCCTCTTGGTCGTGCTTCGTTATTTGAGGGTGCTGCCATGTTTCCATCAGCTCTGTGTGGAATAACAGTTTCCTGGAAAATTCACCCGACTACCGTCTCGCCCTGGGCCCCCATGGAAAACTCTGGAAAGACACTGACAGAATGTCCCTGGTTCACTCAGAGGGAATCGGACCAAAACATGTTTTCTTTCTTTGCTGTTATCAATGTACAGAATACAGTACAATATAAGGAGGCACTATTTATAAACTCTGCTTTAACAATCGTTGAGCAGGTAGTTAAGGAATTTATTATTTATTTACTGCTGTTCATCCACATTGTTGAAATAATGAGACAAATGTTTAGTTTGCACTGACTGCAGATTGACAGGTGCTGTTATTGTGGAGCATGCTAACACATTTAACAATTTATTACCTATAGATACGTGGCTGGAATTTGACTTTATATACACTCAACATCAGCAGATCAATAACTCTAAAATATAGTTGTACATAAGTAGAGCTTTGTAAATTGAGGCTACAAACTGGTAAAGACTGTAAATTGAGGGTATCAGTGTTTCACTGTTAGTGGATTATAATATTACCTTCTGGGATTTGGACCTTCACTGATTAATGAAGAATGGACTTGATGTTCAGCTTTGAGGAGACGGAACTAACCAATTTGTTTAAAATCTTTTCATTGGGGCGGTTGAAAGTGAAGGGAGAGGGACATGTCTCTGTCTGGAAGTGAAAGTGGATGTTGCAGTTACTCTGTGTGGAAGTGTGCTGTATTCATTCCGCTACCTGAGGAACTTAAAAACAGTTTACACTTGTACTGTGTCATTTCAGAGTGGAGGAGAGCAGCGATCTGCTGTTACTCTTCAGGACTCTCAGGACTTTCTCAGACAGATGTGATGACCGCCGCCGAACCTTCTGCCACTTCCAGGTAAGTTCAAAATTCACTTTAAACTGGCGTCTTCACCTTCACACACCTGCTCTCTATCGGCTCTCCATGCTCCTGAATCATTTGTGTATTGTTGTCACAAGCCACTGGCTATTAATACAACCGACTCTGGATTTGGCTGTGTTGAGTGTTGTATGCCGTTGTATGCAGGTTGGAATTCATTATTAACCTTTGCTTGAGTCTTGCTGAGTTTCACCCTCGTCCATCAGAGGAGGAGCCTTGTTGTTTTGTCCAACGAGAGGTCAGAGGGTCAAACCTGGAGGTCTGGGTTTCTCTCTTTGTGGTCCACGATGACCTGGCATCAGGTTTTACATTTTAACTTTTCCTGAGATGACCCCACACCACTCACAGTTTCACCCACACTGCTCGAACACTCTTGTAGAACTTTAACTGTAAACTGCTCCATGCATTGGAAATAAAATACATCTATCAAAAGATCAGAGTCTGATCATTTCAGTAATTGTTGTAGGTTCAATCAGAATATACAAATGAAGCCTTAACAACATCATGTCTGTGTCCCTTCATAAAGCCTTCTCCTCTATCGGTGCAGGTAACATTAAAATGGTTAATTTCATGGAACTCTTCTCAGAAGTTCTGGGAAATTGATCGTTAGTTTGGAAAAATGTATTTATGCCAATTTATGGGTAAATAAGGAGAGAAATACAGAAGCTTTTTGGCTGGGTGATGGATGAATGGTTGTATGCATCAATATGACATACTCAAGATACTATAGCTTCTTTAGACTGATAGACCGGATACTCTTCATCCTCTAGAGTAAGTCCTATCGATGAGTAGAGAAGTTCAGATCCATGCAGTGGGTGTGAACCGGTGTGGACGTAGTAAATGTCAGCCTGGGACTGTAATGAAGAGGAAGCACTAACATGTCATAGTAAATCACGCTGCAGAGGCAATATGGAATCTATTCTGGTGTTTACTCTGAGAATGTGAAGTTCTGCCAGGTTGGCTGGACTCGAGGAGGATTAACCCACATTTTCCATAACGGCCCTGTGTGCTCAAAACTCTAATTTTGCTTTACTTGCATTTCCTTGAGTGTTATTGAGGAAAAATATATCATTCCCTTTGTAACTGTTCAGCTGTAATGGAGGTTGTGCCTTTGACGCTGATTTCCGGGCTTTAATGACACACAGACTTTAAAATGCAGTTGGAGGAATAAACAAATACAAAAATACAAAACTAAGCATTCACAAATCCAATCCAGGCCAGGAATCATAACATCTCTGTTGGTGGTAGACCACGACTTAAACCAGCCAGTCGGTTGGCTACGTACTCGCCTTAAACGACAGACGTTTAGGAATATGTGGCCAATCACCGATTAGCATTCCTCCACTGAACGGTGCTATCTTTAAATATTTACACACAGACACACAAACATGCAGCTTCCTTCCAGAGTCCAAACACATGCATGTTAGATTAATTGAGCTGATTCAGACATGAGCACCAGGAGATTGTCTGGGTCATACGTGTTCACCACAGGACAGTGTCTCCAGCATTCAGACGAGGGGTGGCACCTGGGTAGAGTGTGCAGGCGGCAGGACATGATGTTTAAATTCTGCTGCCAAGTTACCTGTTTTTTGTTTATAGCACATTGACTCTGGCATCGACCCGTATCGCCGAAAGCTCTTGAATCTTGGCCTCTCCTTCAAGTTGACATCTTTGTCGATGTCCTCTACGTGTATGGCTCCTCTTTTCCTCCTCAGACATTTGTAATCTTTCTGTTTTGGGTCCAGTGTGTTAGTTAGAAATGTCATCAACATGCTCGCTGGGAATTTTCCACATATTATTCTCCTTTATTCTCACCGGGGCTCACTCAGACACTTTCCAGACGCTTTACCTGGGGGCTGCAGGACAAGTTCAGAATTCCGTGCATGTCTGAAAGCAGCTTTGGAGAATGAGCACGAACGTTTGTTTGTCTCTATAAGTCTGGCCTGGAAAACACGGGCGACTGGTCCAGGGTTTACTCCTCCGCTCATGCATGTCAGCTGGGATCAGCTCTAGCTCTCCGCAGCTCTCTATGGATAACAGGTGTAGATAATAAATGGATTATGTCTTTGTTTATTGAATTTCTCCCATTTCCCCCAAAATATTGAAAAACATGTATCCTTGAGTGTTAAAGAGACTCCAACACATTTTAATTAAAAAAAAGTTTAACTTTATTAAAATATCTTAAAAACCAAGCCATGTCACATACACGTATTCCTGTATACCACTATATTATTCACATCAGTGATAACTTCTTGTTATTACTGGAAGGGAAGTGCTAGGGACACAAGCCAGACAGTTTTCAAAAAAGACATTAAAAAAGATTAATTTTCACATTACTATAGATCATAGCTACGTTGCTCCCCAGGTCACTTCAACTTGAGTCTATAAATTAAAAAGAACAAAGTAGAGTTAAGTCTCAAAATACTTGAAATAAAGCCTGCAGCTGGACTGATTTACTTGGCCATTGCCTCTATGGAGAAACATTAGTAGTGGAATCATTTTAAGTCAAATTAATTCACACCGTGAGTGAGCAAAGCCCAGAGTGTTGAAGTATATGTCTAATTTCTTCTGACAACACTTAATGAGAGAAGTATTTGCAGATGATTCCTGTTGGCGGTTCAACGTGTCCTCAGCGCTTGTCTGTTTAGTGACCAGGATTATGCAAAAACGATTGAACTGATTTCCATTCCTTATTTGTGAAGAACCCATAAAATGATATCTGGATAAATGGTGCATCCAGGAATTCTGTTCACCTTCTTTTGGAGGTATGCACACATGAGAGATTTTACACTGTACACGATACTTGTTAAAAGCAGCAGAGATATTTAGAAAGTTGCAATAATATCTGTAATTGTGTTGACCTGTGGCTGCAGGTGTGAGTTTGTTCAGTGTAACCAGCAGTTTGTGTTGTTTCCTTCATCCAGGTAGAACAGCGTCAGGTCAAAATTAAACTAAAGGTTGGACTGTCGCTGTGGAGGCGATGGTGCTTGGCCACTAATTCACATCAGGGTTACATTAGTGCTACTGGTGATACGCCACCTGTGTAGAAGACGCTCAGAAGACACCTCAGCTGTGGTGTTTTCTGAATATTTTGGATTATCCGTCTCCTGGGTGTGAATACCTCTGTATGCTTCAGACAAAGTGTCTCTTCAAGTCAGAGTCTCCTTTTCCACTGGCCAAATCAAAGTCTTCGCTAGATACAAAACAGACGAGCTGACAGAGGTGTAAAGGTATGCAGCTTTTTAACTTTCCAGCTTTTTTAAGCTTTTCCATCCCTTTTTCTAAAACACGTTGGAGGAGACACTGTCTGAAAGTTTGCTATTATCACTTGTATGATTTAATGTATATAGACTGCACTGTGATGCACAAAGGAAAAGAGGGATGAGGCCATGAGGCTTTTCACCTCCCTTTCACTAAGGACATTCATAATAAGCTGAAGCACTGATTTTACACAAGGTCAGA
Source organism: Platichthys flesus (assembly GCF_949316205.1). Lineage (NCBI taxonomy): Eukaryota > Metazoa > Chordata > Actinopteri > Pleuronectiformes > Pleuronectidae > Platichthys > Platichthys flesus. The sequence continues at coordinate 25,823,505 of NC_084946.1, forward strand.
CAAACTAGTTGGAAGCATATTTCTGTCTTCACACACCTTCTCAGGTAGTTCTGCACCAATTTATGTGAAAATTTCACTGAACTCCTTTCTCTTAACCCCCCCCCCCCCCCCCCCCATAGACTGATAATAGCCACCATAGAAGGATTTGTTTAATTCTTCTCCTTCGGTCCGGTGAATGGTTTCATTTCGACCTGACAATGTCACAAGCTGTTTGTAGGTTTGCTGAAGTAAATCATTGACACAATGGGACCAGTGCCCCAGCATCCAGAACGTCACAGTATCCCCACCCCTAAGCACTGTGGGGAAACTGCCTCGTCAGAGGGGGCTACAGTAAAACATCTGCCTCCTCAGCGGTACTGTCCAACAGGCAGCACCTTCATGCAGGTGAAGCTGTCGGGGTACTTGGACAATATCACCGGGTTCCCGTCCATACGGACCTCACTGAGGCTCAGTCGCAGGTAGTAGGTGTCATTGGACTTGCAGAAGGTGTCTTTGTTCACCAGGGTGATGTTGTTGTTCTGGTGGAAAAGAAAACAACACAGGGATGTAACAGAGTAAATCGAATCTTAGCTTTTGGAGCCATCTTCTGCACGACCTGGTTTTTAATAAAATTCTATCAAAAAGGTATAGGTGTAATTTATCTAATTAAATGTAGGACCTCTTGTTCCAGCGATTAGATTGTGTCAGTGTTTTTTTAAGTCAATTTATTTGTGTGAATAAGATACAAACCTGTAGATGTAAGATCCGAACAGTCTCTGGGATTTGTGGAACAGCCTCCAGTTGGTTGTCGGCCAGGAATAGGTTAGTCAGCTTGGTCATTTTCTATTGGGGAAACAAATCCACATTATCAGTGGATTAAACAGTTGCCATCGATTGTTAAAGATTAAACCAGATTTACTATGAAAATCGTGAGCCTCGGCTATGTGGATCCATAACATGTTAAAAAATATGTTGTCTGTTTTCTTTCTGAGAGTGAGAGGAAAAGACTGATATCAATCTCATGTCTCTACATCAAGTTTGGAACTGGAGTCTGGATGTGGTTAATTTTGATAACAAATGTAAGGGTTTGTGGTTTAAGGGGTAAGGTTAGCAGCTACAAATATCTCCTGTCTAACCACAGCTGTGTGTTGGGAACTGTGGTTTTTGGCACAGACGTGGTGATGTACGGTTTGACCCACAGATGAAGTGGGTTCAGGTCAAATTTCTTGAAAGTTTTGTGTTTTGTGGTCAGGATGAGTCAAAAAGTGATAAAGCAGGATGCCAACTTATTTACTAATGCACCTTCCTTTCTCCACATCTGTCTCTTTCACTGTTCACACACACCTACCCGGTCCTTTTAAGTCCCGGCTGTCAATAATCTGGTCACGGAAATCTACTGTGTTATGTTGCTGAGCGGAACCTGAAGTTTTTTGGTTGTTATCTCTCTGCAGATCCCTCACTAATCGTAGAGATAGATGCATTGTGCGTCTGGTTCTTTTTAAAAAGTGCTTTGTTTTCCCTCTTTCGTTTCTAGTTACTCTTGAAAAAGTTGGAAGGGATGGTGTGTACCTTGAAAGCGTTTGCTTTGACACCCTTGGTTTTGAGGAGGTTGTTGTTGGCGTTGAAGACGGTGAGCTTGGCAGGAAGCATTGGAAGTTTGACCAGTCGGTTCTCAGCCAGAGAAAGCTCCTCCAGCAGGGTGAGTTTAGAGAACGCGCCATCTTCAATCTCCGAGATCAGGTTCCCCGTCAAGTCGATCCTCTTCAGAGTCACTGTGTGCAGATGGGAGAGAAGCAGCTAAGAAACGTGTAGATGTTTTTGATTTCTCCCTTTCTTTAGGTATGTTAGTATCTCTGTAGCTGTCTGAATCTTCATTATTCAACTTGTTGGCCCTGTGTGGATATTCACACAATTTGATCCTCCAGTATTATTGTCCCTCTGCAGATGTTTGAAGAACTGCACAAATACTTGTTGCCAACCAAAATATAAACCAGATATCAGCTAAAACGTCCGACCTAGATTCTGTAGCTTTGGTCATGTAATGCAGAATGTCTTCTAGACTCACCAATGTCAGAAAAGTCTTTGGTTTTGATCTTTTTGATCTTGTTGAAGCGGGCGTACAGGTAGGCTGTCTCTTTAGGCATCATGGGAACAGCAGTCATGTCTGGAGTGACCTCCTCACAGTACACAGAGCCAGTGAGACACACACACAGCAGGCAGGTGGGCAGGTCTGCAACACAAAGTCAACACACAGACCTCAGGCCCTGAGTAATCTGACTGATGCAGGCAGGACGGGAAACAGCTCTCTCTCTTACCTGAAGCGTCTGCTCCCTCAGAGATCGGGCTGTCATCAGGCTCATCAGCAGGAGGCAGTGCCCTCTGCAGGAGAACACACAGCCTGTTAATTTACTCATCAGTACAACACTTGACACTGTCTGGGTTAGGAGGAGTTACTCCTGGCCACAGCACTTAGAAGCTCTCCTGCCCTGACGAGCATAGGAGGACAGGCAATGACCCTACCTGGCCGTCAGAAAGGAAATACTACTCCTAGCTCCACATGATCTACATCAACAGGGATTCGCCCTCCACCATCAACCCTAAACCACCTGCCCCCCACAAAACAGTCAACCGAAAGAAACACTGACTACAATGGGTTAAATATAAGTTAGCTATTCTTCAGCCAGTACAGTTAAAAAAGGTCTGCAGGTGAGGTTTCATGTCGTGGTTGGATGAAATGCATGATCGTTGACTTTCTCTTGTCGGACCTGAACCCTGGTTTACACTGAGGTGTGACCGATGTGAATATTCTGTAAACACTAAACCCCTGTGGAGGATTGTTGCATCTAATAGATTATGACTAAGAAGCCATTCAGACTGTAATGTATGGAGGACCATACATGACATAAGTAAAAATAAATAAATGTATAAATAAATACAGAAATAAATAAATAAATGAATAAATAAAAATGGAAATAAATAAATAAATACAGAAATAAATAAATAAATATGTTAATACCAAAAGAAATGTCAAAAGAAATGTCTTAAATATATTTTAACATTTATTTTTTCCCTGATACATTTCCTTTGCATTTGCAGTGTCCTTATGCTAATGAGAAAGGCGGGCCTAACCGCAGTCTCATGCAGGATTGGTCACAGGAGTGTAATGATCCAGCCCTACTACTTCTGCCTTTCAATGCTGGTGTCCAGTAGCTGTTTGCAGCGTTGAGCCAGTTCACACTTAAAATGAACTAGTTCAAGTTCAGAGGGTTAGTTAAGGTTATTTTTTATTGGGATGATTTAGGTGTCAGTAGTCCTGACTGTGAGCGTCACGTCTCGTGTTGTACTGAGCACAAGGAGCGAGCCGAGAGGAGGAGGAGGAAACAGAAACTCCAGCTCGGTACAAACCACCTGCAGCTTCTGCTGTGATCATGAAGCCGCTGATCTCTGAGCAGATGTGACCAGAGAAACTCTGTGTTTCCACTGTTTCCACTGTTCCACAGAGTCACTAACTGGCTGTTGCACGGTGAAGAGCTCAAGTCTCAGTCACTGCCCGTGTCTCTGAGCGAGTGTGTGGCGGAGCGCAGGGGCTGTGTGTGTGTGTAGCTCAGTTGACCAATCCTGCTCGAGACTGAGGTTAGGCCCGCCTTTCTCATTCGCATAAGGACACTGAAATCGAAAAATAAAAGTTGGAATAAATGTGGAAATAAATAAATAAATATGGAAATAAATGCAGAATTAAATAAATCAATGTCTTAAACTTATTTCCACATTTATTTATTTATTTCCACTTTTATTGCAACTTTTATTTATTTCCACATTTATTTATTTCCACATTTCAGTGTCCTTATGCTAATGAGAAAGGCGGGCTTAACCTCAGTCTCGAGCAGGATTGGTCAACTGAGCTACACACACACAGCCCCTGCGCTCCGTCACACACTCGCTCAGAGACACGGGCAGTGACTGAGACTTGATCTCTTCACCGTGAAGCAGGCAGTTAGTGACTCTGGAACAGTGGAAACAGTGGAAACACAGAGTTTCTCTGGTCACATCTGCTCAGAGATCAGCGGCTTCATGATCAGAGCAGAAGCTGCAGGTGGTTTGTAACGAGCTGGAGTTTCTGTTTCCTCCTTCTCCTCTCGGCTCGCTCCTTGTGCTCATTACAACACGAGACGTGACGCTCACAGTCAGGACTACTGACACCTAAATCATCCCAATAAAAAATAACCTTAACTAACCCTCTGAACTTGAACTAGTTCATTTTAAGTGTGAACTGGCTCAACGCTGCAAACAGCTACTGGACACCAGCATTGAAAGGCAGAAGTAGTAGGGCTGGATCATTACACTCCTGTGACCAATCCTGCATGAGACTGCGGCTAGGCCCGCCTTTCTCATTAGCATAAGGACACTGCAAATGCAAAGGAAATGTATCAGGGAAAAAATAAATGTTAAAATATATTTAAGACATTTCTTTTGACATTTCTTTTGGTATTAACATATTTATTTATTTATTTCTGTATTTATTTATTTATTTCCATTTTTATTTATTCATTTATTTATTTATTTCTGTATTTATTTATACATTTATTTATTTATTTATTTTTACTTATGTCATGTATGGTCCTCCATAGTAATGAAGCTACTTTTGAAAAAGGGAATTTTGGTGTGTGTGTGTTTGTGTTTGTGTGTGTGTGTGTGTCTCGCTTCAAACACAAGTAAGGCGTTGAATCTGAATCCAGCATCAGATCCCTGAGTTACAGAGATTACAGATACCACCACACTAAATAACAGGTTATAAAACTATGTGCACGCATTTTTCATTACGATATTCACTTGGTCCGTTGTTTCCACTATCTCCATGTAAAAAGTCGAAGAACCTTGTTCATATTACAAAGTCGTTTTCCAGGAATGTGTGCTTGGATGTATTTGATTGGCCTCTGCAAGTGTGTCCTCGCATGATGTTTCCACAAAAGTGGTTGGATGATTTTTCTGCGTTCATTTGGCCGTCTTGTCCTGTGCTGTGCTAACACAGCAGTCTGCCGGAAAATAATGAGGAGGCTGTGATTTGTGACACAGATCTGTCATAGCCTGAAAACAGGCTCAGTAAACTTTATTATCATCAATCCAACATTGATTCCCTGGATATATTGGTCTGCAGAGCTCTTAAGCAATCTGCATTACATTCTGCAGCTGTCTTCTCACAGCTGGCTCTGATGTCAGACACTGAAGTTCCTCATAAATTATCTGTTGGGGGAGAAATAACCATGTCTGGGTAATTCATCGTTTTTTTAGCAGTATATTTGTAGACTTTTGGAGGATGTCATGAATTTCATCCCTCAACCTGAGCAGTTTGGGGCTTTGGATCTGACTTCTAGCGAATTAAAATAGCTAAGCCGAGATACCTGGGTAGCTTGCATTGCTACTTGGGCTCAGGAATCTTAGAGTTAGCGTCTCCTCCTTCATCAAAGTCTGAGTTCAGTCCAGTTAAATTGCTGCAACCAATCAAAGTTTCCCTGAGTAAGATTACCAGTCCTCCATCAACCCTGCTTCTGGTCCCTGAATTGATTAGACCAATCAAAACCTTCTACATCGTGGATTAAGACCTAAGCCTAAGTGGTTAGGTTTATCAGCAGGAGGGTTTGGGGTCTGACTCTGAGGGCTCTGGCACAGACACACTATTCTATGAAAAACAGCTGCTCCCAAATTAGGGTTTGACTCAGTAAAACTCAAGATAAGTTTCATAGGCATATTCCCTCACACTTACTTCTTTCCCTCTCACTCTCTGGGTTGTTTGTGGCTTTTTCACATCCTGTAGCTTTTCTCCCAGAGGACGAACGAGACCAGAGTTTGGTTTTGGTTCATCCAAATATTTTTAGTGTGGTTAGCTGAGGGTGAGTGTGGTTGATTCAGGGTTTGGCTTGTGTGGGGAAAGAACATGCTAGACATGACAAGGTGTATGTTATAAATATGTGTTATATGTCTCTAAGACCTTTTTAGCTAACACCTCATTGGTATTCCTCATTGGAACCAAAGCCTGGAGGCAAAACACCATGTCAGAGGTGCTGGATAAGGTGATGTGTGAAGTAGAATTAGAGTTGTGCATGAATTGTTTTTTTTATGATTAAGGCTAAGTTATGGTTAGGGGGAACGGACACCAGAGGAATGCAAGGTTTAAAAAGTTCTTCATTAAAGTGTGTGTGTGTGTGTGTGTGTGTGTGTGTGTGTGTTAGTTTAAAAAAAAAAGTGCCTGGATTATTGATTTTGCGGCTCCTTTCTTCATCTATTCTTTTCTTTCCCTGACATAAAATTTCTCTTGACTTTAAAAATAAATAAATATTCTTTCTTTTTTACCTCAGTTTCATTTGACCTTACTAACTCACCAACAGTCACAATTGTAAAGATTGTCTTTTTACATTGTGCTGCAGGTGAGTGGCATAAACACATAAACACAAATTATAAAACAGGCAATGTCTAATTAAGGTGTATAATTGATTGATTATGTGAAGGCACTGCAAAAATACATTGATTTAAAAGTAAATTGTAGCTTAATTTATTATTCAGATGATTGATAATTTCCTGGCAGAAAAGTGTGATTGATGTAAGAAAGAAAGTTCTTACCCGAGCTCTCCTTGATATGAAATTGTCACTGAAGTATGTGTCCAGCTCGTTGCCAGGTAGAGATCCTGATATCAGCTGGGAGTTCTGGTTAAGCCCTCTGGCCGTGGATGCCATCAGCCAAGGTACCAGCACACAGGTGAATAAGAAAGCCCTCATGCCGTCCGCAGCGGTGTGATGCTGACACACCAGCTCGCTTCAAAGCCTGAGTTTGGGTCAGTGGGTGCTCTCAGCTACAGCCCCTGTTGGGATGTGTCAAATGACTGGATTTAAAGACTGAACCAGTAGCTTCCAGCAGACTCTTAGAGTTTATAGAGCAGAGCACTTAACCCTTCCCTGACCACCCACCATCCATCTGCTCTGAGAGAGAGACGTACACACAGACAAGAGATGCACGGGGAGGTAGACACACACAAAAAAAACACACACATGGAAAGAGTCAAAAGAGAGAATGAAGTGTCTGTTTTTTTCAGTTAAATGTTGCTTAAATGTGTACAGGAAAAAACACGTTAAGCCAAAACTGCAGAGAAAGCAGAAAAATGTAAAGTTTACAACCACAGTGTGAGTGTGTTTTGTCAGGAGGAATTTCTGTGGTCTCTGCCTAACCGCTCAGTAATAGCTCGTTATAACAAACCTATGTTTCATTAGGCTCCATTCGTTTTTTTTCTCCTTCTTCACTGGTTCTGTTTCTCTTTGAGCCGTTGGTCAGGCAACACATTTGGCAGCTTAATTCATGTGATCAATTCCAGTAGTAGAATTTTCTTTGGTTTGCGGACAACTCCTCTCAAATTGACTGATGTTTGAAGTTACTGTAGATCTCACTCAGCGCCCACACAACTCTCAAATGATCAAACAATTTGAATTGTGCAGAAAAAGCAATGTTTCTCAGCTGAAATGATGACGGTACAATTAAATGTGACGTGCCGTTGAAATATCCATAAAGTTTTTAGTGTTCACAACAGGCAGGTAGTTATAAAACCAGAAGCTTCTGCTTTATAATAATAATAATGATAACTTGTTGGGGGCACTTATCTAAACAATGTTACAAAGTGCTTTACAAAAACTATCAATGGCAAAAAGAATGAATTATAATAAACCGTTCAGTTCCCAACATTTCCCAACAAGGAGACCAACATTTCCCACCATGAGCAGCCCTCTACACCTCATTAACTGGAAGAAACCTTTACACTCATTGTGGGCGGACATCTGCCTGAAACTATATTAAAACAAAATTGATAATCTTCAATTGTACCTTGGGCTCATCGGGTATTTCAGCCTTTTAATCACGATAACGTTTAAAAGCCGAAACCTGAGGGTACGCTGAGGCTCAAGGTAAATCTGACTGGCTACTAGCTGTGCATGTACCTGTGACGGGCAGCAAATGTGTTGACCACCTTCCCTCTCTGAGGACCCGTCACTCGGCTTGATAACCTACTGCCCATCTATAAACCATCAATGACTCACCTACTGCCACTTCATTCAATTAGGGGTCCTTCTGGATATCTCCTTGTTGTTTCTTTTGTATGGACGTGTTGAACAATATCATTATGAATCAAAACACCGTATGAGGGGATCTCTACAACAGTTTCAATGCAGTGTTCTGGATTCTTAAGGTCTGGGAAACTACTGTTGAGATAAACCATAGTTACTAACACCCTGTGATGGATTAGACTTTGATTTGTCACGCATCTGGATGTTAAATTACGTGTGTAATATCCAGGAAGTGGATTTAAACTGTGGTTATAAGCATGAAGTAAAGTGGACAGGTTTAGATTACGTGTGCCCTCGTTCCCCTAACAGTTGTAAATCTATAAACACTTGTTCAATTGTAGGCATGTGTTACTCCGTACATTCAGCCTTAATGCGTGTCCTGTTGGTTTTTAAAGTGGTACGTTGTGTGTACAGCCTTAATTTGGGTTTCTCACACACATAGCTCTGTCTTAACCAACTGAGGAATATGTGAGACTGAAGACAGGACTGTCCCTCCAGCGTCTGCTGCTTCCTTCCTGATGCTTAAGTGTCTTGAATAGGAATGTTGTTCCTAAGGTCAGATGCTTCTCATCTTTCAGAATTTCTGACTTCCTTTCATTTGTTTCTGATGGGTATAATTCATTTGATTGCCTTATATACTGTTACCTTGCAGACAAGCAAAAACTGTGTTAAGGTTTGTCCTGTCTTTGCATAGATTTTTTTAGTGGAATGGACTTTAGAGTTGACAAGCGGTTAGATGCCCCTTCCTCAGCTGGATTGTGCAGCTCTCCGAGGTTGTTCCCCAAACAGATGGGTCATATAGTCTCTCCTGCATATTATGGGTCTCAACCTGAAGTTTCCCAGTAACACGTGGCAAGAAAATCCTTTAGAAAAACGTGTCCAGGCGGCATCCTCATCAATTCCCATAACCACCTCATGAGACTAACGAGGTTCAGTGGTTTTGATTCATGGAACGTGAGTAGTTTGGATGTAATATTAGGTGTTAATGTCACTCCGGCCCCGTGCACACGATTTCCAGGCCAAAACCAAATATTTCCTCAAGGTGTGAACACGTGTCACACAGTCGGAATCGGGTTGTGTGTTTTGCACGTGTGAAAGGGCAGAGTCTCGAGAATTGGGTCCAGACATTATTCGAAGTTCACATGTTAAAAACAGATAGAATCATATAAATCAGCTACTTCTTAAAATGTAATAAGAATAATACTGAATATAATAAATAAATAATATAATAATAAAAAAATGCTTCTGCAGATGGTAGGAGAAGTTGAGCAGGTTCTCAGTGATCTGAATGAACTTTAATCCCTTGCAGATATTGGGAGAACATTTTGGACAAGTCATATCTGGGCTGTTCATCTCTTTTAATCAGTGATTCGCTATGGTTTAATGTGTATCAGACCTCTACAGCCCTGCTTTTCAAAGGGCTCTGAAGAGCTGTGCAGGCAATGACAAATGAATAAATAACAGTTAATATAATAAACAAGAAAAAACCTGCCAGAAATGAATCAATGACAGGATTACTGGAAATGGCAAAGCATGGGAGAAGTTTCCAAAACAGAAAGGCCAAGAGATTCTTAGAATAAAATGGAAGGGACTGTGTTCACTCAGTGCCTTCAACAGCTGCTCGAGTCCAGCTGTTTTCAGGTTGATTTCAACCTTGCTTGTCCATTCAGTGGGACTTTGGGCTTCCCCAGAGCACTTCTTGAGAATTTGCTGTTTCTGCTGTTGTCCCTAGACATGGGGAGACGAGAGGACGAGAGACACTTTTTCTGCATAAACAAGCTGAGTGAAAGAGCAAAGACTGAGGTCTCACGGCAAAACCGTTAAATAGAAAACATGTGACTATTTCAGCCTTCAAGAGGAGAGGAAAAAGAAGGGGGCCCAGATATAAACATCCAAGGAACCTGAGACCGGACTGTTACAGGTGTGTTAGCAATTATGAACACCTTTAAACTTTTACAACTCTGGGAAAAGGGCCAGCAACTGGAGAATGTTTTTACTGTTACAAATTTTCTATACCAGATTTGAGCTGTCAGGGTGGTTTCACTGTTATTCCTCAGCACAATAAAATGGGGGGAATCCAATGGTGAAAGCCACCCACAACAACACACTAAACACAAATTACATGTGTCATGTTGACTTGCTCCATGTGTGTTTGTGAACACGAGTGAATCTTTTTAAAAACTTGGAAATGCAGCTCAGGGACAATACATTGATACATCTTCATTTTGTTCACGTATGCTGCAATTTGATCAGGAAATGCTGAGAAGCAAAATAAAAGTTTCTAACTGTGGATGAGATGGTGAATGTATAAATGAGCACAACAACCCAGCAAATAATTTGAGATTGAAAAGATGATAAATCTAAACCTAAACGTCTTTAAATGCATTGAGAGCTTTGATCCATGGCTTTTAGTAAACGTTTCTTGCCCAGTGTTGAAATAGGGCTGGAGAACTTATCAAATTTGTCAAATTACTGACAATATAAAGCTTTTTTATATTTGCTTGTATTATTATTTCGAGCAATCTATTGTGTTTAATATTGTAAAATTCTAGATATCTTCACCTCTTTTTTCGTGAGTGTTATATCTGTATATGATTTCAGTTGAAAGAAACAAAGAACTGCAGAAAGAGATGATAAGTAAAACAACATTTTTTATATATTGCTGTGGTTACCGTGAGCTTGGTTTTAGGGTGACAGGTGTAAACGGGCGACATGTAGAAGCAGAGTGAAGCCAGCCTAGACCAAACAACGTGGGGATTTCCTCCACACACAGACTCCCATTTGACTGCAGAGCTTTCAACATTAAGCTGAGTTGGTCTGCATGGGTCTGGCTGACAACTGACATGATGCATTAGCCCACGAGTGAGAGCTCTGTGTTTTGGTCGTGACGGAGCCACCCGTCAGCTCTGGGGTGCCGTCAGCAAGTTTGGGCCCCACAGTGCGTATTTTTATTTAAGCTCAGAAACGTTCTATGTAATGCAGTGTTTTTTTTTGTGTTTTTTTATTAAGTGGTTTAATGTAGTACTTTAAGTTAACTTATTAGGCTCCATGTCAAGTTAGGAGAGGAATCAGACCTGAAGATAATGATGGTTCATTCTCTCATAAACAGGAAGCTGTTTCTAGACATCAAGCTCTGATAAATCCAGTGTTAACCACCTGACCAGCACCAATCAAAGGTAAAGAATAGCTGGTGAAGAAAGAGGAATAGCCGGATGTGTTTTGGTGATGACCAAATCAAAGCTATAATCAGAGATTTTGATTTAGCATGTCTTGTAAAGGTTGCCCTTAATCACTTAACATTTGAAACAGTAAAACCATTTTATATATCGTTATAATATTGGTTAGATTCAGGCCCAAAAATGGTTAAGTTTAGATGATCCTATATCGTCAGTTATAGAAATAAACCGGCCATTTTAAAACAGGAAGCAACTGCATCAGGGCGATGTCCCATTTCAAGGGCTCCTTCAAATGTGGTAGATTAATGTGTCCTTCCATTCCTGAGTTACGAAAGTTCCTTCCTGGGTTTACCGGCTATGAGCGGCCTATCCGGGTGTCTGGGCTGTAATAAGTGCTGAAGCTTAAAGTAGCTCACAATGCCAAAGTAAGAGCAGGACAAGGTGGTGAAACGAATGCGAAAATTTGTCCTCCACATGCATGCTCCACGTTCTCTAAAGGAGGTGGCCCCTTAATGGGGACACAGCTATCGTCTTTCCATCCACCTCAACTTCCTCAAATACTGCCATCTAAATGCTACTACAGGTAATTTGCTAGGACAGTGCAGCACGATGGGGTTAGGTTTATGGTTAGAGAGATGCATGAGTTGTTCCCACAGTCACGTTTCATCTTTAACAATGTTAAATTAAATTAGTTTCGAAGTCTGTGTTACTGGAGGTCTATCTTTTTCCATTTCTAAGTATACCTATGTGCAGGAGAAGTATTCTGTCTCCCTATTTACTGTAGGTTTGAATCATTTCCCTTATGCTGAGTCTGGGTTCACATACTGGCTTCCAGCCGTGGAATCCAGTCCCAGATGATTTGAGGACGACCTGATGGTTAAAACAGAACAAATGGAGCCTCCACAAGGAGACCACCACTTTGGTTTTAATAACAATAGACTTATTATATCCATAACGCTTTCCCCTGAGCGCAGGGTATTATTTTCACTGACATTTAAAATATCTTTTCCACATAATATCTTTATTAACACTGAATTTGTTGGCAATTATTTTGTTTCCAAGGAAAATGGACTTTCTTTTGTAGTATTTTTGACATTAGTCCTTCTCCTTAAACACACATAATGTTCCATTGCCTGTAACTTAAGGCCCTTTTCCACCTGATATTATTCTCATTATCATCTTATAGACATTTTACAAGGCAAAGAACTATACAGTTTGAATGCAGCTTGGTAATTCCAGTCAAATGTATTCTTGAAGCAAAATGAAGGATCATGTTATACAACTCATTGCTTTGATGACCTGTTTAGCTGATGTGTTCTATCACTGTAATGCTGTGTGGAAAATGACCGTCGAGCATCTACTAGAAACTGCTGTGTCTTCAGGATGTTTCTGTTGTCAGAGCCAGATTTTGAGCAGATGTTGGGTTAGGGAGGAAGACCGGATATATGAGGGATGCTGCTGCACATATGAATCTGTCATGCTACAATCGTTCTGTGTAGGATGGCTAATAAACTGCTGTTAGAATGAAACTATATAGTAGGTGCAGGAATTGATCATTCAGGCCTGGACTGAATCCTGCTTTCAGTTATCTCCCCATTACAATAGATATATCAGCTTTCTCAGGCTAGAGTGTGGCAAATCCTCAATTGGAGTTGAATTGTGTTTTGTTTTTAATACATTCCTCAGTCCCAAAATATTTGGTGTCAAAATGATTACTCTTTTTAAACAGGGAGGCCCTGAAGTCTGAGGGTAGAGACTGAGTTCTGTTGTTCTCTTGTTTTTTGGCTGAACTGGGCAAAGTCCAGCTCAACATCCCTGAAGGCCGGTGACTGAGTTGAGTCTGAGTTTGAGATAACACCAGGAAGTCTCCTCATTGGCTGTTGCACTTTCAAAACTGGTCATGCACAAACTTTTCTATCGTCAGACCTGTTAAGCAATTTAACCTTTTTATATATAAAATCCAAAAAAGGCTCCAAGTAATAAATCTCATGTTTTTTTTCGGACAGACTACTTTCTGTTGAAGAGAGTCAGCATTCCAGTCAGGTTCTATCCCCCCACTTCTCCTAAAATAGTTATTAATGGTATCAAAAACCAAGATGGCAGGGGACAAGATGTCAAACTTAAAACGACAGTTCACAAACAAATTGGTGACATCATGGTGAGTTGCCACACCTCTGTCTGCAGCCTTTCTATACAAATAAATGAAGGTACCCAGACAGAGGCTGCTTTCACCTGACGGAGCTGTATGTGTGAACACAAATGTCCGAAGCATTTGAACCGGATATTAACGAACTTTACTGTTTACCTTAAAGAGCCAGTTCACAGTTCCCCAAGCCTGGTAGTTGTTATCCCAGCTTGAGGTTTACTATCAGCTCTTGACTTAAACATCAGGACCCCAGAAGAAGGGACTCCCACTAAGTTCCACTGGGGACGGGTGGCCAGGTCTGTAGTACTGAACTTCAAATGAAATGGGAAATAAGATCTGGAAAATGACACCACTCCCTTGCGATATAAAGGAGGCCAGGATAAGTTGGCATAAACTCTCATTGGTATCAGCATCTATTGAACTTCATGGATGGGTTGTAGGATAAATGCATGTAAGCATCTTTTACCACCTCAGTGTTTATGAGCGTCCTCTGGAGTGTTTGAGTTGAGTTTAGCTGGATAAACAGGCTCTTACACTTCTCTTGTACTTATAAGATTGTCCTTGACGAAAGTTGAAAGAACTTTCAATAACCCAAACTACTCGTGTGTCCTGTGGAAATGCTTAGAACGATCAAATATATAATAATGTAAAATGTAAGTAAGTATTTTCTGGTTCTCATGTGGGGCAGACACAGGACAGAGGTGAGACATGATGGATAAATGGCGTCTTCCATCTGCTGTGGAGGTCTGCAGCTTGGTCCTTAGAGGGTTTGTTTACTAAGTCAAGAAATAAACATCAACAAACATAACATTTCCCTGGAACTGTTGATTAACAGAGTGAATTCAAATGAATCAGCCACTGAATGGTAACCAGTAGCTCTAGAAACCTTTATCTGACACCAATGTGTAGTTGAGCATCGTAATGTGGCTCGTTTTAATTTAAGGGGACTGTTGGGCCTTGGCGAGATGCAATTCTAGTTTTATGAATGAGTTATTTAATGACGTTGATCTAACAACACATGGACTTGGTGCAGTTGCAAACAAACACAGGCTCAAGTTAAAAAGTGTAAAAACCGAGATCCTGGTGAATAGAACAAGTTCTTTTGTTCCCTCTGATCCAGTCGTTCTGCTGTCTTGGATCTGTGTGCGGTTGGCAGTGTTGGTGTCTTCATGATGGTCTCTGTTGGTACTGGACTCAAAGAAACCAGCGCTGATTAAACTGTCAACCGAGACATGACGGTTTGGACTAAACCAGTATGAGACATATGGAGAGTATTATAGGCTGACTGGGTTCCAGTTTGCGGTGGTTCTGGATAGTTGTTCTCTGTTCTCTGATGACTTCTGGAGTTGTTATCCCAGCGTTTTTTTCCCCCTCTCCCAGTGAGAAGCTGAAGGACAATTTACCGTTAGCTCCGAAGTGATTCACGTTGAATCTGAACCAGTTTAGATATTAAATATCAGGGGTTCATAATCGAGCCCTTGATTATTTTAGTGACCGTGATTGGCCCTCAGGTCTCATTTCACAGCTGAGTGTTTAACGTCTTCATCAGTTGGACGATAAAGGCTCTTTGTGTTGTGTTCATCCTGCTGAGAGATAAAAACAGATGGAGCTGGGAGTCAACATGTGTTTCCAGGCTGCTGAAAATGATTCAGAATAGAATTATGTTTATAAGGGTTTTTTTCTGCTCTCCCATGTGAAATAAAGGGATGAGATCAAACACTGGGGCTGAAGGAAAATCCTCCACCGATCAATCCAATCCCACTTTTGCATTCTCACATACGAGCCCTCCGGATATCATTTCAGGAGATTATCTAGTGTGCATGTCTGAATGCAAATTAGTTGTTATTAAACACGTAACAAATATGTGTGTAGTTTGTGCTCTTCATTCTGTGCAGTGTTGAGTTCTTTACCACCTGGAATCAATTTGTTCTTGTTGACATCAAGCATCTTATTAATATCCTCATAAAAACTAATGAGTCCCACTTTCGTCTTTCTGACCGTCTTCAGATGAAGTGTGATGGGACTAATTCAAAATCTGTTAGGGAGAGGTGCGTGGACAAAGCATAATGGGACACATGGACAGTGTTCTTTATTGACTGGTTTCCTTTGTATCGAGGTTCTCTGTTCCCTGATGAAGGCAGACAGATGGAGGAGGCTTTTTATTTTGAAAGTCACAGGATCACAACACTGTTAAAGACTGAGTCTAGTTGGTCTGGACGATTCAGGTCAAATGAGAATCCTTCAAATTCAGAACTAAGATTCACAATTTTCTGCAAACAGTAGAAGTTACATTAACATTAGCACCTGAAAGCACATGAGACATTACAGCTGTGTCTCTATTCAGTCCTCACAATTTCGAAGGTGAAATAAAAGATTGTTTTTGGCGTTTTGACTTATGTCGAAATTAATTATTTAGTAGTTGCCAATTTCCTTTCTGTCGCCTATTATGTTAATTGAACACACTGTAGATTGCAAAAATAAAGTAGATTGCTAAATCAATTATTAAATTACTTTAATTATCTCTTGGATATCTATCGATGCAGACTGGGGTGAATTGTTGTATTGGCCAGTGAAACTGTTTTCATTCTGAATCTTAATCATCCAGCGGGACAGTAGCTCACTCCGTCTTCTCCCTACTACATTTACAGTTCGTCTATATAATTGTTTGTGGTTAAATCCAATGCATTTTTCATGTGTGTGTGTGTAGGCAGGGGAATTCTGGGAAGTTCCATGTTAATGTAATTATGTCTGTTTAATGGGACATTGTGGTCGTGAATGTTTCCCTCCGAGCTAATTGTGCTGTGGAGTGCACGGCCGTCTCTGCAGCAGTCGACTCCATCTGGATAAAATCTCTTTTTATTGGACTGCTCTTCAAAAGCTCTGGCTTTAGGATCACTACTGGCTAAAATAACAGCGTCTGCGACTCTGACGACGGTCTGTCTTTGGACTTCTCTGTCTGTCTCTTTATTTCTACCCTCCTCTCTGTTTTAGTGCATTTATTAACGCTGCAGGATAGCCGTCTCTCAGGTGTTCAGGCTGTGTAGTGCAGAAATGTCAGTAAATTCTCTGAAAAGAAAGATAACTCTTGCAAACTGTGAATTCCTTCCTGTTCACGAAGGAGCCATGACTCAAGAAATGTGTCTTTTCTTTGAATTGTTTTTGACAAACTCCCTCTGGTTGTTTCTGAGGACCCGGAGAAGTGCAGCATAAACCTGTAAGCGTTCTGGCTGAGTTGTTCATGAAGCCTAAAATGAACCCATTCATTTTGAACTACACTTGTTGTGAAGACACTGATGATGTCAGCACTGTGAATTACGACAACCAATTACGACAACCATCTTTTTGCCTATGTTCTGTTGATTTAAATAAGAGTCACAAATAAGATATATATGTAGTCATAGGCAGCCAATATATTGGTCAAACTAATTAAAGTTAATGTTATTTGGAATGGACACAAGTACATGCACACATGTTCACACACATGCAAACACACACAAGCACACATTGGCACAAACATTAGCAATTTTTTTATTTGCACCATTTAACGTTCCAGAACACACGTGTTTTACCCATAGACATGCCCCATTGTGGCAAAAGCAAAGCATTATATACCATCAGGTGCACAACAATCAAGATGGCGGTCAGATTAACTCTGCATTGAATATTTAAGGATCAATTGAAAATCACAACTCATCCATCGTACTTATCAGTTGTTGCTTGTAACAGAAACTTTTCAGTTCAGAATTACACAGTTAATGTTGCTGAACTCATAATGTGTGATCGTGTCATTGCGGATCCAAACTATTTCTATGTGCAAATAATTTCTTCTTTATGTAATAATTAATAATTGTAGACAAATATGTATCGTATCATGTTAATCAGTTTCTTTTTATTTATTTCAGTTTCTCTTCATTTCACCTTTACCTGAATGATGAATCAGGAGGAACACAGGTGATACAACTGAACAAAATCCTGTGGGTTTAATGTGAAACAATCAAATTCATGGTTTCTGTCCTTGGAACTAATTATTATACATTATGCATATTTCAAATTGATAATAATTGTTAGTTGGCTTGAATAGTTTTTACTATACGTGAAGGATTCATCTGGTTCAGTGTTAAAACTCAAGTTTGGTAACAACTTGAGTAGCTACTGATTTTTAAGGTGTTTGTATTCCTTAACTTTTTATTTGACTATTTGATGCTTTCAATTACATCTCCACCCCCCTCTCCCCCTCTCCCCCTCTCCCCCTCACACACACGCACACACACTTACACTCACACTCACACACATTCTTCATCGGCCAGGTTTTTCCACTTCAGAGCCAGACAGCAGTTGGCGCGTTGTCCCCATTGCTCATTTTTCATGTCAGTCTTTTCTCTGGAGAAAGCACCAGTGCTGGGATTCTCTCCCATGAACAAACAGGCCTTTCAGTCGTCGCCTCTAAACATTTTAATTCCACTGGCCTCATTTAGCCCTGGCGCTGCTCTGGATGAGCTGCTGGTGTATGTTTCAGTTGTGTGACTGTGTGTGTGTTTTGGGACAGTGAATGTGTGTTGAATGAGAGCTGACAGACTAAGTGTCCAATTTTTCTCCAACTTTTGAGAGGTTTTTTTTTCTGCGGTGTTGGCACCTTGAAGTGTTTGATTCTTCTGTGAAAGTGTCCACAGACGTCTGGGCAGCCGCTGCCTCACTAGATATTTGGGTTTGTTGGCAGTGAAGCTCTTTCATCCTTGTGAGGGTCTTTATGACTGTGGTCAGGATTACATCATTTGACTTAATGACAAAATAACTTAATTATTTTCCATGTTGTCTTGGGGACCTTCGATGAGAAAGTGTTTTTTATTATTAAGCCAGCTCATTGTGGAAGTCCTTTTGAAGTTTTACTTGTGTCATGAGTTGTCCGAAATTATTCTCTGCACACTATATAATGAGTTTACCATTCTGTAGAGGACTCATTGTATCCCACAATGCATTGTAAAAGGTACTGTACAACCGAGGGTCACTAACCAAACAATATATACCATCATATGTTGTGTTGTACGAGCTGCATTTATGTTTCCTCTGCAGAGAAAGGACTCACCTGTAGCGTTCTTGAGGGGAAGCTTATATTAAATAGTTATCATTTCATTATTTAGATGTACTACAGTCTTAATTCTGAAATGAAAAATAAGAGGGTTGGGCCCAATGGGTTCCCTCGCCTTTGATTGTTGACATTTGTGATCAGGTTCAGTCTCTGTTTCACAATCGTTACACTCCCACTTCGAACTAGTGGACCAGTAAGTGTTTTAATTGGTGCAACATCATTTTTAAGAAGGAGAATAAAAAAAAGCAGTGTGATATTTCAGTGGGCTTGAATCCATCAGTGAAGTTGTGAAGTGATTGATGAGGCTTCAGGATCCTTAAACAGAGGTGCTACTGGGAACAGTGGTCCTCTCCTGCCTAATGACTCTACCAGTGCCCACTTACTCCTTAGTTTATACTGTAGAAACCTGAACTCCGTCCCTCCCTCTGCCTCCTCTGCCACGTGTGTTGGCCTTTGACCAGCTTCTTCCAGGATCACAGTATAATCAAGGTCATTCACTCTGAAGACAAACATGTCAAAAATGGCAAACCATGAAATCCTAATGTTTCTCCCAACATTTCCTTCATGGAAAATATTTCATACACTTAAATACCTAATTACCATCGAACTGGAGTTCAGCAGGATTGAGTCTCATTTTTCAACCAACTCAAATATGCTGCCAAGTTTTTAAAATTAAAGCTCAAGTCAATTTATTGTGACAAGGCAGATAGGATTGTGAACTTTGTGAACAGCAAGTCTGAAACTAATCTAGTTTTAAATAATCCAACTTTGAACTGATAGAAATATATATTTTAAAACAAACTGACATCACATATTACTATATGAAAAACCAAAATTGTTTCTGAAATGCGTTTTCACTTTTTAATTTGGCCCATATGGTGTGAATAAAGTTGAAGTTGGGTTTTTGAACTACTGCAGCCAGCCACCAGGGGGCGATCAAGAGGATTCATCTTCATTTTTGGAGAGCTGTCTTGTCATCCATCTTTTTGTGCAGTCCATGGTCAACATCACTCTTTCGACAGCCATATGATTGAGATGAGAACCATGTGGGCAGCTGTGGCTCAGGAGATACAGCACGTTCACAAACCAGAAGGTCGGTGGTTTGATCCCTGGCTCCTCCAGTTCTCCTTCCAAAGTGTCCTCGGGCAAAATGCTGACTCTAAACTGCCTCTGATGTTGGTATGTGGTGTGTGACAGATAAAGTGCTGCATACGGTTGTGGTGTGTGTGTGTGTGTGGGTGTGTTTGTGCGCGTGATCAATAATCATAGTCTAATATGGCAGGTCCTGATTTATGGCTCATACAAGAAGAAATCCACAGTGAGAAAAAAATGTGTATTGGGCAAAGGGAGGATGAAGAGGAGGAAAAAGGAGGAGAGAAGCTTGGAAACTTCTTCTGAATTTGTTGTTGTTGGATTTAAAATATTCTAAGTGCAGAAAGGGAGGTGATTTATGTCCTCGGGTCTTTAAAGTGAACATGTGGGGATATTGCATCGTTACAGCTACTCATGATTAGACGTTGAATTATAGCAGAATCTGATGAAGAGTAGCTCATAATAACAATAAAGTGACCAAAGAATGAAGGATGGAGACGACTTATCCCAGATATGGGGAAATAATGTTCTTCTATTCTAAGTAAATGAGCCGTGATGGTTGAAAGCTGAACTAATTCTTGAGTAAGTGTTTCACAGTAAATTAAAAGACCTGTTTCACAGAAGACATTTTCACAGTAGGAATAAAACAGAAGCTGCACATGGATAAAATAAAATATTCTACTGTTATAAAGACTGGAGATTATCCGTACTATAGATCACTGATCATAAGTGTTTATATATTCAGGTCATAGAAGGTTTTCGACAAATTTGATGTGCAGCGCTGATTACTTAGCAGTTACTGCATATAACATAATAGTAATGCTTTTTATAAAATTATTTAAGCGATGCTGAAAAACAGAAAACAAATAAAAGCAAATAACTAGAAACTTATCCATTTTAATTAGTTATACACTAGAAACCGCTCTAAAAGGTAAGCCCATATTTTGAAACATCTCTCCACCTCCTAAGAACTGCAGAATGAAAAGATATTGTGAAATATCCATCAGGTCACCTGCTGCTGAATCAAGTTATGGACACTCATACTTTTTGTTTTGTTCTGGGAAAGAAGCTGCATTTTTCTCACTAAGTGTTTGGAACGGGACGGTCCCAGAGCTGTTAAGTTCATACTTTGAAGGAGATGGCGACAAAACCACCATGTGCTCTGATTTAACATTCAAATCGTCCTCACGGTCGTTCATGAACTTAATCTTCTGACTCACTTCACCAGCTGAAAGACTCCTGTGTGTGCAGGACGGGAGGCAGGCAGAGAGTGATCGTGGATGGGTGATGACTAGAGTAAAGTAGAAGAGTGAGAATAGTAAAAGAAAAGGGTGAAGGGAGGTAACTGTGCTGAAGCTAGGACCGCTTTCTGTCCGTGCGTTTGGCTGTGAGACGTGGCAGAACGAGGCCTGGCCAACCAGCAGATCTGTTCCATATGTTTCCTGGAGAACGAGAGAGAGAGAGAGAGAGAGGGGTCGCTCCCCTCCACCCCACCCACAGCACGACCAGTCTTCATTTAAAAAGACAAACCAGTCAAATTAACTCATGGAACTGTACTCCAGCTTGGTCCTACTTTCTGTAGACTGCATATATCAGTTCCAGGTGGAGGTAGAGTTGATGAAGGCAGCCTGCAGGTGTCGAGTTTCTCAAAGTGTTCAGGGAGCTGGCTGCTGCTCGACAGCCTCGGCCTCCCACAGAGACGGAGAGGGAAAAGAAAACACACAGACTCTGTCCCGTTTTCACACTGGTTCCATCACATTCATCGTTCCCGTGAGTGTGTTTGAATTGCTGCTGTCAGCGAGGCAGGAATGAGAAACTTCTGGTGTCGAGAAGCTGTGATCAGCGAAATGTGATTTGAAGCAGCTTCCAAAAAGAACCAAGATATTGGCTGTTGAATTTGGCATCATTTCTGGATAATGGTTTAATTAAAATATGTTTCTCTGTCTAACTGACAGCCCATTGATTTACTAGAGATTGATCTGTCACCAATTAATGCCAAACAACATCAGGAAACCACATTAAGGAAGCCAAGGCCTCCACCAAGATGATGGACTCTAACTCTTTAGTGTATAGTGACATCTGCTGGTTGATAAGGGAATAGCTTCACTTACCTCCTACCAGGGACACCAGAATAAAGTCACTTCTGTCTGGATCTTCACCAATAACTTTATCAACTGTTAATTGTTTAATTTTGATTTTGCTTCTAGTTTTCTCCAGCTTGAACATTTGCCTTGTTTTTATTCTGTTTAAAAAAAAACGTTTGCGAATACAATCCACGTAAAGCTTTCGCTGATTCTGAGCAGGAGATTCTATTCTATACATCTGCAAATCAATTTATACAATTCCGGCAATTTAAAAGTTTTGGAAGATAAATTTTGAGTACTTACCATGTTAAATCAAATCAAATGAATCATTGACTACTTCCTACAGGATAACAAAGTAATATCTGAAATGATAAATTAACTCCAACCTAAATTAATAAGTTGAGACTGAAGTTGGGAGGTGATCCAGGTTTATTTAAAGACAGACTAAATAAATATAGCACCATTGTGGAAGATAGCACATTGGAATAAACAGGGACAATTTTATAAGGAATATGCTCTCAGACGATCATTACCTGCTTATAATCAACTGTGGTGGTATTTTGGTTGCTATAGATTATTAAAACACACTGAATTCAAGGGGGTAGATTTCAGATTACAGATTAATCCCCAGCCCTGCAGAGGAAAACCTTTACATCAAGGACAATGTATAATTTCAGTTTCTAAATGAAGACAATACAGACATGCAGAGAGATAATGAAAAACATCGACATGGAGAAAACACACAGGGCTTTAAAGTGACATGTTACACTAGATAACACCAGACTCATTCACTGACTGTACTGGCCTCTGCCAAAAGGAAAACTGAAGGTTTAAACTGAAGTGGTTTTGAGGCTAATGATAATTCTATTGTCTCAACTTTTAAAAAACTGGCGACAATATAATACTCGATGTAAAGAAAGGACATAAGAAAGAAAAGGTATATTTAGTTCGTTGATATGTAAAAAACTTAAATCTTTCTACAAAACTGTAGCTCATCAAATGTTGATTTTGACATTGAAAAAGACACAGGAATGCAACACTGCTCAAGTTATTGGGTTGTGTTACTCAAAAGGACCAGGGGGAGGCGCTCTACCCCAAGTACAGTTTACCCAGCAAAAGTTGAGGGACAAAGAAAAACGGATTAATTATCTCCACCAAGGACGTTATGTTTGTTTGTCGGCAGGATTATGAAAAACTACTGAACAGATTTCCACAAATGGTGCAAGGATTCATTCAACTTTTCCATGAATCTGAACAAAGCAGCAGATGCAGATTTTCTAACTTTCTTAAACATGACAAGATTGTTTGTTTCCAATTTCCTTGAATCAATATTTAAACCAATTAAGCGTATTTAGAGAGCGGATATGAGTTTGTGAAATTTGTTGCAGCTTTATTGAATTTAAGGGGACTGTTGGGCCTAGTTTCTAGTTTTTGTTATTTTACACATTATCAGCACCAACAGCCGGACTAGAAATTTGTTTTTAGTTTTCTCCCTCTGGCTGAGAAATATCATAATGAGCTTAAACACTTAAATTTACAGATTCATCTTTTCTTTTTTGTTGATCTATCAAGATTATTTCCAGTTTCTTCCTTACTACTGTAACCAGGATATTGGCAGTTCTGCATTTTCTCTTTCCCCGGAACTCCTCGTTTTTGCTCTCTACTTCTTTCTGAAGTTTCCGAGCTGCACGCCCCTCCGCCCGGTCACGCAGCGGAAGGTCGCCGGCTGGATGTCCCAATACTTGACAGGGTTGGCGAACAGACTGATGCCCGTGTAGAGGTTCTTCTTGACACCGGACGTGACGGGACAGAAGTCGTTGACTCCCACACTGTTGATTTTGTTGGCATGGAGGAAAATCACCTGAACAGACGGAAAGGAATTTTGGTTTTAATCAGATAATTTCCAGCTTTTTTTTTACTGCACACACCATGACAGAGAGTTTCGTACTGATGCTGCCTTTAGGAAAACATTGAAACTCAGAATTACAACCTTTAGAGAAGGAAACAACATTTTGGACAGTCTGAACTGGAGAACTGTTTGTTTTCATTACTTATGTGTAAACAACATAGTGTAGGTTGTACATTTGATTCTCTTTCTTCAACATCTACATATAGGATATAGCAGATTTATATATATGATGATAAACTCTGGGTTATAACAGGATAATGGAAACAAGGGAGTGTCTGGGCTCAGTTTGAGAAGCATGTGCTCCTTCTCCCTGAGAGGAACATTGATTGCAGTGACCCACTTGAGTCAGTTCTTTCCTGTTATCTAGATACTTTCCTTAAGAGGTTTTCTCGAGTACCTACAGCTGTGAAGAGACTGCAAGCAAATCCAGGACACATTTGAAAAATTGCATGTTCAGTCTGGCATGATAATACCATAGGATCCATTAGGAGGAGCTGCAGGACACGGTCAGGAGGAAGGAGAGGAGGTCTGGGCTACTTGTCTACCTGCTGCAGTGACTGGTGGATATCAGATGTCTGTACCTGGAGGTAGCGCAGGGAGCCGAGGCCTGGAGGGACCTTCTTCAGACGGTTGTTGTCTAGGTGCATCTCACGGACGTTTGGGATGCTGACGAAGCTGCCGTTCTCTACAGACTTGATCTGGTTAAAAGCAAGTCCTAGCCTGCAAAAGATAGTAACAGGTGTTATCACTGGTTAATAAGAAATTAGAGACGGACAACAGATCTAAATATGTGCATTGAAAAATAAAGGTTCAGTGTGCAGCATTTAGTGACATCTAGTGGTGAAGTTGCATGTTGCAGCTGAACACCCCTCACCTCACCTTCCCCTTCAAAACATGAAAGAGAACCTGTGGTAGCTTCAGTTGTCATAAAATCTCCAAAGGTGTTTAGTTTGTCCAGCCTGGGCTTCTGTAAAAAACATGGCTGCCTCCATGGAGAGGACCCACTACCGATGTAAATATATCAATGTGTGGTAATATAGATAAAGTCAATGAGCTTAAATGACAAACACAATGTTGTATAGTCTTTATTTTAAGAAATTTGACGTTGACTTTGTTTTTTGTATTAAGCGTAAACTCTGAACATTACATTTTTTATATTTTTCTTGAAATTTCTCTATCCATTAATATATAATGTGCCTACGATTACTATTTAAGACTGAATCTGTTTTCCCAGAAACATTTAAAATACCGACAGGATCATTAAAGTGTGGTCATGTCAGATTCTGGGGTAAAATGTGTCTGGTGTTTACCTCTGCAGGTTTTTATATCTGATGAAGTCTTCCACCTCCACCTTAGCGATCTTGTTGTAGTCCAGGCTCATCTCTGTGATGGACGTCGGGAAGTCTGGGAGAAACAAAACAAACACAACCGGTGTAACGTGTCATTTAATAATACTTTAGTTTGTTAGTTGGAGGACAAATCAAAGCATAATTTCAACACAAAAGGTTTGCAGGTGAGGGTCAGAGTATTAACTGGGTGACTCGAGGAGAAAGTCAAGGTAACAACACATTGTTCACATCAGGAGGAAGTGAGTGTTGTTTACCTTTGGGTACGGCAGTTAGCTTGGCCTCTGCGACTCCGAGGTACAGAGTCGACAGGCCATTAAAAGCTCCCAGCTCCATCCCACTGTTGGCCAGAGGGTTGGCGCCCAGCTCTGTTTGGACGGGCACAAAATATTTGGTTTGATTAGTGAGGATTCATTATATATTCTTGCGTCATCCACATACAATGGTGAGCAACTGCTTGATGATGCGTGTCCTGGGTTTGAGTGTAAACAAGTAGGACATAATATTGACATGAGTCACGATCAAACTATGCTCTATAACTGCTCTATAAATTCTCTATACTGTTAAATCAGTCAAATTAATTGCTGCAGACATTTTGTTGGCAAAGAACCACAAAAACATCTGTCCTTCGAAAACACTGATCCTTTCGAATCAGAGACAAGGTGCTGAGAGCAGGTCTCACCCAGCACGTGGAGCTTCCTCAGGCCTTTGAATGCGTCCTTCTGGACTCTGTTGATCTTGTTTGAGTGGAAGCGGAGCTCGATGACGTTGGGAGGCAGGTTCGCAGGGATCTCCGTCAGCAGGTTGTAGGACAGATACAGCAGTCGGAGATGGTCCATGTTTCTGAAGGCCTTGGGGTGAATCTTGGAGATCTTGTTGTTGATGAGGAACAGGCCCTGTTGTGAGAGAAAGGAAAAAATGATTCAAGCAGAGTTTTTACTGCATCTCCTGGAGCAGATGATGCTGATGTTACAATGACTAACTCAATTCAATTGAACGGCACAGTTAAAGGTTTAGTTGTTTGAGATTAAATAGTCTTTTAAACATCTGATTTTAAGGTCAAGGTTAAACTTTAATGCTTGTTATCCAATCTGTGCTTGGCAAGAGAGAGATATAATTTGGTAACAAAATGAATGATAAATGTTTATAGCAACTGAAATCTGGTGAAATGTAAAGCTGTTTTTGGTTTCAAACATATTTAGTTTTTGGAGGAGGAATCTGAATTCCTTACTTGATCTAAATCACTCTCTGTCCTACATTGGTTTTATTAGTAAAAAAAAACTGTCTGCAGATTCTCATGGTTTGTTGAGTTACATTTAAGAGTTGTAGGCCTTTATGTGGTTTACTCCCATCTGGATAAACAACAGCTGGATGAAAGACCCCCCCACCCCTCCTCAGCTGGAAGCTTCATAAAGGAACTGTCATCTTTAAAGGCTGATGGACATGTTTCCTCTTGTCTGGAACCTTAAAGACCCTTTAGAGCGTCAACGAGCTGTAACAGTTCTCTGGTCTTATAGAGTCTGAATAGACTTTTATTGTTGTTGTGAGAAGTCATCGGTTGAACACAGGATCTGACGTCTTTAATGAATGGATGCAGGAGAACAAAAGTGTTCATTATCTTCAACTGTGCATGTGTGCAGGTTTTGTGTTGTACTTTGGAACAAGTTATTTTCTTTACCACACAAAATCTATATCCTTAAATGACCCTATATCCAGTTTCCTGGAACTTGTTTGCTCATGTTTTAATCAGATGGACTGATGTCATTCTTTACTTCCCTGATTTCAGCCATGTGTGTGTTTGATGTTAACATGAAGGGGTTGTGGTGTTTGTCACTATGTGCAATGTAAACCAGCTCTGAATGTCTGTGGAGAGTTTCTTACATAGAGTTTGTGGAGGCCTTTAAAATCGTCCTCCTTGATCTCAGTGATATCATTGTTTTGAAGGTCGATCATCACAGTGTCTTCAGGGATCTTCTCAGGAATGGAGATCAGACCTGTTGGCACAAACACAAATGTCTGATTAGAGACCGGAGTTGAACCTAAACTGATGAGAGTCAGAGCTCAGGGATCCAAAGGTTTAGAGGAAAATACTGAGATGTACAGGTGAAAAGTTTTTGTGTGTTTTTCCTGATTCAAAGTCTGCCAGCAAAGATGAAATAATGATGTATCAGGGTTTTCTTTTTATTTACGGAACAAACCAATCAAACATGATCAGTCTGCATCAAGGCGACGGATCTCTGTTGTCTCTGCACCAAACTCTAGTTTAAGAAAGTCTGATTCAAAGGATTGGAACGGTTTTAACTTATGTATTCATTAAATAACAAAGACCCGGGGCTTTTTCCATTACGTCCGCTGGCTGTGCTCAGACTTATAGATAGAATGAAGAGTTCAGACATCCCGAGGGAGTAGGGTTGGTAGTATGTTGGTTCCAGCTGTCCCTGAGACCCTCGTCCATCCGTCTTTACTTATCTAACCCTATCTGAATGCTCAGGATGCATTTCTATCTAGTTTTAAACACGTGTCAACAGTGGATCCGGAGTGAGTGTGTTCTCACCCTGGTCGGAGCACTGCATCACTCTGGGTGAACAATGGCAACTAGCAGGACAGTTCTCGTCTTCATCATCTAAATCGTCATCATCATCTTCGTCACTTTGGCCCTCGTCGTCATCCTTGTCGTCGTTGTCGTCGTTGTCGTCGTCACTTGAATCAGCCATCATGATGTCATAGTTTTTCATGAAATCCATGATGTTGATTGGATGGTAGGGCTTGGCGTTGCCCACCACCAGCAGGCACAGCAGGAGGAAGACCCTCATGGTTAGTGGTCAGTGAGGCAGTGACCAGAAGGAGCTGTAGGGAAAGACAGAGGTGGGGTTAGCTCTCAAATCAGTCGACAGGATTAGATGTTGTGATATTGAGAAGCTGTGGAATCTCGTTTTTCTTGCAGTTTTATTCCAACATCAACAGAATGGAAATACAGAGCCCTGTAGTTTACAATGAGGACGCCTGTGCAAGTTGGCCACCTTTTGATATTTAGTCAGTTTTTCTCCACATGGTTTTGAAATACAAAATCTACTCCTACACAATGTTTCAAAAGAGAACAAGGAAATAACAGCGTCTGTTTTTCAGCTTTAGCTTCTTCAGTGTTGAGCACATAGTCCTGATAGGTTCTCAGCTTGCGGAGAAGTGACAGGAACCAGGACCCATCCAAACTCTAGTCCTGTTCCGAGGAGCCAAGTGGACCCATGAGGCCCGATTCATTGTGTCCTCATTTTTCCATGTCCGAAACACAAGCTCCCAGAGATGTCTGAAGGCAGCTCTGCAGCAACATCTGCTACTGTTTGTCACAGGGACCCCTTGATGGGGTCACAAGAAAAACCTCTAATCACAAGAGATCTGGACTGGAGAGATTAAAAACAGATAGTTCTGCAACACAACAAGGGCATCTGTCCTATTTTGTAAAGATTGTGCTGTTACCTTCCTTTCTGGATCGATTTACCTCCTGACCTCCTGACAGCAAAACGAATTTAGCACTTCAGTCACAAGTTATTTGGTTGCACCAGCAGTTCTTGGGCCCTGTATCTTGAGCCAAGTCATTAAATATTGAAAATACCTGAGTCCGACACTTACTGCATGCTAGATGTTGATTAGAGATCCTGTGGGTTTGATAAACTGAACTTACACACATGTTATAGTCATTATGACACTGTCAGTTACTTCTGTTGCTGTTATTGTCATGAAGAGTCCAGTTTTAGTTTTGCAGCCTGGTTGAGGAGGGTATAGTTCAAACAGTACACGGTGAAAGGGCTGAGTAGTCGGAGCGATCACTTTCAGTAAGTGCTGCTCTTTATTTCTATCGGTATTTCCATGAAGCTCTGAAAAACATCCATTGGAAAGGAGCTCTTGCAGCCAACACAAATGTTTTGCCAGCTCTCACCTGTTCACCATCTGCACTGATTCAGAAAATGATACATATCTTCCTGTATTACACATTCATGCAGCTTTCTGAGTGAGGCTGAGTGAGGCCGACTGCGTCTGCTTAACTTTCCTCTGGTAATCTTGATGGAGTCTCAGCCCTCAAGTCGAGCGTTGACTGAAGCCACAAGTATGTGGTGGTGGTGGTTGAGGATCCTGCTGCGACAGCAAATACCGCTCAGCACAGACCCTTCCTCTGAACCCTCGGTCTCTCACTCCACATGTGCACATTTAGCACAAAAGAGGCTAAGTAAAGGGAGTTGGACGTAAATCTCACTCCAGTTACAGTAGTGCAGGTAAATTATATTTCTTCAGTGGTCTGCATTTCGTCAAACATCAGAATCAGAGGGAAGTGACTCCTCTCTGATCCGTCACGGCTCACATACAGTTCCACTTATGACTACAATGATTATTTTCAATATCAAATCCTGTTTATCGTCTATACGTCTAGTCTATGATCATGAAAAATCTGGTTTCCAGTTGATCAGGGTCCAAGATTATAGAAGATTATATAATATAATATATAATATAAAGTAAAACAGAAATCCTCATCAGAGCAGCTTGAACTAGAAAATGTTTTGCATGTTGATAATTATTCCTTTGGAAGTGATAAGATTTGATCCCTGATCCGATCCCTCCTGCCTCCACTAGGACTCCCCTACAGTTCCATCTTCAGATGTCTCATTGTTTCTGACCAGAACTCCAAAACCTAAATATCTTCAGTTTACAATCATATAAAGTAAAGAAAAACATGTGGAGGAGCAGCAACCAGAGAATATTTTGACATTTTGATAACTTTTGCTTTTGTGGATTCAAGTCATTAAGTGACAAAAGACAGTTCATTTTGAGAACAATTAATCTGTAGATCTTTTTCTACTCATCTTGTTATAAATTAATCGTTTCAGTACTAGTAAAGTACAGGACTAATATAGTAAAGCAGTCACAGATGTGTCTGCTTTGTTCTTGAAATGATTCAGGTGATTCAGATGGTTTCCCTCATGTGTTTGTACTTAAGACTTAATGACTGTGACTGTACTCCATGGAAAATTACTTAACATTTCTATCTAATGAGATCATTACATATCATATCATCTAGTTCGATCTACTTTAATCAAGCCTCCAGGAAAGTGACCCACACAATTCGATAACAAATCCATCATCAAAGTCAGATTTGGTCCTTTTTGTCCTTTTTGTTGATTTTAAAACATAATCCATACCCTGGTGATCATTGTTGTGTTGATCTTATAGAAATAAAAGATTTACATGCAAATCAAACTCACATAAACACCTAACGTTTTCATCCAATGACTGATAAAATTAAGATTTTCAAAATACACTCTAACATCTGCACGACCTTAGAGGTGCCCAGCAGAAACCAACCTTTACAGCTCAAAGATGCTGCATTCTCAGAAAATAAAACATGCCAGACCGACCAGATACAAACTAATGCATTAGTTGTTTAGTTGATAAATCCAGGGTGTGTCCTACCTCAGCCGTCAGGTGTGTTTGTGTCCTGGTTTAAACCCCGTGCAGTGAGCAGAGCAGCGGCAGGCTCCAGCTGGAAGGCTGAGAGTTGGATCCTCAGTCAATACATTTCCAGTGAACAGGGAACAGCATCACCCCCTCTCCAGGAGAAAAAAAAAAAACAGCCCCCAAACACCCCCACCGACGGAAAACCTCTGCTGTGAGGGTGAGAGGTTCAGTTTCAGCAAAGAGCTCTCGACTCTGTGAGATCACAACATCTGTACGTCTCTGAAGGGACTCGATATGAAGAAGCATTGTTGGGACATGTGCTTTCATCAGGGGCTTTGAAGTGATGCCAGGATAGTTAACTTCAGACTCCCAGGTCTTTATATAGAACATCCTGGTAGGTCTGTCACCTCCACTGCTTTCATGACTTGTTGCCATGTAAAATATTTTACATCAGCATGAATGGTTCTTACAGTGAGGCCCATTTGGCACTGAGTTAAACCAGGCGAGTGGGACTGTTCAGCTGCTGTACACGTTCCTCAGTGAAACCAGAGGCAGTCAGAAGGTGGAGGTGGGCTGGTACTGGTACTCACCAGGTGGTGTAAGATGTCATCTGTTGTTTTATTGGAGATTCCTTAATGTGGCTGCGTTAGAGAACCTGACGTCCAAAAGAGGGGAGGCTGCCATAAGTGGAGGTTACACATTTGTACAAGGATGTTTGAGATGTAGGGATACTTGTCGTCATATTAATGATTAATCCCCTTTTTACAAAAGATTATTATCCAAAAATATACCTTGAGTTGAAATGACAAAATAAAAAGACACTGTGAACTGTCCCTCCACAACTTTACAACTTATCCTTAATGGACCTCTCACTCTTCTTTTTTACCTTTCACTGTTTTTCATGTACGCCTGGTAGTTTTTGCTCATTTTTAAATTGTCAATTAACACTCTTTACTCTCTGTACATAATGCCCTTCTGTCACTAAGACATTACAAACAGGTGAGTGAGAACAGATATATAAACATTCAAGACTTGTAATATTACAATACAATTCAAAGAAGTACAATATTAATGAGAGCAAAACACGCTTCATTTTTAATTTCTTGGAATCCATGCAGTCCCCACATGACCCTGAAAGCATAAGCGCTATAGACAATAAATGGATTGATTCCAACAATATGGAGGAAAGTAGATATATCACTCTTCTTTAACAGCTCTGTCTCTCCAGACCTGATGCTGAGCTCAGAATCACACAGCTCTGTCTGACTAGAAACCCACAAATAGTGACACAACAGACAACTATGTGTGAATGAATAAAAGACATCAGTTTACGAGAAGAATGTCTCGTTCAAAACACCGATGTCAGTTGTAGACTGTAAGCTGGAAACAACTGGCATTGTCTCACGCTACAGGAAAATGTGATGAATGATTTGTTAAGACAGATGATTCTTTAGACGTTAAGTCACTCTAGCTTAAGGTGGTACAAAGATGCCAGTACAGTCAGTGAGAGCTGCCAGATTTCTCCGTGTGTTATTACACATTTCCTCCTTAACTCCAAAGCAGAGACAGACGAGAAACCGACGAGACGTTTTGCAATGTCAACGTTATTTATGTTGTGTGGATGTGTCTTAACAAGGCACAACAGGGGAAACCTGACGCTTTACTTTAAAGGCAGAACTGAGTATATACCTCCCAAGAATGGAAAAGCTAACGGGAGCCTGCTCCCTCGGGGTTCATGTGTTAAACCATTCTTGTTTCCATTCGCTGCTGGTGTTTTCTGCTGAGCTGAGCTGGAAAGGCCGAGTGAGGCAACTTCTGGTGAAGCCAGACGGGCCAACTATGCCCTGGTTTGGCAAGTCAGGTCAACTGGAACCGTAGCGGCGTTTTATTTTTTTCTGGTTTCACTGGGTCTTCATATTTTCCAAACCCATCACAGATCTTGTGAAATTATTATCGTCGACATTGAGCCTCTCGTGTCATGTTCAAAATATTCTTTGAAGGAAATTCCTACATTACAAGAATTAAAGAAAATGTGTCTCGTCATTCTCACCAGTTCCCAGCTCCCCCTAAAACACTGAGATTCATAAAACTAACATTTTAAAACAGATTGAATTTCATTGCACACTTGACCCTGTAAATGTCAAAACTACTGTTGCAACACTGACAAATTGTTATTCCCAGATCATTTCCTTCAGATTCATATTTAACAACTTGTGCAAAAACTGAAATTGAAATTCATCTGGTATTTTCTTGTTTCTGTTACTTTTGGCCCAGATGCTGAACTGTAGGGATTTGACTCTTTATACTTCAGAAGGCTTCTACTCTTCTTCACTTTTTTGCCTTCGTCACATCCTCCAAAGTTAAAACACAGTTCTGCTGATGAACGTTTAAAGTTTTTTGTCAAAAATGATAAATTGTGATGTAGAATATGTTGTCTCAAGGTTTAACATGACCATGTTATTAAATGGTCACTGGTTTGAATCTCAACTCTTCCTTAACTTCCCGTCTCACACAGATCAAATAGACAGTAATGCCTAAACTTTCTAAAAGTGTTAAGATGTGCTAATTACTATGAACTTCGTTCACAAACTGTTCTTAAGAAGGAATTTCTTCTTAAAACCCACTTACACTGTTTTTATGAAGACTGTGAACTTCACTTATACTTTCTTATCTGGGATTTGTTCTTATGCAAGAACAGAATCTACGCACACTGAAGAGCACATTACTGAAATGCTTGTGCTTGTGGGAATTGGCGGGCGTTTACCTTTGCTAATTACGAAGACAAATTATTCATCAATACAAGGACACAGATGTGAACAATTCTGCAGTTTAGGAACACGTCATAAATCTGACTTAGAGTTTTCTTAGGAATCTTCTTAAGAACAAATGAAGATGATGTTCTTTGTTCCTGGACTAATTGACCCAGTTTCCAGATCCCACACTACAGCTGAGTTTGTCGTTCATGTATGAATCACGCAGTCGATTGTTCACAACAACATGAAAATATCCAGAACATTCAGACGACGGGATGTAGAACATGAAAGAGGCAGGCCATGATTTATAGATCCCACTGTGGAAATCAGTGTTTAGTTTACTGTTCATCGACGCTGGTGTCGGCCCTTATTACAAAAATCTCTCTTTTTATTTGTTATCTTTATTTTTTATTTGTGCATGGCTCCTCTTTTTCATCCTGAGATATTTTTCTTCTTCTAGATTTGGATCTGTCATGTTAGAAATGTCATCAACCTTCACTCACTGTGAACTCTCCAGATATTCAGTTGCTGTATTCTGACAGTTATGGATGTTTTACCAGGGGACTGGCAGGCAGAGC
Organism: Platichthys flesus; assembly: GCF_949316205.1. NCBI lineage: Eukaryota > Metazoa > Chordata > Actinopteri > Pleuronectiformes > Pleuronectidae > Platichthys > Platichthys flesus. Next base: position 25,857,202 of record NC_084946.1, read on the forward strand.
AACTGACTCGTACATTGGTGTTCTCCCATACACTGCATGTTATCAAATGTTCTGAAATCAGCTTATGAGTTTAGTATTTATATTTATATATTTTTTTTTTACATCTCATGTCTGGAACCGTTTGCAACTCGACACAAAGCTGCAAACAGTGGTCAGTTTACAAT